>NW_028318083.1:13908750-14230000 GCF_062004578.1 Staurois parvus | reverse complement strand
TGCTTACTCTGATTTCACTGCACACTGTGAGATTCTCAAAATGTGCATTAGAAGCTGTGCCAAATTGTACCATATCTTATTTTCCTGCCTGCAGGACATCCAGCATCATCTAACCCTTTCCTCCCAAGCTTTACTGTCTCTTTTGAGCCCATTTCATTCATATAATTACAGTTTTTTTTAATCATGCAAGCTCAGCATCACATGTGGGAGTTACTTAGGGTAGTCTATGCAATCTGTCTAGAAACACCTACTCCTCCAGACTGACAACCATTCATTAAGGCATTTTAGTTTTGCATAACTCCTACCAAGAGCCAGCTTGTATCAGAACTGAGGGCTATTGAAGGGAATATTGATTCAAAGTTCCATGATGCTTTCATGAAGCTATGTACAGCACTCTGCTGGCTCCTCCCACCAGCCGTGCTCTGCCCACATTGCATAGAGAAGTAGTGATGACATCACTGGGTTTAAAAAAGGTATGTATTGCTTGCAGTAGACCGCCAAGTCAAAAAAGAAAAAACTTGGTGGTCTCCTGCAGGCAATGGTGCATGTCTAGTGGATGGATAACTTGTGGTTTTGGTTAATTTCTAGGCTTAATAGCTACTCTTCTAAACAGTTACTAATGAGTGGACAAGGCACGTGTGGCTGAATAGTGATAGGTGAAACCCACCACCCCTGTCTAGTACCATCTGGAGAGAATTTTCACTTGCATCTGTCACAGACATGATAGCATGATTTTATATTATATCTGCCACACCCATTAAAGATACCTCACCTGAGGAATATTTACCCCCCCCCTTCATATTAATGAATGCTTCTACACAAGAGTCCAATCTTTAAAAATCTCCACTGGCGATAGAGTGATTCATCAAAAGCTTGGATCCTGAAGAAGCAATTACAGTGAAACGCGTTGATCCTATACGCTCATTATGTATTTTTGCAATATTGTTGTTAACCATATGCTGATGTGACACCTATAGACTGTTTGGTTTTAACTGTGAGGTTTTCTTCACTTTTAATTGATGAACTAATAAGACTGTGTACATTTTAGTACTCTGTACTCTATTTAAATATTCTTTTTTCCCTTTGCTTAGGTACATACAAAATCCCATCTCACTGGAGAGAGGACACGACCACCCTGTTATCAGGATGTGACTGTCCACTCCGGTTTTGTTGTACATTTAAAAAACTTCTACCTTTAGAACCACTTTAAACTTAAAGTGTTACTAAGCCCAAAACAGTAAAATCAGTCTGTATATGCAGTAAAGCATGCTTGTTATACTCATTGTGGAACCTAAGGGGTTAATCCTCTGCATTGTGTAAAAAGGATGTTTGATCCTGTCTTCTCTGATTCTTCCCTTTCTTCCACAGTCCCCAATCTGTCTGCTGATAGAGCAGAGCCTTGGGGGCAAGCTGCACATGCGAAGTTGTGTATTGGAAGAGAGTATTTTTGTCTTGGGAGAGCGATCAGCACAGGGTCAATCAGCACTGTCCAGACAGAGGTCAGGGGTTCTGCAGTTTATTTGGACAATTAAAGGAGAATTAAAACTCCTCCTACAAGCTTTAACCAGTGCTCTGCTGGACACTGATAGATGACCACTCTAACTGCTGATGAGAAAAGGTATTTAGCAGTTTGTATTTACTAAGATAATTGCATTTCCATGTTGTGTGTACTGTGGGAGACCAGATATAGTGAATGCAGGGTCCTGGGTTTAGTAACACATTGATTTTTTTTTGTTAAGAGATAGAGCTCCGCAGTGCTGCAAGTGAGTAAAGCAGGTTTGTTGTGTTGTAGGAGTTCTTTCTAAAGAAGAAGAAAAAAAAAACAATACAACCCATTGGGAGCTGCTCTCCATTAAAAAGTATTTTTGTTATCTTACATAGAGAACCAAGGACTTCAGTGTCTCAAAGATGAGCTGGTGACTTAAAAAGATTTTCTGCATAGTTTTGGTAGCATTGCTGATGGATATTGTAAAAAAAATCTAGTATTTTGCTAAAAGTGTCTGTTAAATTTGTATTTCTGGAGTCCTCTTTTCACTCACCCTTTCCTTATTGTCCTGTCATTGTAAGGATTATGTGGTCACTCTTTCAGGTGGGGCAGTTGGTTGGAGTTTATAGCAGACGAGTAAGTGACAACTAGCCAAGCAAACAGTATTCAAGAGGTCAGATAATTGTTTTGGTGCATTTTTTTTATCATGTAGCTTTGGGGATCTATCAGAACACAAATATAGAGAGATTATACAGTAAAGGGTAAAAGTAAATAAACCGTGTAAGATATCCTTCAGATGTCCCTTATTTATTCCATATGTCATACTTATTTTCAGTCTAAGTGGTGTCGTTTTTATACTAGAGGTCTTTTAAGGGAACAGAAAACAGACGTCTTAATCTGAGATTGTTACTGGTGTGTAAACTCAAAACATAATGATCACAAGTGAACAAATCTCTGCTTTATACTCAGATGTTTTATGTTATATCTGGATAGGACAAATGCAGACACAAGGTGAAAGGATGTTCCTGAACTCTTCTGCCTTGCAAATCTCTACTCCAGTACTTGTCCTGCCTTCTTTTTCTGAAAATCTCAACTTTTTTAATAGATTATAGTTTAAGAAATACATAAAAGTCACAAAAAACCTAGTACAGTAAACTGAAATGTGATTAGCGACTGCAATGTATCTTTATTAGGCTGACCATAAATGGGACAATAGTTTCCCCAATACGATGCTAATCGGTTAGTTTTTGTCTGCAGAAAGAATCACAAGTTGCTGATAAACTGGCAGATGTTGGCCAGAAATTACTGGACAGATGTTATTGACAGGGATAATAGCAGAATGTGTGCGGGGAAGGAGGTGGCACTGGAGTCTCTGTGACATCTGTGCAGAATCATCTACATGACCAAACAAATTTTTAAATGATGAAGGATTTTTTAGAATATTGTTCCTGTTTTTGTGTCTTTCATCACATTGGAAAATAATGTGTTCTGTCTGTGTCCAAACTTTTTGTCATCTTATAACACATTTTGTATATCAGGTCTTACAGACAAAAAAGCTGAATGGTAAAACATTTCTGGACTGCAGCTGACCTGGCTGTTAACCTCCCCTCCCTGGACTGTAATTGCCCTGGAGCTGGTATACCCTCCACACTGTAGTTGACCTAGCTGTTACTCCCCAACTTTCCTGAACTGAAATTGACCTGGCCGTTGTACCCCCTCACCCTGCAAGTGACCTGGCTGGTGTGCTCTCCAGACTGTAGTTGCCCTGGCTGTTACACCCCTACTTTCCTGGACTGCAGTTGACCTGCCTGCTACACCCATACCTTCCTGGACTGCAGTTGACCTGGCTGTTGTACCCCCCCCCCCCCAGTCTGCAGTCGACCTGGCTAGTATACCTCTATCTTCCTAGACTGCAGTTTGTTATACCCCCCTGACCAAACTGTAGTTGCTTTGGCTGGTATACCGCCCAGACTGTAGTTGATCTGACTGTTACATCCCTATCCTCCTGGACTGCAGTTGACCTGGCTGTTGTAGCCCCTCAGACTGCAGTTGACCTGCCTGTTATACCCCTCCAGACTGCAAATTACCTGGCAGTTATACCTCTGCCTTCATGGACTGCAGTTGACATGGCTGTTATTCCCTTATCCTCCTGGACTGCAGTTAACCTGGTTGTTACACCCCTACCTTCCTGGACTGCAATTAACCTGGTTGTTACACTCTTCCCTTCTTGGACTGCAATTGACCTGGCTGTTACACCCCTACCTTCTTGGACTGCAGTTGACCTGGCTGTTATACCCCTACCTTCCTGGACTGCAGTTGCCATGGCTGTTGTACTCCCCAGACTGCATTTGACCTGTTTTCATGGACTACAGTTGACCTGGCTGTACACCCCTACCTTCCTGGATTGCAGTTGACCTGGCTGTTGTACCCCTATCCTCCTGGACTGCAGTTGACCTAGCTGTTACATCTCTACCTTCCTGGACTGCAGTTGACCTGGCTGTTACACCCCTGTTTTCATGGATTGCAGTTGACCAGACTGTTACACCCCTACCTTCCTGGACTGTAGTTGACCTGGCTGTTATGTCCCTATCCTCCTGGACTGCAGTTGACCTGGCTGTTACACCCTTACCTTCCTGGACTGCAGTTGACCTGGCTGTTATATCCCTATTCTCCTGGACTGCAGTTGACCTGGCTGTTACACTCCTACCTTCCTGGACTGCAGTTGACCTGGCTTTTATGCCCCTACCTCCTCGACTGCAGTTGACCTGGCTGTTACACCTCTACCTTCCTGGACTGCAGTTGACCAGACTGTTACACACCCTCCCCTTCCCCCTGGGACTGCAGTTGACCTGGGAGTCAGTTCCTCAAAAGTAACATTGCAGTTTTGGGTGCCTGCTCGTAAAAATAAACTCAGATTCTACTGTCAGGCACTTACACAATGAAAAATTAATTTATGAAATTATAAAGTTGCATAGCTCATTGCTCAAAACTGAAATGCGGAACATACTTACCCCTAGCAAAAAATTAAATTTCACTTTGCTGAAATCAGATGAAGAATGATGAGTTTGCCGAAGTCAGAAGATTGGTTGTGATAGGTTGCTTCACTTTGCTCTCTGACTTACCTAATAAGTTGCATTCGTCTTCCATGCTGTCAAAAGAGGAGAAGAGACTACTTGACCTTTAGGACTGAGATGGGAAAGGTCTTTGAAAGATAGAAGAAGTCTTTGATAATTTAGAATGCCATTCTCTGCCAATAACCGAATGTTTAAAAATTAACGTTTTAATTTCTTCAAATGTGTCCCAATGTTTACATTCAGTGACCCTTATATAGATGCATGGGAGTTTTTATCTGGAAAACTGTTACTGTGAAATAGAGCTAAATTATTTATTCAGGATAAGTGCTATTTGGGAGAGACATGGGTCAACTGTGATATATTTGAAATAATATTATTTCAGGAACACTCAGTGACACAAGAAATGTTCCATACCATACTAATATTGCACAAGGTAAACATAAGCTTTAGCTTTCTCTTGGCAATATATCTGTAATTAAATAGTAAAATCTCATGTCCGTTTGGCTGTTGTGACCTACGTTACTTTCACTCTCCATATGGAAGCTTCTGTGCTGTCTTTCGTAAACTAGGCAACAAAGGCACACTCCTATGTCTTGACCTCCATGAAGAAGTACTCTGTCACATGACGTGACTTATGGTCCAACCAATGACATAAAATAGGAGGGATAATATACACCTTATTATGCAGCTTGCTTTTTAAAATTACAAAAAAACCTATTTTATATGTCCAATGTGGTGACACATACTTGATTTAACTATGCTCACAAAGAATCTTTTCGCATTTAATGCCAAAATGTGTTTGTAAATTGCAATAGTAACAAAAGCTGCATTCTCTGTATGACCTGCCAGTCATCCTTCTGCTTCATTAAGTCATTCTGTCCTACAAGACGCAGCCTAGTGATTGACGGCATGTCTTCCCAAGAGGCTGTGTAGGGTCTGCGGGATTTTGGTTTTATTTGATTTCTAGAACAGTCCAAGTGGATTAACGAAATGTACAACCTGGCCTAGCAACACCAGGTTACCATAGAAAATATGATTCATACAAAAATATTTGTTATCTTTAATATATAATAGTATAACAGTAATAGGTGTAAAAATGAATGTTAAGTAGCATCCATTGGCAGTAGCTTTTAAAGCTCAGGTATCTGTGATTGCAATTAGGCATATGGTAGTTAACTGCTGACATATGTGAAATATTTAAATATGAGCTTTTTTGCTTTGGGATTGTCAGCAAATGTGTGTGTATATATATATATATATATATATATATATATATATATATATATATATATATGTATGGATTGGTTTCTTGTACCATTGCATTTCTAGAGACATGAGCCAAACCTAATAAGAAAGTTTAATTAGATTTATACTGAAACTATATATTAGTTTTGTATTGTGTGAAATTGCAGGCATGCTAGATTGTAAGCACTAGGGCAAGGGCTGATACAGATGGCTGAATTAGCTCTGTAAAGCACTGTAGATATGGCCTCATGCACAATTTTAGCTCCTCTAGAAACCAGCAGTGTTCTGGCCAAAAAAAACGCTTGATGCTTGTAAGTTTGGGCATTAATCAATTCAGTTGGTCAGAATAAATAGCTTATTCGCACTGTTGAAATAAATTTACGCTCAAGCATTAAATGCGCCTAGCGATAACACGTGTTTAGGCGTTTCAAACACTTTTTCAGCCAAATTGCTGCTGCTCCAGGACGCACTGGCAGTGGGGTTTTTTTTTCTGCCACTAAACTCTCCTGCAACAAAATGCTGCTAAAATCCTGTGTCTGCATGAACACATAGGATAACATGCAGGTGAGCTTTAAAAAACATTCTTGATGCCCCTAGGAGCAGCTGTAAAAACATCCAGTCTTCATGAGGCCTATATGTGTGCTATTTTATTGAAATGTACAAAACAGCTGCAAAGAATATGGGGTCGATTTACTAAAGGCAAATAGATTGTTCACTTTGAACAGGAATTATCCCCGTTCAGAGTTTAGTGAATGAGGTGAGACTCTGATAACTATCATCATCCAATCATGTGCAAGTACGACTGCTGTTTTTTAAAATTTCCTTGCACGTTATTGGGTGAAACTTCACCACAATCACTAAGCTCTGAGGAAAATTCCCTTGCAAAGTGAACAGTCTATTTGTCTTTAAGATAACCCCTGTGAGTAACAAGTTTTATTTATAATCAGCAGTTGAAATATTTTATTGACTATGCCACTGACTTTAAAAAACTGCTCACCTGTTCCTCCACCCATTCCTGCAGTCTTTCCTTTGTTCAAGAGCTACGACTTCAACAGCCTTCAAGGTGTGTCAGATGCCTGGTGGCTCACTGCATGCTGTGGTTCCTTCTGCCAGTCCTAATGTCACTACAGGACACAGTGACATGGGGGACGGTTGATGGAACTACAGTGAGCAGACGGGGTGCAGACATCCAGCACACTTGGAAGTGTCAGATATGAAGATTCTGCAAGAGAGCAATGACTGGAGGAATGGGCGGCAGAACGTTTGAGTATAAACACTTTTTTGTAGGGTTTTTTTTTTAATTGTTTAAGATCAGCAATATAATTACTTTTAAACAGCCACTCAGGGTATAAATAGGAATAACACTTTTTCAGTCAGTATTAATGACCTCTTTCTACTACTGTTTCTGTGAAGAGCATCCTTACTTCTTTGTCTCCTACATGTCTTCTGTTCTCTAAAACTGGGTGTACACTGACCATTTTTCTTTTTCATTCAACCAGTGAGTTGAATAAAAAAAATAAAACTTGTTCTTCTTTTTGGGTCACCATGGGCTACAACTGGGACCACAGTTATAGCCAGGGGCGGACTGACAACTCATGGGGCCCCCGGGCAATAGGGGATCATGGGGCCCTTGTGTCCTTGCCCAAACTCAAAAAAGCCTATGAAAAAGGTACCAGGGGCATCTCATGGGGCCCCCTACTGACCCCGAGCCCTCGGGCAGTGCCCTGGTTTCCAAATGGTCAGTCCGCCCCTGGTTATAGCACATATTTCTGGTATTTGCATGGGTCATACTATGGATCTGCATTCAGTCTGCCATCCATTGGTCCTCCGGGTCACACTGCCATAGCTCCTAGGGCAGATGCTCCTTGAGGACCTTCAATTCTTAGTGCTGCCTTGTTTACTGTTGAGCTGCTTTATATGTACTGTACCTTGCATCCACTACTGAAGATGTGGACTGAGATCCACGAAATGCTTTGAGTTCTTGGATATGCTGTGTTCGGACCGTACATTTTACATAAGAACATTATGAATGAATGTATAATGCAATATTGGTTATGTTAATATGTTACATTCAACTCAATACTGTATTAACTGGAGTTTATTGTGATGAAATCAGTATATATGGAATAAAATTTTAAGTGTTTGTACCATTTATGGTATTATTTGTATGTAATGTGCCTCATTTAACGTCCTAGGAATTATGTACTTACATTTTTTTGGGAAAAAAGCAGATCCCAGTACCAACACAAGCGATGTTGGCGATATCCTGGTCTCCCCCCATGCCAAAATTCACAGATCAGCGCTTACAGCCATTGCCTGCAAGCGCTGATCTAATGTTGATTTTCCAGTCTGTCTCTTTCATCAGTTTCTGTCGAACAGATAGCAGTACACATGTACCAAAAGTTGGTCGGTGGTTTATTAATTAATTAATTTATTAATCTTTCCTTCTTTGTGCATATTGTTTTCGGGTTCTTCAGGCACAGCCATTGTCAGCTGATATTTCAGAAATTAAAGCTGATGTTTAAACTGTTTTTGGGTATACGGCACCAGAGACAGAACTTACCTCTGATGATGTTTATCCTACATCCTGCTGGTTGCTGTCTACTGTAAAAATCCTTCCTTCAGTGATACTGAATCCTCCTCAGAGCAGTGAACTTCCGAGGCAACAGAGGTTACCTGCCTCAATGCTAACAATGAAGGACCGTGCAAATCGGCCTTCCCTTCCACTGCCATTCGCAAAACACCTGGTGTTATTTTCACAGAAGGCATTCTGAGAATGCAAGAGGCAGATACATTCATTCATCCACCTCTCCTTCATTCAAAGAACACATTGCATTCTGGGAAAATAAGGAGTAGGATGGAAATAGAGGGTAAAGAGTGATCCTTCACTATTAGAGCCAAGGCAGTTAACCCATGCAGCGTCGTAAGTTCACCGCTGTGTGGAGGATCCAGCATCACTGAAGAGAGAATTTTTACAGCAGCCAGCAGGACATGCAGGTGAAACTCGAAAAATTAGAATATGGTGCAAAAGTCTCCATTCTTCCTCCATACTCTGGGTCCTTGGTTTCCAAATGAGATGCAAAAGTTGCTCTCATCAGAAAAGAGGACTTTGGACCACTGAGTAACAGACCAGGTCTGTTTTTCTTTAGCCCAGGTAAGACGCTTCTGACGTTTGTTGTTCAGGTGTGGCTTGACAAGAGGAATACGACATTTGAAGCCCATGTCCAGTATCCATCTGTGTGTGATGGCTCTTGATGCACTGACTCCAGCCTCAGTCCACTCCTTGTGAAAGTCCCCAACACTTTTGAATGTCCTTTTCCTGACAACCCTCTCCAGGCTGCTGTCATCCCTGCTGCTTGTGCATCTTTTTCTTCCACACTTTTCCCTTCCACATAACTTTATATTAATGTGCTTTGATACAGCACTTTGGGAACATCCAATTTCTTTTGCAATTACCTTTTGAGGCTTTCCCTCCTTATGGAGGGTGTCAATGATGGTTTTCTGCACAACTGTCAGGTCAGCAGTCTTTCCCATGATTGTGATTCCTACTGAACCAGACTGAGAGACCATTTAATGGCTCAGGAACCCTTTGCAGGTGTTATGGCTTAATTAGCTGATTAGAGTGGGACACTTTGAGCCTAGAATATTGCACCTTTTCACAATATTCTAATTTTCTGAGATTGTGTATTTGGTGTTTTCATGAGCTGTAAGCCATAATCATCACAATTGTGACAAATCACGGCTTGAACTATCTTACTTTGCATGTAAAGTGTCTATCTCATATATTAGTTTCACCTTTTAAGTTGCATTACTGAAATAAATGAACTTTTGCACGATATTCTAATTTTTCGAGTTTCACCTGTAGTATACACTTGTATAGTGAGGTAGGTTACAGTATGTCCCTGGTGCCATACTGTATATCCAAAAACATTTCAGAATTAATTTCTGCTTTAAGCAGTTTGAAAGACTGAAATAATGACATTTTGAAAGGAGGATAATTAAATCCAGACATTCCAATCAATGAGCCAGGTGTTGTAGCTGTTTAGGTGTGGGTGTGACCTGCCTTAGGCCCCTTTCACGTGAGTGATCCGATCAGGTCTGTCAGTTTTTCAGGTGGACCTGATCTGACCCTTTATTTATTTCAATGGGCCTGCGGGTGTAAACTAACATGTGTCCTGCCTACTTCCAATCCAAATCGGTCTGGAACAGAAGGAAATTCATTTCCCTCTGGGCAAGTGTTTCTCAACCTTTTTTCAGTCAAGGTACCCTTTAAAATTATGGACAGTCTCGAAGCGCCATTTAAAATGATGGACAGTCTTGAGGCACCCCATTCTAAAATGGGGTAACTCAAGACTGTGCATAATTTTAAAAGGACACCCCATTCTAAAATGTGAAAAAATATTCTTATAGCTTTATGTAACGCAGTAACATGTAGGACACCCAACATTAGAAGTGGTTTATTCTTCCAAAGCAAATACACTTTTGTACCCTGGTACTGACTAGTATTCCAGTGTTTCTCTTCTCCCTCAATTTTTCCCCATCACTGAGCTAATGTGACCTCAGCACTGATGGAGAAAGGTAGGAGAGGGTCAAACTAGGATGCTGTGCAGGCAGCTGACATCCTCATTATCAACTGATGATGTAATTGGTTGTCAGGATGCTAGCAGCTAGAATAGGGGTGGGCAAACTTTTTGACTTGAGGGCCGCAATGGGTTCATATATTGGACCCGGGGGCCGGACCAAGAGTAGATGAATGATGTGTATGTGTCATCCATAGTAAGTATAGTAATATTCCCCCATAGTAAGCATAGTAATTAATCCCCCATATAGTAATTCATCCCCCATAGTAATTCATCCCCCATATAGTAAATCATCCCCCATATAGTAATTCTTCCCCCATAGTAATTCATCCCCCATATAGTAATTCATCCCCCATAGAAATTCATCCCCCATATTGTAATTCATCCCCCATAGTAATTCATCCCCCATATAGTAATTCATCCCCCATAGTAATTCATCCCCCATATAGTAATTCATCCCCCAGAGTAATTCATCCCCCATATAGTAATTCATCCCCCATATAGTAATTCATCCCCCATAGTAATTCATCCCCCATATAGTAATTCATCCCCCATAGTAATTCATCCCCCATATAGTAATTCATCCCCCATAGTAATTCATCCCCCATATAGTATTTCATCCCCCATAGTAATTCATCCCCCATATAGTAATTCATCCCCCATAGTAATTCATCCCCCATATAGTAATTCATCCCCCATAGTAATTCATCCCCCATATAGTAATTCATCCCCCATAGTAATTCATCCCCCCTATAGTAATTCATCCCCCCTATAGTAATTCATCCCCCATAGTAATTCATCCCCCATATAGTAATTCATCCCCCATATAGTAATTCATCCCCCATATAGTAATTCATCCCCCATAGTAATTCATCCCCCATATAGTAATTCATCCCCCCTATAGTAATTCATCCCCCCTATAGTAATTCATTCCGCATATTAATTCATCCCCCATATTAATTCATCCCTCATATAGTATTTCATCCCCCACAGTACTATTCCCCCCCAAGTAGTAAGCCAAGTCCCCCCTGTGTCAATTCACTTACCTTTGCTCCGCGCGTTCCTCTCGCCGTGTTCCCGCGCCGTTCCGGTCTTCAGGGCGAACTGTGAGAGGAGCCTAGCTCCCCTCACGTTCCTCACGCTGCCCCGCCTACACACATTCTGACAGCCGATGTTTGCCACGCTCCGCGGGCCGGATTAAAAGGTCATCCGGGCCGTATACGGCCCGCGGGCCGTAGTTTGCCCATTGCTGAGCTAGAAGGTTGTAATGGTGCACAATGAAAACCTGTGGCTTTGTGTAACTAAAAGGCAGGCATGTTCCACCCGCTGGCTTTTATACAAGTTTTGGGCAGTTTTTAGACATTTTGCCAAGGCACCCCTGAAGAAACCTCAAGGCACCCCAGGGTGCCTGGGTACCCTGGTTGAGAAAGGCTGGTCTAGGCAGATCTTATGGGAGGGCAGTCCATTTACATCCAGCCACCCATACAGCAGAGTGGGCTCTGTCTATGTCCGCTCTTCATAAACTGTCACCCACCTGCTCTGCTCTTCTCAGCAAGGGACCAGCAGACAGATCCCTTGCTGAGCAAATTGGATTCCACCCCACGTGAAAGGGGCCTTCCCATAATAATATCATGCACGCGGTCTTGTATGAACTGTTGTTTATCCTTCCATGGGGAGTAGTGACACTGGCAGAACAAAGACCCCCAAGTCAGGGTGGTGGAGCTTTGCTGGTAGGGGACATGGCTTAGTGAGCACAAGCCTAATACTGATTTTAAAAATGTCATGAAAAGTTCATGTGTGTTTGGAAGATTCATTAAGGAGTTAATTTCAAAAGCAATGGTATAGGCTTACCCTGTCCATACTGCTAATTAAAAAAAATTAAAAATCGCAGTGACGTGCTTTACAAATGTACGTGCTCCGGACTCCGAAGCCAGCCTGGCACTATTAAAATGAAAGAGTAAAACCGATTAAAGAAAAAAAGATAACTTAAAGGATAAGTGCACCTTTAAAAAAAATATAAATGCACATTTTTTTGCAGGTAAATATATGTGCATTTCATTATTTGTAAAGCATTGCACCCGCGATCAGCAGATGGTGGGTGCAATGTCAGGCTCTTGTAGACTGTCAGTGCCCTGTCTGCCTGTGCCTCTGATACAGGCAGGCAGTTACTGAAATCCAGGAAGCTCAATGGATTGTGAAAGTGCTTATTCAGAACTACAAGCCATCAGCCACAATGTCTGATGGTACTTGTAGGCATTCATTCACAGAACTTTGTGAATAAATGATGCGACCATGTGGGAGAAGGTCCCCTGCGCAAGGAGGGGGCAGATCGGGGGGGGGGGGAGGTGGTAGATGCTCAACATGTTACATTTTACAGCCCAATTATGGGTGTAACATGTATAGAAAGGTGGACTTATCCTTTAATAAAAACTGTGGATGGTGTCCTGGGGTATTTCCTCCCAGATCTGGAACAGGGCATCACTGAGCTCCTGGACAGTTTGAGGTGTAACCTGGCGGTATCGGAAGGACCGAGAGATGATATCCCAGAGGTGTTCTATTGGATTTAGGTCAGGCGAATGTGGGGGTCATTCAACAATATGAATTCGTCCTGGTGAACCTGCTCTCATCTGTGAAAAGCACAGGGCGGCAGTGGTGGTTTTCTGGTGTTCTGGTGTTCAATGGTAAATGCCAATCAAGCTCTTTGGTGCCGGGCAGTGAGCACAGGGCCCACTAGAGCCCCCAGACCACCCTCATAGAGTCTGTTTCTGATTGTTTGATAAGAGACATTCACACCAGTGGCCTGCTGGAGGTCATTTTGTAGGGCTCTGGCAGTGCTCATCCTGTTCCGCCTTGCACAAAGGAGCAGATACCGATCCTGCTGATGGGTTAAGGACCTTCTACGGCTCTGTCCACCTCTCCTAGAGTAACTGCCTGTCTCCTGGAATCTCCTACATGCTCTTGAGACTGTGCTGGAAGACACAGCAAACCTTCTGGCAATGACACATATTGATGTGCCATCCTGGAGGAGTTGGACTGCCTGTGCTATCTTTGTAGGGTCCAGGTATTGCCTCATGCTACCAGCAGTAACACTGACCCTAGCCAAATACAAAACTAGTGAAAAACAGTGAGTAGGGAAAAAATATCAGCGGCCTCCACTTGTAAGACCATTCCTGTTTTGGGAGTCATCTCATTGTTGCCCATCTAATGCACCTGTTGTTAATTTCATGCAGCTGAAACTGATTAACAACCCCCTCTGCCCCCTCTGCTACTTAACTGACCAGGTCAATATTCCAGGAGTTTAATTGGCTTGATGCTATGGTCTGATTAAAAAGTGTTCATTTAATTTTTTTGAGAGGTGTATAATATATATATATATATATATATATATATATATATATAAAATAGGATTGGGGCTAATTTTATATCTCTGACACCATGACTGGGGCTTATTTTATCCCTCTGACACCAATTATTAAGACTTGTTTTATCCCTCTGACACCAATGATTGGGCTTCTTTTATCCCTCTTATCCTTCTGAGACCAATGATTGGAGTTCATTTTATTTCACTGACACTAAGGATTGGGGCTCATTTTACTCCCACTGAGCCCAATTATTGGGGTTCATTTTTTTTCACTGACACAAATGATTTGGGGCACCTTTTTCCCTCTCACACCAATTATTGTCACTCTTTGTGTTCCATTTTATCTCACTGACACCAGTGATTGCAGCTCATGTTATCCCACTGACACCAATCACTGGAGCTCATGTTATCCCACTGACACCAACAATTGGGGCTTTTTTTTCTTCATCTTATGCCAACGATTGGAGGTCATTGTTTATTATGCTCCCACTGACTGAAATGATCTGGCAGACATTGGCTCAGATTTTGTATAATCTTTATGTGGGATGTTTTATGAATAAATGACTAATCATCTCAAAATCTTTATTGATTGTATCTTTGTAGACATGTTACTGACAGTGTCTCTGCTGAATGAATTGTCCCTCTGTGGAAGTGTTTCTGGTGGTGCCATTGCAGAACTGATTGTACTTCTGTGGACGTATTTCTGGCAATGTCACTACTGAACTAATTGTATTTCTCGGGATGTAATTCTGGATTAGGCTGCAAATTAAAACCTGACAAAGGTTCTGGCCCTTCTCCACTGTAAAGAAAAAGTTTTGCCTGGATTTGGGATTTATTCAGGCAATTTTATTCACATTTTGTATCATACAGCTACATAGCAAAGTAACATTTTTAAAGCTGAACTACAGGCAAGCAGCTATATTCACAATTAAGGAAGTTGGTAAATGCTCAATTTTTTTAAAATTAAAATAACAAACATGGTAAACGTACCTACTCTGTGGAATGGTTTTCCACAGAGCAGCCCCAATCCTCCTCTTCTTGGTTCTCCTGCAGGCACTGATGGCTCCTTCCCTTTCCTGCTGAGTGCCCCATAGCAAGCTTTTTTTTAGCCAGCTCTGTGTGTCTATTGACACACAGAGCTTGGCTCAGCCCCTGCCCCCGATTTCTTTTTACTGACTGTGATTGACAGTAGCAGCAGCCAATGGCTCCTGCTGCTGTCTCTGAGCCAATGAGGAGAGATGGATGAGAGAGCCGCTGCTCTTGTGCACCATCATTGGATTGAGAATGGGCTCAGGGAAATATAAGGTGGGGCTGGGGGGGGGTGACTGCATGCATAAGGTTTTTTTTACCTTAATTCAGAGAATGCATAAAGGTAACAAAAAACGTTATGCTTTTAGAACCACTTTAAAATTCATATATGGCAATTTTTTTTAAATTGCAGAGCCAGTTTTGTGATCCAGATACCCCTGCCAGACAGCCTAGCCTCTACTGCATAAATGGCATTGCTTGGCCATTAAACATCCCCCAGCTTACTGATTGGACAGTGAAGAAGCAGCAGCACTCTAATGAAGTTAACCCTATGCTCACTGTTCTTGCTTCACTGAACATATGCATACAGAAAAGTCAAAAATGTCTTCTGGTGTTTCCCATTCTCTTCCAGTCTGCCTTACAATAATTACACTAGGCTGATATCAAGTCAAGACAAATTATCTACTTAAACTAGCTGTATTAAAATACATTTAATACCTTTAATTAAATAGAAAATTGCATTAATTTGTGTTTTTCTTTATTCCTGGAGTTCAGTTTTAAAGTTTCATCAAAGATATTTTTGGATATAAGTTACAATAGTGGCTAATATGTATACTTACTAAAATATGCTTTTGTTTCCCCATTTCTTTTTCTTCCTAAACTCTATAATGTTGCTTTTCAAAGAAGACTTTTGTTTGCCCTGCTTTATGCAGTTTTGGTTTCAGCATATAAATTCTGCCGGGATAGAACCTATGTCAACAGTATTTCATTGGATGCCTAGCAACAGGATAGCAAAGCTACTGACCAGGGCACTATGTGAAAGGTTAATTATATGTCACAGCAAAGTCAACTTTTTTCCCCTAAAGTTGCTTCGACTTCAGCAGCATTTTTGATACTGCTCACTGGAGCGATATCCAATGCATCAAGCAGACAGAGGATGTACTCTGCAAAATGAAGGCAGTAGAGGCATTCTGTTCACAATCGCACTTATTGCGTTTAAAAATTGTTTGCATTACTTTAATACTATTCTGATAACTTTAACTGTATTCTTGCTTTGTAATGTCTAAGTATTCATAAATTATGATCAATAGCCCATGGCCTGTTTACGTGATGTATTACTATTGGATTATTTATAAGCAGAAAACATGAAGCTTTTTTTCTTTTATTTCTTCCTAACCCCATTAGGTCATTGAAATACATACAAATTGGCAAAGCGGTGCATCAGTCCTTTTGGACATTCATATCCATATATCGTGCTCTACTAATATTATTGAAATCCAATACTAAATGTGTTATTGTATAACTTTCGTATCGAAATTCGATGCAAAATATTTTCTTTTCAAGCCCTTGCAAATGCTTTTTTTTTTTTTTGTAGCGTCTTGTTTTTAACTCTACTATTGCACACACAGAACAACACGGCCCAAACTGTGCCACTTGAATGAACTGCCAAGACTCAATAGGAGTGCATATGAAACAAAGAGACCTAGTACCCGGGAATACATAGAAGCCCATTGTTATCAGACCTCCATTCCGAGGAGCCTCCTGGACAGTGCGACCTCTAGCGTTCAATCACAAATGTAAATCAGTTGGCAAACAGATGTTGTGCATTGTGCATTGGCACTATGACAGAAGGCCCTATAATCACTGTATACAAAATAATTACAAGATTGCCGTAATTCTAAAACAAATCATTACAAACTTTATAAGTCTGTTAAACCCATTGAGGCTACAGGTATTGATAATCTCAATGCACCTTCCTGCTGCTGATGCTGTTTTAACGGCACATATACAGATAAATTATTGTATAAGGTAATGGAATAAATAACTAATTAAATTGACGCAATAGGGTTGATTTACTAAAACTGGAGAGTGCAAACGCTTGTGCAATTGTGCATGATAGCCAATCAACTTCCAACTTTAACTTGTTCAATTAAGCTTTGACAAAAAAAAAAGAAAAGAAAAAGAAATCCTGGAAGCTGATTGTTTTTTATGCAAAGCTACACCAGATTCTGCACTCTTCAGCTTTAGTAAATCAGCCCCACTGTGTATTCTCCCTTTTTATTGCTATGAATATGTAGTGATAAAAAAAACCCAAAGCATTAAATGACCAAAGGGGTTTAATTATCTAGGGACCACTGTCTCACCATCACGTTGTGATTTGTCCATTGTGAACTTTTATATTTTTCGGTCTCTGCCTCTTTGATTTTCTAATTGTGCCCCAATCAGGAATGGCAATAACTTTCTACTTCGTGAGCTATTTAAATCAACAGAGATATTGTAACTAAGAATGAGGGGGATTAATAAAGGCCTGCAAAAGATGGTGTCAGTGCTAAAGATATTTTTGAGCACCTGTATCAGTTAAAGTTCTTGTGGCAACTTGTGTGCCTTCATATACTCATGTCTGCAGTGAGGTACAGTGAACTAAATTACTGAAAACACCTAATGCAGAAACATTTGAAGAAATTGGAAATTTTGCTATATGTGATTACATTTTTAGATGAGCACAGGTTTACTGTACTTCCTCTTGCTAATATATAAGTAAATTTGGCCCTCTAACTTGTTAAAAATAAGCTGTCTATACATTGATAGATTTTTTTTTTTGCTTTTAACAGAAGGCTAAAGGGAAGAACCTAATAGATTCCTCTATCCACATTAACAGCACAGGTGGACAAATTCCTCCATCGGCTATTATATTGCAACAGCCGCCCAACAAGTGAAGGATGTTTGGTGGGTGGGAGCCTACAAGGCCATCCATGAAGTGAATTTCAGCTGGTTCATCAGGAATCTGCTAAAATTTGCACGGTGCATGGCTAACCTGATATATAGACTTAAATAGAAGATTTACAAGACAATGGAAGCCTCTTTAGTGAATATAATATTATATTTAAATATGATGCCCACTTAACACAAAAGCAATTTACATTAACCTAAAATTTGGAATGTTAAAATCAATTAATACAACCATTGTGGAGGTTTCCCTTGATTTCCCATTCTGGAGATATAACAAAAAGTAAGAGTAAACTTCTTTTAGATAGATATGTCACTGGAAAAAAATTCCCTCAATGTAAGAGTTTGCCTGCCATACTGTTCTAGAGCCAAACAGAAAATTTGGGATTTATGAAAACTTTCTGCTCTAAAGATATTGGTCACCATGACAGAAAAAGTTTCAGTAATTATCTATTGAAAACTAAAAAGAAGGTTTAGGCTTTAGACTTAATGTAATTGATTTAATTTAATTTATTGTATTTTAGATGCAATATACAGTAATTGTGTTTTTTTCTGAATGTACAGTATACTGGGGTTATGTAACATAAACAGTTTAGACACAGTGCTTAACAAAGATGTTCTTTAAAACAGAACTAAAATATACAGTAAAAATAGGCTTTAACCCAGCTGTCAATACATTCAAATTCTGCCAGTACTGTTACTAAAAGATATCTTTTCAATAACTTCCTATAATCCACTGTACACCAGAAAAATTAGTGAGTGTGGGAGGTTCTGACTCAAACCAGCACGATTGCAAATTGGTGTCAGTCGAGTCTGTACAGTGTGACAAGTGTGGCTAAACAGAATTACACATATACACTATATTGCCAAAAGTCTGGCTCCGCTCTAATTCATCCCAAAGGTGTTCTATCTGGTTGAGGTCAGGACTCTGTGCAGGCCAGTCAAGTTCCTCCACCCCAAACTCGCTCATCCATGTCTTTATGGACCTTGCTTTGTGCATTCGTATGCAGTCATGTTGGAACAGGAAGGGGCCATCCCCGAACTGTTCCCACAAAGTTGGGAGCATGAAATTGTGCAAAATGTCTTGGTATTCTGATGCCTTAAGAGTTCCCTTCACTGGAACTAAGGGGCCAAGCCCAACCCCTGAAAAACAACCCCACACCTTAATCCTCCCTCCACCAAACTTTACACTTGGCACAATACAGTCAGACAAGTACAGTTCTCCTGGCAACTGCAAAAACCAGACACGTCCATCAGATTGCCAGACAGAGAAGCATAATTCATCACTCCAGAGAACACATCTCCACTACTCTAGAGTCCAGTGGCGGTATGCTTTACAGCACTGCATCTGATGCTTTTAATTGCACTTGGTGATGTAAGTCTTGGATGCAGCTGCTCGTACATGGAAACCGATTACATGAAGCTCTCTACACACTGTTGTTGTGCTAATCTGAAGGCCACACAAAGTTTGGAGGTCTTTAGCTATTGTCTCTGCAGATAGTTGCCGACTTCTGCGCTGACCCCGCTCTGTTATTTTACGTGGCCGGAGTTGCTGTGGTTCACAGTTGCTTCCACTTTGTTATAATTCCACTAACAGTTGACCGTGGAATGTTTAATAGCAAGGAAATTTCACGGATGGACTTATTGCACAGGTGGAAACCTATCACAGTACCGTGCTTGAATTCCTGAGCTCCAGAGAGTGACACATTCTTTCACAAATGTTTATAGAATCAGTCTGCATGTCTAAGTGCTTGATTTTATACACCTGTGGCCATGGAGGTGATTGAACACCCGAATCCAATGATTTGGAGGGCTGTCCCAATACATTTGGCAATATAGTTTATATTAGCTGGGAAAGCAGCTCACATATTTGTATTTAAACTATGTGTTCAGTTGGTTATGTGAAATCCTGCTTGAGGGCCCAGTTTGCTTTCTGGTGCTTTGCATTATGGCACGTACGTTGCATTAATGCAGTCCATTTAAATGAATGACCTGACACTACACCAAAATGGACAAAAAAATAAATTTTTTCCAACATAGTACAAAACAATGCATGATAGTGCATTGTGTTAGTGTGTTGGGGTACCATTAAAAATGTGTTATTGCAATGCAACACGATGGAGGGGTTTGAATGGGAAAGCATGTTGGAACTGTGAAAGTAAAACTACAGTGATATTAATATGTAAGCAGGGGCGGACTGACCATTTGGAAACTCGGGCACTGCCCGAGGGCCGGGGTCAGTAGGGGGCCCCATGAGATGCACCTTGTACCTTTTTCATAGTTTTTTTGGGCAAGGATACAGGGGCCCCATGATCCTCTATTGCCCGGGGGCCCCATGAGTTGTCAGTCCGCCCCTGTATGTAAGTCAACATTGCTAATTTTGTTTTGAAAATGCTAGCAGCCTATCTGTGGCATCAATGCACACTGACCTGGAACAGGCCCGCCGTGATGTCAGAGTAAACTTTTAATCTGCATACTTCTTCTGGGTCAGTGATATAGAAAATATTGAAGCTTTAAAGTCTGTGTGACAGCCAGGCATCTAGCATTTTCTGAAGTAGAGGTCAGCAGTGGCAGCTTACATACTTCCCCTTACTACAGACTTCCTTTTTTGTGCTCATAAATGGTTTCATTACTGTATAACATGACAGATATTAGCAGAAGAGTGAAATATATTCATGCCAAGTAGCAGTTCCATCTGAATATGAAAGCTGAATATCCATACATATTCAAGTAAGTATTACTGCTCTACAGTGCGTTTGACAAGTCTGCTTAGTAAAATGAAAGTGTCAGATGAAACATTTAACAAAGTAAGAGGTAGACTGAGTAGGACATGCTACCTGGCAGTGCCAAAATGCCACCTGCAGAGGACACTTTATACTGAAAACTTAAAACCATCGTCTGACTTTCTGACTTTCCTCTAGGTAACCTGTGAAGGAAGGAGAAGGGTCACCTACATCAATCTGTATTTTATTTGTAGTAAAGTGTAACTAGAAAATTCACTTGTGATCATAAAGCAGTGACATGTGGATTCAGAGATGCTACTTACACACCTCTTTTCCTGGATTATGGATTTTTTAATGGTGCTTGATTTGATCAACCATTGGTCTGCATGTCTCCCCCAATCAGTACACAACTTGCAACCAATCATTCACACGAATACATTATTAAATATAAGTATTTGCCAATAAATAAGAAAAAAAAACATTATACATTGGCTTGTGTTGGTTCTGACGATTTATTGAGGTCAAAGTGGTTCTAAAACCTTAAGGTTTTTACCTTATGCATTCTCTACATTAAGGTAAAAAACCTGTTTCCAGGATTGGCCCCCCTGCCCTTCCCCTTCTATACTTACTGGAACTCGATCCAGCGCTGTGCCTGAGAGCAGCAGTTCTTTTTTCTCTCTTCCTTCTCACAGGGCAGATCGATAAGAGCCATTGGCTCTTACTACTGTCAATCAAATTCTCTGATGAGGAAGCAGGGGCAAGGCCAAGCCCCACTGTCTGTGTCTATAGACGGACGAGCTTGCACTAGTGCCTCTATAGAAAGCTGCTTCCTGTGGGGGCACTTGCTGAAGAGGAGAAGCCAGAATTGCTGGTATGGGACTCCAGAAGAGGAGGAGCTGGCCTTCTCTGTGGAAAACCATTGCACAGAGCAGGTAAGTATGCCATGTTTATTTTTTTAATTTACAGGCTTACAATTAATTTAAATGAACACTATATTTAATAAAGGTTTGCATGTCAACGCCATAATCCAGGTCCCAGTCATGTGACTCAAGCCCCTCCACCAATTACAAACTTTTTGTTTTAACAGCAGCTCTTATAAAGAGTGTCAGTGGAGAAACTAGGCAAGGGATGGCAGTAAGCAGTGGCGGAACTACCAGGGTCGCAAAGGTCGCACCTGCAGCCAGGCCCTGGAGTTCTGCCTCTGTGGGGTGCCCAAGAGCCCTGACTGTGTCTCCGCAGTGTAGCTGGATGCAGGGTTCTGAGGTGAGAATTTCCCTCACAGGCAACACAGAACCATCACTGACAGTTCCCCCCTCCTTCCTCCCTCCACACGGATGGGAGAGGAGAGAGAGTTGGCACTCCTCCTCCAACAATCTCATCCTGTGTCTGTCCCGACCCACATCCCAGCCACACTCACTGGCAGTGTCTCAGAGACGGAGATTTGTGGGCAGGAAGTGGGTGAAGGCAGACACATGAGGAGAGGGCGGGAGGAGGAGGAGCAGAGCCAGGGAAGTTTGAACTGCAGCTGCGCAGCAGGAAGAGGAACGGTGCTGACAGCTGATCCATCCATCCATCCATGCATCTTATGAGTAAAGTCCCACCCTCCCTTCTCTCTCCTGCCTCCCAGTACAATAATAGAAGAGGGAGTCTGATGTAAGAGGTACTCTAGGACTCTGATGTAAGGGGGGCTATGGTGAGCCAAGACACCCTTACATCACAGTCCACAGCATTCCCCCTTACATTAGAGCCCTCCCCTTAAATCCAAGTTCCCTTTACATTCCAGAGTCTACAGAGATCTCCCTTAAACTGTAAGTGGAAATACTGCAGACTCTGATATAGGGGGGCTCTGCGGACTCTGATGTAGGGGGGCTCTGTGCACTCTGATGTGGGGGGCTCTGCAGAATGTGATGGTGGGGGGTTCTGCGAACTCTGATGTAGGGGGCTCTAGGAACCCTGATTAAAGGGGAATGCTGGGAACTTTGATGTAAATGGGGATTACCAGAGACCCCCTTTATATCAGAGTTCCCCTTATATCAGTGTTCTTAGTATTCCCTCATAAATTAGAGTCCCCAGAGTTCTCCCTATACATCAGAGTCTGCAGAGGCACCCCTTGCAGTGTAAGGGAACTCTGCGAGTTCAGATGTAAGGGGAACGCTGTGGATTCAGACATAGAGGGAATGCTGCAGATTCAGATGTAAAGGGGAAACTCTGCAGATTCAGATGTAAAGGGGAACTCTGCAGATTCAGATGTAAAGGGGAACTCTGTGGATTCAAATGTAAGGGAGAAACTGCAGTTTCAGATGCAATTCATAATGCAATATTCTTTTCTTCAACCATAGGTTGCAGTTTCAGATGTAAAGGGAAACTCCGTGGATTCAGATGTAAAGGGGAACTCTGTGGATTCAGATGTAAAGGGGAACTCTGTGGATTCAGATGTAAAGGGGAGCTCTGTGGATTCAAATGTAAAGGGGGAACTTTGTATTCTCTTATGTAAGGGGGGACTCTTGTGATTAAATCTATATGATATAAATAATATGAAATGTTATTTATTCACAAAATATATGAATAGTGTATACTACAAACATTTTCCATGCACTACTAAAGTATTCGGGTTTGGCTTAAAGAAAAGATGGCAACCCTACCCAAAGGGGGCCCCCTGCAGGACATGTGAAACGTTCCTGCTGCGGGACCGTAATAGAGACCTTGATTAGAGTAAAGGGCCCCAGGCTCAGAGGGAAGAGGAGGGGGGGGGGGTCAGGGGGGCCCTTCATGGTTTTTTTGCATGGGGTCCTGAAGGTTCTAGTTATGCCTCGAGGGGTAAAGCCAGCCATAGACGGATCGAAATTCAGCTGAATTTCGATCAATTCTTGGACATGCTGTTTGTACTCAAGTTGATCTGTAAGTTGATCTGCTGGTTATAGCTGGCAGCAGTGATCATTTTATTCTGATGGCTGGGAAACCTCCCGCAGTCAGAATACAGTAGAGCAGTGTAAAGGATCCCCCCCATCAACACTGATTGTGCTGATGGGGAAATTAAGCGATTTTCTTTCCTTCAACCCTTGGTTGCATAATGTATGGCCAGCCTAAATCTTAGGTATCTGACCATTAGGTGTACCATTTTCTTCCGAAGTCCAGGAAACCAATGACAATTAAAAAAACATTTATTTTCAAAGGCCACATCACCCCTTAAAACAACTTCCCAGAAACATCTGTTGCCCTCCAAATAAGATAACAGCAGAAGAAATCACCAAACGTTTCTCTCAGAAAAACCCTAAAGCCCAGTTCCGCTCTTCCTTCCCATGCTTCCCCCTTCTCCCCTAAATCCCCCCCCACCACCACCACACACACACATGCACACCCAAACAAATATACATGTTTTCATTTGTTTTATATACATATGTTTTTTCAGAAGTCATTAGGTTGACCATGTGATGTGCAGAAATCTCTTCCTCTTTGCATGTTCACTGGCACTGGATGGTCACTGAGAGGTCTTCAGGGATGCAGACACCATTGTTGGAATGTACAGTATTCTGCATCATTATTCTGCGAGTGCATGGTGCTATGGTGAGGGGAGGGTACATGATGTCCTGCACACAAGGAAGTACGTTGAAAGATGCTGGACATCATTATTATTATTATACAGTATTTATAAAGCGCCAATAGTTCGCTCAGCGCTGTACATTACAAAGGGGGACAGAACATGTGACAGAACAATACCAATACAATGCAAAACATGAGGGGATTGAGGGCCCTGCTCTTTGGAGCTTACAATCTAGGAGGGAGGGGATGGTGGCACAGGAGGAGATAGCTGTGGGGGATGGAGTGGTAGGAAGAGTGGAGGAGGTCAGCAAGTTAGCAGGGGGTGGGGTAGGGTTCCCTGAAGAGATGGGTTTTCAGGGTGCGCCTAAAGGAGAGGGAAGTAGGTGATAATCTGATGGGTTGGGGCAGGGAGTTCCAGAGGATGGGTGACACCCTGGAGAAGTCCTGGAGGCGGGCATGGGAGGAGGAGACCAGGGAACTGGAGAGAAGGAGGTCTTGTGAGGAGCGGAGTGTGCGTGCTGGGCGGTACTTGGATATTAGGTCAGTGATGTAGTTCGGGGCAGTGTGGTGGATGGCTTTGTACGTCAGTGTTAGGATTTTGATTTTGAACCCAAAAGAGGATTGGCATTTGAATGCAGAACATGTACATCTATATAGCAACTGAGAGGAAGTGAACATTGCAGCCAGAGCAGAATTTTTTTTTTTTAACCACTGGTGAGCCATTTATTAAAAAACACATACATTATGTAGACATGAGCTTTAAAGAGCCTCTGACACCATTTACAGGTGCACTGTGGACAGGGAGGCTATAGTCCCATGAGGTCACAGCATTAAACACAATGGCCTTACTCACACTTAAAATTCAGATTGTAATAGAAGTTAGTAGTAGTATAATTGAAGCAGCATGGAGAATAATCATAAAATTGCATCACAATAATGCTGTTTTGGAAAAGCTGAAAAAATGTTGGTGTCTTATATGCCCTTGCTGCTAATCCTGAAATTCTGACAGATGCATAAAGGTCCGATGCTGTTGACAACACTTTTTGGCCAGTGTGAGCTACTCCGTTTCAAAGGGCTTTATTTTAATAAAATAAGGAAAAGTGTTAATCTCATCCAGGGGTGGACTGACAACTCATGGGGCCCCTGGGCAATAGGGGATCATGGGGCCCCTGTGTCCTTGCCCAAACTCAAAAAAGCCTAGGAAAAAGGTACCAGGGGCATCTCATGGGGCTCCCTACTGACCCCGGGCCCTCGGGCAGTGCCCGGGTTTCCAAATGGTCAGTCCGCCCCTGATCTCATCTTGCCCTTGGCTTCCTTTCTCTGAATCTAGCTAGGTAGGTGTAGGTGTATAAATATTACTGCCTTGACTGTGCTGAGCACAGTTTGAGCTTGCATTTACCAGCCAGGGTTTCTTTTTATTCCCAGGCTGGTAATGGCCTCCGACATTCAAACCGCAAGGTGCGCATGCTGGGGTCCTAAATATTGGAAATTCTAAATAACATTTGGAGCCTGGTATTGATATATAAGGTGTGCAATGACTGGACAATCTTTTTTAGTGAATATTCAAATCATGTTATAGCTTTAAAGATATTAAAGATGGCTCAGTCCTAAATTATTACATGAAAAAACTATGCAGAAAGAAGAAATTTCTTTAAATAAGAATCTTGGGATGTGTCTACCATTTTATCTTTCATCATGTTAATATTTATCTTTATTTTCAATGTGCATTTACTTTTTACATCTGTTCTCTAAATTACTTTTAAGGAAAATACATGTGTTTTAAAGTTGATATGAAAAATGTTCACATCAACAGGGCAAATCAACAGATTCACTTTAATGTAGCCCTCCACGGGCACAATGTACGTTTCTTCCTTTTATTCGCCTACCACTGTTTAGCCGCTGGGAGGGAAAGAAAAGCTACAAGTCATCAGAGTTATAACTCACACATGGCTATGGACTTCAAATGTAACAGTGCTGTTGACTCAGAGCTGTTATAGGGAGTGAGTCTCGTGCTCCTCTAGATTAGGGTAGGGTTAAAGCTAACCATTCAGGGCAAAGAAACAGGTTAGCTTTAATGTTATTAAACATGACCTAAATATTTAAATCTGAGATCAACTATGGTTTTATAAATGGACAATACACAGTAGAGCCTTCTTAGAACAGAACGTGTTTACATGTCTCTTTCTATCGTATATCCCAAAAATTAGGATTCCTCCTCAATTTAGGATAGTGTGTGAAGCCTTGCAAACCATTTCTTGATGCTGCATTGGCCAACTGCATTCCCAGATCCATTGCTGGGCAATACAAGCACAACCCTATATTGTAGCCAACTATTTCAAACTGCATAAAGCTGTTTCAAGCAGGTTGGCCATCATTGATGCAGTGCATGGAACATGTGAAGGAATGAGACATATTAATACTGTGTTTGTCTATGCACTGGTTCAATGGAGGGCTTTTATTTCTTCAGTCCCTTCTCACCATAATCTTTATGATTATACTTTTTCTAAAGCTGGTAAAACATGGTTATTTTGCTATCTTTTAACCAATAGATTTCTATGTAAAGGTATCAAATTCTCCTTTTCCTGTCTAAAAAGTTCTCAAGGTGTCTTACTTATACTTGTATATATACATGGAAACTTAACTAAAATGTAAGGTATCCCCAGCAAGGATTTTTGGTTCAGCACAGTGAAATCTTTCTATTTGATGAGATGTTAGCCAGAATATATTAGAAATTCTGTTTCAGGGCTTTGTTTTTGAAATACAAATGTTATCACCTCCATCCTGCAGTGTAAATTAGAACTTGATAAACTATCATCTGATAATCCAAATTCATATCTGTTTCAAACTACAATAATTAAAAATTAATTCCAGCAAAAATCAAGGGCATAAGACAATACCAATGCATTGAATCTTCCAGTGGTGGATTAAACTCTGGGGAGGCCCCTAAGTAGTAGAAACCTTTGGGCCCCCTTTGCAGGTTTCTGGAGGTTTCTCATGCATGCACTCAAGTGGGATAACATTGAACTAAGTAGTGTGTACGTTGGTCGCTAGATGGAGATGACCATCACTACTCATCACTACTGTACATTACACGTACATAGGTTGCACCAAAGTTTTTAACAAACTGACAGCTGACAGAAGATGAGCTTGTAAGAGACAAACTGTAATGTGAACCTATGGTTTATGTACTCTATGTTGTTATTGTGTACATTACATTAATACAGTATTTTCTCTATAGAGTCTTTACTGTAAAGTTTTTGTTTCGCTGAGTTGATTCAATTTTTTCTATCTTTTGAAAACAATCTAAGAAAGCTTAATTGTAATTTTCTTCTTCAATATTTTTTTGATCCCATAAATGGTGTGGGTCCCATAGGCTGGTACCTGCTCTGCTTATTTGGTAATCCGGCACTGGGATCATGTATGATACCTTTAAAAGTCGTCGTGAACTTGACTTTTCGCCGAGCATTGTGTCACACTTCCCCTGCTGATTTCTTCATTTATAAAAGTCCACCAGGAGGGCTTCACACCAGTGCTGAGACATGATTTTGCTGTTTGAATTTGTGCGTGGGTAGAGCTAGAAATTCTTGTGGGATATTTCTCAGTGTGAGTGCGGTGATTAACTGATTGTTCATACAAAATGTACGTATTCTATGGGTTCCAGTGTTTACAGGAAAAGGACATTTTTAGTGCTGTCACCCATGCAACTTGCATGATACTCCTAAAAAAACAAAAAAAGAAAACAGTTAAGGTTATCGACCCACTTCAATCTGATTGAGTGCGCAAACTGAATATAGTAACTAATTTTAAACACTGCATATAGTTTGTTACACATCTCAAATCAGCACTGAAGAAGTTGCTTGCTTGTAGGTTTCTTAGGTTGAAAAATACTGAAATGGGAATGATTACTCACTTATCTCAAATGAAGTCTTGATGTTTAGAAAAATTCTTCAATTTGTTCTGTAAGTAAACTGGAGATTGGTTATGGATTTATTTTGTGTGGATGTCATCATCTTACTTATCTAAAGTTTTATTTCTAATGCCAAAAAGTTATTATGTTGCTATTGTAAGCTGTAGGCAAAATGTATTTTGTAACAAACTTTTAATACTTACTGTCATTTGCATTAAGATGGTGGTAAGAAAGCTGTTTTTAAATGTTTGTTTTTGTGCAAGGTATAAATGCTGCTAGATTTTACAGTTCTTACTTTCCATGAACAGAAGGCGTATTCCATCTTTCTTATCATTTGCATACCTATTAACAAATACAAGAGAATTCTACAGCAATTCAACTTGGAGTTACATTTCACTTATGTATTTTGTCATGAAATCCTAAGGGGTAGTCACAAAGCACAACTATTCCAAGGGTTGTTATGAGTTGACATGGACTTGACCACACAAGACAGACTGATCTCATCGGCAATAATCTGTGCATAGAATACATTCCCTATTAATGTTTAATGTCATGTATATCCGCTTGTTATTGTTATTGGACACCTATAAAAAGAAATACCTAGCCAAATCCTCTAACCAAAGACATCTACCATTAAAATTCTAAATTATGTTATTTCATTATTTTAGGAAATTAATAGAATTTTTAGGAAACTGTGTTAGATTAACACTTTCATTATGGTGGTAGACGTAACTGCCACAAAATGTATCCAATAAATTCAAAGGATGGAAATATCTGATTTTGCATTGTGTTTGTTTCAATCTTTAAAAAGTTCCCACCATGTGTGATTTGCTTTGAGAGGGGTTTAAACAAATCATGGTGAAGCTAGAATGTCAGATTTGGAACTTTATAACATTATGCATAATGAAGTTAAATACACTTTTCCTGTTAATTTCTCATGTGCAAATGTTGCTGTTTTTGTGATTTGGGCAAAAACAGCAGGTTTTGCTTGGCCTAGGTAGCCCTGATTTGGGGCTTTACTACATTTAAGCAAATAGCAGTTGATAAGGGGATCAAATAAAAAAATATACAAGAATTTCCTGAACTTTTTAATGCAGATTTTGTTTCACTGACATGGAAAACTGGATATCCTTTATCTATTACCATAGAGATGGCTACTCTTCATGGTTTTACTTTAGAGCTTTGATTTCTACATTGCACCCTCAGCTCTACCCACTGGTGAGATACGATCTCATATGATATAATCTTAAAGTGGTTGTAAAGGCTTCAGGTCTATTAGCTTAATGCGTTCTCTGTGCAGATACTCACTTGAGCCCAATCTGGATCCAGCGATGTGCCTTAAAGCAACAGAACTGCTTTCTCTTTTTTCCTCCTCTATGGACTCAGAGAGATCAGCAGTAGCCATTGGCTGATGTCAGTCAAATCCAGTGACAAGGGAGTGGGGGGTGGGGCCAAGCCACACTGTGTGTGTCAATAGACACACATAGCGCAGTTGGGGACTGAGCCCACACAAATGCCTCCATAGGAAGTGGATTCCTATGGGGGGCAGACAGAGAAAAGGAGTAGCCCAGAGCACCAGCAAGTACCCCAGAAGAGAAGGATTGGGGCTGTATTGTGCAAAACCATTACACAAAGCAGGTAAGTATAATATGTTTGTTATTTAAAAAAAAAGAACCTTTACAATCACTTTAAAATACATTAGTTCTCTATGGCCCTGGTGCCCATCCTGTAACTTGAGGGGCACTTACAACTCTTTGGCACCTATAATGTACATAGGTTCTTGCTTAAGCTAGTAAAAAAGATAAAAATTCTTTAGACTGTGTTCTGATGGTTAAAAAAGAGCAATGAACTTTAAAAAAAAATGTATACTTACCTAGGTGGATTCAGTATTGATCTGATGCTGCATTTGTTCCCTGCCAGCTGTGCAGTGAGAACTGAGCAATCAAACACTACTGATTGCTCAGTTCTCCCCTCTGACTTCTGACCAGAGAGCTGTAACTGTCAGTCTCCAGCTCTCTGCTCTACACCTCCAGCGCTCACTGGAGTGCCAGGTTGTGGAGAGGTTGGGAGGGGTTAGCTCAGGCTCTCGGTGGATCATTGAAAGGCTGGTCCAGGTGCAGGTCCAAGCCTCCTGGTGGTTGGGTGGCTTCTGGACCAGCTGAGTGATGTCATTTGACAGTGGACTTTAGCCCGCTGTCAGCCGAAAACAGGCTAGAGGAGTTCAGAACAAACTGGACTCCTGTGACCTACAGGAGAAGTATAGCCAAAATAGCCTTGGCTATACGTCTCCTTTAAATTAAATGGTTTATTTCTTTTGCGTTATCTTATTCTCTTCTGTGCTGTCCATCACTTTCCTATTTTTATGTTTTTGGGTTTTTTTTTAATCCCTATAGTTTTTAATAGATCTTACTGAGAGAAATATCAAATACTGCGCAAGTAATATGTAAGGGGCTGTATGCAATATAGATGTGGAAGCATTGATTTGTCAAGGCGCTATAATAGCAGTGATCTCAAGCAGTCTCATTAAGGTTTTTCTAATCTATGATATTTGTAAGGCACTATGCAGAACATATCAATCTTTTACAATAATAATAATAACTGTCTCCTGCAGCACGTCCCCAATTTCCAAAAACGATAACATGTATACCTATCTTCTTTGCAGGTCTGCAATCCCTGACAGCTTTCTGTAGCATTACTCACTAAATATTATATCTGGGCCTTTGGTGATATCAGGAACCACACTTGAGGCCCCCTATGTCAATAAAGTTGATCGCTACTGCTTTATAGGAACCATTGTGTTTTTATGGTTAGTTTAGTGTCATGCCAAGCAAAAACAAAGATATTGGACAGAGTAGACCCCTTGTGTTTTTATAAGGAAGGTTCAAACTAATATATTTTTCATAAAAATCCCCTTTCATTTTTTATGTGGAGCTATAGATTATTCAAATGTAAAATGCACATCTGTCAGAATACACTGCTACAGGCTAAATATGATACCATACTGTGGACAGGTATCTGAATGTTAGCAATGGAATTTAATTTTTGATACTGGCCCAATGTTCTACCTTGTTAGCACAGCAAGGTCTGGATTGCTGCCATCCTGAGTGTAATTGTCCTCAGGATTATTGGATAGAGGGAAACATTCATTAATATACTTGTGACTTGGGAATTCTTACATTTTCTGAACTTCAATGTCCATATTCTTTCAAGATATTGGAAGAAGTTAATCTTAATGTATAGCTTTCTATATTTATGTGTGAGACATGGAATACATTAAAGTATCTAAAAAAAAAGAGGTAAAATTCAAGCTATCATTAATATGGGATACAAAACTGCTGCCCAGTTTCCCCTAGATTTTTTTAATAGATTAGCTAAAAATGATGTGGTACAAACATATATGGTATGTAATGATATAAATATTTAAAGAGGAGCTACAGGCAGTTGTGGAAAAATTAAAAGTCAGCAGCTACAAATACTGTAGCTGCTGACTTTTAATAAACAAGCACTCATCTGACCAGGGATCCTCACCAAGGCCGATTGTTCACCTGTCTTTGGGTTCCCAGAACCTGCATGTTAACTGTGGGCAGCCAGCTGTGATTCCTTGTGGCTTCACAGCTGGCCTCCTACTGCGCATACGTGAGCTCCTCTGTACTTTGTGAATGGTCCCACAGCCCCTCTGGGACCTGTGATGTGTCCCAGAAGGTTGCAAGGAGGGGAGGAGAACTTCCAGTGTGTCCGCCGCAGCAATCTGACTGGAAGTAGGAGAGGGTGCCCTCCTCCAAAATTTATATTACAAAATTGGCAGAAGAGGGGAAAGAGCATAAATTCCCCTTTTGGGTGAAGTTCCGCTTTAACCAGGTTCCGACAGAGGTACGCATGTATGCGGCCTCTCGGTGAGTGGGCTTTAGAGTTGAGAGGCCGTGACCCTATGTAAATATCCCCTGCGTGCTCCCAGCATAGTTACCGGTGGGTACCTGAAAGCACTCGATGCATACTTGCAATGCGGAGCTTACTGATCATGTGAACGCTGTGACTGCCAATCACGTGATCAAAATGCCCATCCCTTCTTCCCGGCATTTAGAATCTCCTAAAGGGGCAGGAGGTGGTGGTGGAAGGAGGTTAAAGAAGTTAAGCACAAACTTCTTGGAATCATTGGGATTGATTTACTAAAAGCAACTAGGTTGTTCACTTTGCAGGGAAAGTTTCCCTTAGCTTAGTGAATGCGTTGAGAATTCTCTTTGTGATCATATGCAAAAACCCCCCAACATAACTGTTTTTGCTTACACCTTATTGGATGTCGGCGGAGGTTCACTTCATGTACCTTGCAAAGTAAACAGCCAATTTGGATTTATTAGATCAACCCCAATGTGTCTTAAAGTGGTATTAAAGAGTAAATCCACTTTGTTGAGAAAAAACATTCCCCTACTGGTGATGTGTATACATTGCAAGAATTTTAACAAGAATTGTTGCAGATTTCTACCTTTTGTTATTGTTCTGTCTCTCCAATCTAAACATTTGAAAGTGTGATCTCTGTAACTTACAGTTGTGATGAGATAGCGATAACTCCAAGCTTAGTTGAATAACACAGGCAATGACTCGATCCAGATGACACCTTGTAGATCTTGTTAAGTTTATTCCATAAACTCAGAGAATCTTTCAATGAACATCGGATAGGTCAAACGATCATAATGTGATTTACTTCATGACATGAGGATTGAAGCTGAAATGCATTACTGGGAATGAATAAAAGGGTGGAGCTATCTATTCAGCATAAACTAAACTAAAGGAAAGGGAGGTGCAGAGACCAAATACAAAGAACACTTAAAGGCATATGACAATCATGTGAAACATGACAGTTATTCTTAAGAAAGAGCTGTTTGTTTGTCTGTGTCCATGTGAAAAGGGAATCTAATGGAAGTGGTTTCATAATTATCAGTCAGCTGCTGCACCTGCAGGGCTCTAATGAGGAAATTACAGGGTCTGGGTCTCTTTAGAAGTGATTTCCTATTGGAAGCATCTCACCATAAAAGACATTTTTGTTGCAGGGAATGCCTGAAATCTGACTTATGGGAAAATCCGAGAGCCAATCACACAAGCAGGAAATCAGGTTGCTGGGGGCGTTCTGTACTCATTCTGTGTACAGAACACCTCCAGGTAGCCATATTGCATTGCATTCTACAGAAAGTGACAGCGCTGAAGTTTGAAAATGAAAGTGTAACAACCTCTTATTACTAATAATAGAACTGCAGACATTATAGTACCGTATGTGAATTTTGCAATATCTTATTTGGCCACAAGATGCCACTAGCAACAGTTCCAGATCCAGCTCTATGATCGGTTTGGCACAGGAAGTCTAGGAGGGAGGACACAGGAAAAAGGAGGAGAGATGATTTGGAGAGGATAGAGGATGGTCAGTGCGGAAGGGCTGGCGAAAAGAGGAACCCATTGTCATTGTTGGACGCCAGAGACAGCGCTGCAGGACCTTAGAGGACTGAGAGGAGGCTGAACAGTTGAACTGAGTGAAAGATCACATAGGACTTGAGTACTGCTGTCTGCAACTCCCTCCATGAGGTCGGTGGTACTCTGCTGAGTCGCCATTTTATAGACATACTGACACAGAGAGAGAGATATCCAGTTGAATTTCCCGCCAAGTCGCTGTACTGATTTTACCAGCACTAGAGACTAGTAAAGTATGTCGCCTCTCTCGGTTGTCTGCAAAGTCTGAATACATATATCGGAGACAGTGAAATTACAGAGAAATCCCTAAATGAGAGATATGTGCTGAAGTGAGAACAAGTCATTTACCCAGGATTGCTACTATATTTTTCAAAGACATTGTTGTAGGATTTTCTGATGAAATCAGCCACAATCTGTTTAACAGTTTACCTATGTTAAAAAGAGCTCCAACAGGCCCCATCTAGAGACTGCATTTTTGGAACTTTTGTTCTGGTCAGATATCAGGAAACAAGGGGAGTGTTTAGCACTCATTATAGTTAAGTGCTGGTAACTATTTTATGCAGTAACGTTTATACTTGTTAATATATGCGTTTGGTATAGGACATCTTATGTCCATAAGTTAATATACATGATTATCCAATACGGTTAATAAGATTCACTATGCTTAGAGTCATAGGTGATATTTGCACCCTGTTTCTAGATGGAATAAATCCCCCAGGGAAATTTTATCTCTTAAAGCAGTGTGTGTTTCATTGAATTCTGCTGTGTCATCAGTCCAGGTAAGAGCTGTGAAACCCACATCATATACCAATATATTGCTAACACCCACGGGTGTGCTACAAAAGGTAAATTTTATTAACATTCAGTTACAATGCTGACACCTCCACTGGGTGAACTCCCTGCAAAGGAGAAAGGCAGAACCACCTACAGTGTGCAGGGAGCAACTAGAGCTGGCTGCGAGCTTCAGCTTAATACAGCAACAAAAGTAAGATACGTGGAAGATGGTGGAGTTTGTAAGAAGGGGGAGATGGGGGAAATGGATGGGAAGTTGCATGCAGAGGTCAGAGCTGAAGAATGGTGAAAGTGAGATGCAGATGGGAATGCAGAGGTAAGCAGCTGTGGGGTAAGGCGGAAGTCTGCACTCTTTGTGTAGCACATCCCTGAACTCTGCACTATGTACATAGTGCACCCACAAACTCTGCACAAAGCGCACCCCAGAACTCTGCACTCTGTGTGTACCCCCCCATAGCAGTCCTGGTATTTAATGCCTCTTTAAGACCCTCCCACTGTTAGTGAAATTTGACCAAACCCACTTTGTACTGTGTATGTGTATAGAGGGAGGGGGGTTTTGGGAGGTCGTGGTTGAGTTCCTGCGTCTATTTTCTGAGAGAAAAACCCTGATGATGCCTTTTCTCTTACAGTTTAGCAGTAGCCGTGCTTTTGTATGTGTGTTCATGCTTGTTCACACATCTGGCATTAATGCATTTTGTTGGCCAGAATGTTAATTTACAGTATACTGGACCAGTGTTTCTCAACCTTTTTCAGTCAAGGCACCCTTTAAAATTATGGAGAATTTCAAGGCATCCTCTAAAATTATGGATAGTCCCGAAGCACCCTTTAAGATTTTGGACAGTCTAGAGGCACCCCTTTCTAAAATGTAAAAAACTATTCTAACAGTTTTATATAGTGCAGCAATATCCACACATGGACACCCAATGCTAGAGGGGATTTATTCTTCCAAATCAAATACACGTTTGCACACTGGCTCTGACTAGTATTACAGTGTTTCTCTCAGTTGTTTTCAGTCACTGAGCTAATGTGACCCCAGCACTGAGGGAGAGGGGTACAGGAGGGTCAAACAAAGATGCTATGAATGCAACTGACATCCTCCTTATCAACTGATGATGTCATTGATTGTCAGGACACCGGCGGCTAGAAGGTCGTAATGGCACACAATGAAAACCTGTGCCTTTGTGTAACTTAAAGTCAGGCTTCTTCTACCTGCTGACTTGTATGCATGTTTTCTGCAACTTTTGGACATTTTGCCAAGGCACCCCTGAAGAAACCTCAAGGCACTCTAGGGTGCCTGTGCACCCTGATTGAGTGGTTGAGAAAGGGTGTTCTGGACAACATTAACACATGAACATGCATAAACGCACCTAGTTCATATACATTTAGGTGCTTTTGAGTGTTTTTTATGTTCAAAATCTCCTCTCCTGAATGTGACTTGGTGGGCTTTTTTTTCTGCCTCTAAGTGCCCCTGCCTTTAAACTCCTGTAAACATCTATACAGTAGTGTGCATGGAAACACAGGCTAATATGCAGGGGTTTAAATTGGCAGAAAAACCTCAAATGTCTGTAAAAGCAGCATTTTTTAGCTCAAGTGTGCCTAAACCCTAAAGGATAACTAAATCCAAGAAATCCAATATGTTGCAGATTACAGTCCTTAGATGTAGTGTCTGCATTATTTTTTTTGCTCAAGCTAAGAACATTTTCAATAAATGCAGAAAATACAGTACCTGTTCATAATTGCCATAAAAGCAGTGTTCTTGTTTGTTTCTGTGAGCTCATGGGCGTAGCATCAGCAGTCTCAGGGGTCACAATTGTGACCCCGCTCATGCTCCAGGGGGTAACATGCTGTCTCCCTGTCACTATCATAAGGAAAGCGGAATCTGAAGCAAAGTGGAAGCTCTGAGCTCTGAGCTATTCGTTCCATTTTCAAGTCCCGAGCCAGAGAGTAGTGGAGGAAGGACAGAGTGAGGCCAGCCCTGCTGGACGGGAAAGTGTCAGTGCTGACAACCAGGCGGGCATGGACATGGAGCTCTCACCAGGCTGAGGGGGGGAGGGAGTAATGTGTCATTACCAAGGTGGGGGGAAGGGGTATCAGTAAATCCATGATGGGCCTTGTGTCAAACCAGGAGTGCACCTGAAGCTGGGGGTTATCTGTCATTACCTGGTGGGGAAGGGGGTCGTCTGTCATTACCTGGTGGGGGAGGGAGTATCTTTCATTACTTGGTGGGGGAGGGGGTCATCTGTCATTACCTGGGGGGAGGTCATCTGTCATTACCTGGTGAGGAAGATGGGTCATCTGTCATTACCTGGTGGGGTAGAGGGGGGTCATCTGTCATTATCTGGTGTTGGAGGGGGGTCATCTGTCATTACCTGGTGGTGGATGGGGGTCATCAGTTATTACCTGGTGGGGGTCATCTGTCATTACCTGGTGCAGGAGACAGGTGTCTTTACCAGGAGGGGAGGGAAGTCATCTGTCCTTACAGGAGGAGGGGGTCATCTATGATTAGCTGAAGTGGGGGGCTCTTGAAGGAGAGGTCATCTGTCAATACCAAGAGGAGGCAGAAGGGCATGTGTCATAACTAGAGATGAGCGAAGAAATGAAAAATTCGATTCGGCTGATTCGGCGAATTCCAGTGTGAAATTCGATTCGATGCGAATTTCTCCGCTACGAAGATGACTTATTTAAAGGGTTTCTAGGCTTCAGAGAGCCTTTAAATTAGTGCAGAACACTGTACCTTTAATTTAAATGCCCTTGGAGATGAGGAAGGAGAAGGAGAAGGAGAAGGATGAGAAGAAGGAGAAGGAGAAGGATGAGAAGAAGGAGAAGGAGAAGGGTGAGAAGAAGGAGAAGGATGAGAAGAAGGAGAAGGATGAGAAGAAGGAGAAGGAGAAGGATGAGAAGAAGGAGAAGGAGAAGGATGAGAAGAAGGAGAAGGATGAGAAGAAGGAGAAGGATGAGAAGGAGAAGGATGAGAAGGAGAAGGATGAGAAGAAGAAGGCTGAGAATAAGGAGAAGGATGAGAAGAAGGAGAAGGAGAAGGATGAGAAGAAGGAGAAGGATGAGAAGAAGGAGAAGGAGAAGGATGAGAAGAAAGAGAAGGATGAGAAGGAGAAGGATGAGAAGAAGAAGGATGAGAAGAAGAAGGATGAGAAGAAGGAAAAGGATGAGAAGAAGAAGGATGAGAAGAAGGAGAAGGATGAGAAGAAGGAGAATGATGAGAAGAAGGAGAAGGATGATAAGAAGGACAAGGAAGAGAAGAAGGAGAAGGAGAAGGATGAGAAGAAGGAGAAGGATGAGAAGAAGGAGAAGGATGAGAAGAAGGAGAAGGATGAGAAGAAGGAGAAGGATGAGAAGAAGGAGAAGGAGAAGGATGAGAAGAAGGAGAAGGATGAGAAGAAGAAGGATGAGAAGAAGGATGAGAAGAAGGAGGAGAAGGATGAGAAGAAGAAGGATGAGAAGAAGGAGAAGGATGAGAAGAAGGAGAAGGAAGAGAAGAAGGAGAAGGAGAAGGATGAGAAGGAGAAGGATGAGAAGAAGGAGAAGGATGAGAAGAAGGAGAAGGAGAAGGATGAGAAGAAGGAGAAGGATGAGAAGAAGAAGGATGAGAAGAAGGATGAGAAGGATGAGAAGAAGGAGAAGGATGAGAAGAAGGAGAATGATGAGAAGAAGGAGAAGAAGGAGAAGGATGAGAAGAAGGAGAAGGATGAGAAGAAGGAGAAGGATGAGAAGAAGGAGAAGGATGAGAAGAAGGAGAAGGAGAAGGATGAGAAGAAAAAGGATGAGGAGAAGGAGAAGGATGAGAAGAAGGAGAAGGAGAAGGATGAGAAGAAGGAGAAGGATGAGAAGAAGGAGAAGGATGAGAAGAAGGAGAAGGAGAAGGATGAGAAGAAGGAGAAGGAGAAGGATGAGAAGAAGGAGAAGGAGAAGGATGAGAAGAAGGAGAAGGATGAGAAGAAGGAGAAGGATGAGAAGGAGAAGGATGAGAAGGAGAAGGATGAGAAGAAGAAGGCTGAGAATAAGGAGAAGGATGAGAAGAAGGAGAAGGATGAGAAGAAGGAGAAGGATGAGAAGAAGGAGAAGGAGAAGGATGAGAAGAAAGAGAAGGATGAGAAGGAGAAGGATGAGAAGAAGAAGGATGAGAAGAAGAAGGATGAGAAGAAGGAAAAGGATGAGAAGAAGAAGGATGAGAAGAAGAAGAAGGATGAGAAGAAGGAGAATGATGAGAAGAAGGAGAAGGATGATAAGAAGGAGAAGGAAGAGAAGAAGGAGAAGGAGAAGGATGAGAAGAAGGAGAAGGATGAGAAGAAGGAGAAGGATGAGAAGAAGGAGAAGGATGAGAAGAAGGAGAAGGATGAGAAGAAGGAGAAGGAGAAGGATGAGAAGAAAAAGGATGAGGAGAAGGAGAAGGATGAGAAGAAGGAGAAGGAGAAGGATGAGAAGAAGGAGAAGGATGAGAAGAAGGAGAAGGATGAGAAGAAGGAGAAGGAGAAGGATGAGAAGAAGGAGAAGGAGAAGGATGAGAAGAAGGAGAAGGAGAAGGATGAGAAGAAGGAGAAGGATGAGAAGAAGGAGAAGGATGAGAAGGAGAAGGATGAGAAGGAGAAGGATGAGAAGAAGAAGGCTGAGAATAAGGAGAAGGATGAGAAGAAGGAGAAGGAGAAGGATGAGAAGAAGGAGAAGGATGAGAAGAAGGAGAAGGAGAAGGATGAGAAGAAAGAGAAGGATGAGAAGGAGAAGGATGAGAAGAAGAAGGATGAGAAGAAGAAGGATGAGAAGAAGGAAAAGGATGAGAAGAAGAAGGATGAGAAGAAGGAGAAGGATGAGAAGAAGGAGAATGATGAGAAGAAGGAGAAGGATGATAAGAAGGAGAAGGAAGAGAAGAAGGAGAAGGAGAAGGATGAGAAGAAGGAGAAGGATGAGAAGAAGGAGAAGGATGAGAAGAAGGAGAAGGATGAGAAGAAGGAGAAGGATGAGAAGAAGGAGAAGGAGAAGGATGAGAAGAAGGAGAAGGATGAGAAGAAGAAGGATGAGAAGAAGGATGAGAAGAAGGAGGAGAAGGATGAGAAGAAGAAGGATGAGAAGAAGGAGAAGGATGAGAAGAAGGAGAAGGAAGAGAAGAAGGAGAAGGAGAAGGATGAGAAGGAGAAGGATGAGAAGAAGGAGAAGGATGAGAAGAAGGAGAAGGATGAGAAGAAGGAGAAGGAGAAGGATGAGAAGAAGGAGAAGGATGAGAAGAAGAAGGATGAGAAGAAGGATGAGAAGGATGAGAAGAAGGAGAAGGATGAGAAGAAGGAGAATGATGAGAAGAAGGAGAAGAAGGAGAAGGATGAGAAGAAGGAGAAGGATGAGAAGAAGGAGAAGGATGAGAAGAAGGAGAAGGATGAGAAGAAGGAGAAGGAGAAGGATGAGAAGAAAAAGGATGAGGAGAAGGAGAAGGATGAGAAGAAGGAGAAGGATGAGAAGGAGAAGGAGAAGGATGAGAAGAAGGAGAAGGAGAAGGATGAGAAGAAGGAGAAGGATGAGAAGAAGGAGAAGGATGAGAAGGAGAAGGAGAAGGATGAGAAGGAGAAGGATGAGAAGAAGGAGAAGGAGAAGGATGAGAGAAGGAGAAGGAGAAGGATGAGAAGAAGGAGAAGGATGAGAAGAAGGATGAGCAGAAGGAGAAGGATGAGAAGAAGGAGAAGGATGAGAAGAAGGAGAAGGATGAGAAGAAGGATGAGAAGAAGGATGAGAAGAAGGAGAAGGATGAGAAGAAGGACAGTTCTGTGACAGTTTCTGTCTATTTCTGACAGTTCTGGGACATTCACTCCATACAGCGGTTTCAACCGCTGTATGGAGGGAATGTCATAGAACTGTCAGAAATAGACTATAATGACAGTTCTGGGACTGTCCTTCCATGCAGCGGTTGAAACATTGTATGTATTTGTTTCCATAAATGGATCCATTTATGGAAACAAATACATACAATGTTTCAACCGCTGCATGGAAGGACAGTCCCAGAACTGTCATTAATAGTCTATTTCTGACAGTTCCATGACATTCCCTCCATACAGCGGTTAAAACAGCTGTATGCAGTGAATGTCCCAGAACTGTCATAAATAGTCTATTTCTGATAGATCTGGGACATTCACTCCATACAGCTGTTTTAACCGCTGTATGGAGGGAATGTCATGGAACTGTCAGAAATAGACTATTAATGACAGTTCTGGGACTGTCCTTCCATGCAGCGGTTGAAACATTGTATGTATTTGTTTCCATAAATGGATCCATTTATGGAAACAAATACATACAATGTTTCAACCGCTGCATTGAAGGACAGTCCCAGAACTGTCATTAATAGTCTATTTCTGACAGTTCCATGACATTCCCTCCATACAGCGGTTAAAACAGCTGTATGCAGTGAATGTCCCAGAACTGTCATAAATAGTCTATTTCTGATAGATCTGGGACATTCACTCCATACAGCTGTTTTAACCGCTGTATGGAGGGAATGTCATGGAACTGTCAGAAATAGACTATTAATGACAGTTGTGGGACTGTCCTTCCATACAGCGGTTGAAACATTGTATGTATTTGTTTCCATAAATGGATCCATTTATGGAAACAAATACATACAATGTTTCAACCGCTGCATTGAAGGACAGTCCCAGAACTGTCATTAATAGTCTATTTCTGACAGTTCCATGACATTCCCTCCATACAGCGGTTAAAACAGCTGTATGCAGTGAATGTCCCAGAACTGTCATAAATAGTCTATTTCTGATAGATCTGGGACATTCACTGCATACAGCTGTTTTAACCGCTGTATGGAGGGAATGTCATGGAACTGTCAGAAATAGACTATTAATGACAGTTCTGGGACTGTCCTTCCATGCAGCGGTTGAAACATTGTATGTATTTGTTTCCATAAATGGATCCATTTATGGAAACAAATACATACAATGTTTCAACCGCTGCATTGAAGGACAGTCCCAGAACTGTCATTAATAGTCTATTTCTGACAGTTCCATGACATTCCCTCCATACAGCGGTTAAAACAGCTGTATGCAGTGAATGTCCCAGAACTGTCATAAATAGTCTATTTCTGATAGATCTGGGACATTCACTCCATACAGCTGTTTTAACCGCTGTATGGAGGGAATGTCATGGAACTGTCAGAAATAGACTATTAATGACAGTTCTGGGACTGTCCTTCCATGCAGCGGTTGAAACATTGTATGTATTTGTTTCCATAAATGGATCCATTTATGGAAACAAATACATACAATGTTTCAACCGCTGCATTGAAGGACAGTCCCAGAACTGTCATTAATAGTCTATTTCTGACAGTTCCATGACATTCCCTCCATACAGCGGTTAAAACAGCTGTATGCAGTGAATGTCCCAGAACTGTCATAAATAGTCTATTTCTGATAGATCTGGGACATTCACTCCATACAGCTGTTTTAACCGCTGTATGGAGGGAATGTCATGGAACTGTCAGAAATAGACTATTAATGACAGTTCTGGGACTGTCCTTCCATGCAGCGGTTGAAACATTGTATGTATTTGTTTCCATAAATGGATCCATTTATGGAAACAAATACATACAATGTTTCAACCGCTGCATTGAAGGACAGTCCCAGAACTGTCATTAATAGTCTATTTCTGACAGTTCCATGACATTCCCTCCATACAGCGGTTAAAACAGCTGTATGCAGTGAATGTCCCAGAACTGTCATAAATAGTCTATTTCTGATAGATCTGGGACATTCACTCCATACAGCTGTTTTAACCGCTGTATGGAGGGAATGTCATGGAACTGTCAGAAATAGACTATTAATGACAGTTGTGGGACTGTCCTTCCATACAGCGGTTGAGAAACATTGTATGTATTTGTTTCCATAAATGGATCCATTTATGGAAACAAATACATACAATGTTTCAACCGCTGCATGGAAGGACAGTCCCAGAACTGTCATTAATAGTCTATTTCTGACAGTTCCATGACATTCCCTCCATACAGCGGTTAAAACAGCTGTATGCAGTGAATGTCCCAGAACTGTCATAAATAGTCTATTTCTGATAGATCTGGGACATTCACTCCATACAGCTGTTTTAACCGCTGTATGGAGGGAATGTCATGGAACTGTCAGAAATAGACTATTAATGACAGTTCTGGGACTGTCCTTCCATGCAGCGGTTGAAACATTGTATGTATTTGTTTCCATAAATGGATCCATTCCGGCAAAAAGTGTATGTGCAGAGTTCCTCTATTCTGCAGATACACTTAGAGGAGCTCTGCAGATACACTTAGAGGAGCTCTGCACATACACTTTTTTCCGGTTTGGAATTATTCTTATTTTCATCCTACTTCTTCTTCTTCTTCTTCATCCTCATCCTCATCCTCTTCTTCTTCTGAGGATGAGGATGAAGAAGAAGAAGAAGAAGAAGAAGAAGTAGGATGAAAATAAGATTAATTCCAAGCCGGCAAAAAGTGTATGTGCAGAGCTCCTCTAAGTGTATCTGCAGAGCTCCTCTAAGTGTATCTGCAGAATAGAGGAACTCTGCACATACACTTTTTGCCGGCTTGGAATTATTCTTCTTTTCATCCTACTTCTTCTTCTTCTTCTTCTTCATCCTCATCCTCAGAAGAAGAGGATGAGGATGAGGATGAGGATGAGGAAGAAGAAGAAGAATGAAAAGAAGAATAATTCCAAGCCGGCAAAAAGTGTATGTGCAGAGTTCCTCTATTTCTGACAGTTCTCTCACAGCTTCTTCACATGTACAGCGGTTGAAATATCTGTATCCTAAATGGAAACTAATAGATACAAATTGTATCTATTAGTTTCCATTTAGGATACAGATGTTTCAACCGCTGTACATGTGAAGAAGCTGTGAGAGAACTGTCAGAAATAGAGGAACTCTGCACATACACTTTTTGCCGGCTTGGAATTATTCTTCTTTTCATCCTACTTCTTCTTCTTCTTCTTCTTCTTCTTCTTCTTCTTCATCCTCATCCTCATCCTCTTCTTCTGAGGATGAAGAAGAAGAAGAAGTAGGATGAAAAGAAGAATAATTCCAAGCCGGCAAAAAGTGTATGTGCAGAGTTCCTCTATTTCTGACAGTTCTCTCACAACTTCTTCACATGTACAGTGGTTGAAACATCTGTATCCTAAATGTAAACTAATAGATACAATGTTTCAACCGCTAAACATGTGTTCCTTCTGTCAGAGAACTGTCAGAAATAGCGGAGCTCACTGCAGGGACACTTTTGCCGGCTGATCGGGAAATGTTCGATTCGCGCACCCGAAGTAGGCAAAATTTCGGTTTCGACACGAATCGAATATTTCCTGAAATTCGACTCGAATTCCGGTTCGCCTAGTTCGATTCGCTCATCTCTAGTCATAACCAGGAAGGGGGGTGTTATTTTTCCTTAATGTCCTGCACCTCCATATCACTGCAGTTTGGCCATGAGAAAGGTAACTGGGTGCTGTTTAATAACATATAAAAGAAAGGTGTTAAAAAAAGTGTGATATCTGCAGTGGCACACTCTCTGATCGGCCCCCCGCCCAGCCCAGTACAGTACCCCCCTCCTGCCCCTGCTCAGCCCTGCACATGCACACAACGTGGGGGCAGGCAGGCAGGCCACACTTTGAGATGCTGGGTGAAAGCGGTGGGCTTGTATGTGGATCTGGAAGTCAGAGGGTCTGCTGAGTTTCCCCCTACTTACAAACCTACTGCTTTCACCCAACAGCTCAGAGTGTGGTCTGTCTGCCTCCACCCTGTGTGCACGTGTAGACGGCAGCAGGAGAGAGAGAAAAGAGAGACAGCCATTATACAGCTATTGTCAGGGATCCCCTCGATCCCCGCCGCGTTGGTCCCGGCGCAGGCGCAGTATGCCGCCCGGCGCAGGGACTCGAGCACTGGTTCCGGGCCGGCCGCGGCGTTCGAGTTCGCGCATGCGCAGTAGAAGCCGCGGCCGCCCGCTGGGCACCAATGGCAGCGCAGGGCGGGATATTTAAACGACCCTGAGCTGTCATTCAGTGCCTTCTGGTCTTTCCTGCATTCTGAATCCTGTGAACCTGTACCCTGTAAGTTATTGACCCGGATTGAACCTGACCTTGCTGTTTTCGCCTGTTCTGACCCTTGCTTTGCCTGACCTCTCTCCTGAATGCCCCCTATTGGATTTGACCTGCTGTTGCTGACCTGGCGTGTGACCCGACCATTCTATGCCCGCTGCCTTGTACCTTGCCGCCCTCTCTGTTACCGACCCGGCCCGTCTGACCCTGCTCATCCATCCATCCATCCCGTGCAGTGGGGTCTTCTGACCTCCTCACATCAGACTCTTCCCCGTGGGAGCCCCTTGCGCATACTACTACCACTGACGGACGCACCCGGTAGTCACGACCTGGTCTCAGGGAGCTCCAAGTCCATCCCCACCATCAGGGGCCCTGGTGAACAAGCACCCTGGGACTTAGACTCCGTGCGCTGGGGACGCCTATTCAGTGGAGTGCTAGTAGTACCGCCGGGCGGTCCCTTACAGTACCAGAAGGCCATGACTGAGTCTAGAGGAGGTCCCTCGCCGCTGGAGGAGATCTGCAGGCACCTATCCAATTTGACACAGGCCGTATCGGCCCTGCAGGATAGATGTCAGCAGATTGAAACTCAATTCCAGGCCTGCACTATATCCGTTCCTGCCCCACAGGCCGCGGTCCCCACACCTCCAGCAGCCCCTGTGCTGGTGTCTGGGGCACTCGCACCACTCCCGGCGGCCGACCCCCGAGTACCCTTACCAGAACGTTTCCACGGGGACCGCACACGGTTCAGAGCATTCCGTGAGTCCTGCCTCCTCTATTTTGAGCTACAACCCCGAACCTTCGTGACTGAATCCGTGAAGGTGGGGTTCGTCATATCCCTCCTGCAGGGTGAACCCCAAGACTGGGCCCATCGATTACGGGGAAAAAATGACCCTCACCTTGGTTCGGTTGACAGTTTTTTTGATGCTATGGCCATCCTTTATGATGACCCGCAGCGGGCAGCTTCTGCTGAAGCTACTCTGTACACACTCCGGCAAGGCCGCCGAGCGGCGGAGGAGTACGCATCTGAATTTAGGCGGTGGATGGGGGATACTCGCTGGAACGAGTTCGCACTCCTGCATCAGTTCCGTGTTGGCCTATCAGACGGCCTGAAAGACGAGCTCGCCCGGGTGGAGGTACCTGAGACTTTAGAGGACCTAATAGCACTGACCATTAAAATTGACCGTAGACTGCGGGAACGCAGGTTTGAGAGGTCCGGCCAGGGTCATGGAAATCCCTGGGGATCATTTCAGGGTCCCAGTCAAACACCTAGGCCAGTCATCCAAAACCGGCCACCTGGAGACAACCCCGAACCCATGCAGCTCGGCCTGGCACGGCCTAAACTATCCCCAGAGGAACATCTGCGCAGACGATCCCAGAACCTGTGCCTCTATTGTGGAGAAGCTGGTCATATGGCGCGTTCCTGCCCGCAGAAACTGAGTAAGTGCACCTCTTCTTCCTTATCCCTTGGCAATGTTGGTCCATCCCAATACTTAGTGGTGCCCCTTTCCTTTCAGCTTCCAAAAAGGACCGTGGAAGTATCGGCCATAATTGACTCTGGGGCATGCAGCTGCTTCGTGGATATTAATTTTGCTCACCAGCAGGGTATTCCCCTTCAATTGAAACAAAAGGGGTTCAATATTTATTTGGCCGACGGTTCCCGAATAAAATCGGGGGTAGTGAACCAGGAAACCCCCTCCATCACCACTGTCATTGCCGGCCAGCACCAGGAACTCCTCCGCCTGGATGCTATAGCTTCACCCCTCTTCCCAGTCATTCTGGGGCTCCCATGGTTACGGGCCCATAACCCCCAGATTGACTGGGAAACCGGAGTAATCACGTTCCCTTCCCCATACTGTCGGATATACTGCCGCACTTCGGGCCCGGGGACCCCCCAAATCCTCCTGTGCTCTGAGGTGGAAGCTGAATTAAAACAAGTAATCCCTGCGGCCTACCATGGGTTTCTAGATGTGTTCAGCAAACGGGGAGCTGATACTCTACCCCCCCACCGCCCTTATGACTGCCCCATTGACCTGTTACCCGGCTCAGAAATTCCTTTTGGGCGAATCTTCCCCCTTTCAGAGCCCGAATTGGGGGCCCTAAAGGAATATATCGAGGACAGCCTCCAGAAGGGGTTCATCCGCCACTCCACTTCACCGGCGGGGGCGGGAATCTTCTTTGTTGAAAAGAAGGACAAAACCTTAAGGCCATGTATCGATTACAGGGAATTGAACAGGGTCACGATAAAAAACCGTTACCCACTACCGTTAGTACCTGAACTGTTCCAAAGTTTAAAGTCAGCAGTAGTTTTTACCAAGCTGGATCTGAGGGGGGCGTACAACTTGATTCGCATAAGGGAGGGGGACGAGTGGAAGACGGCCTTCCGCACCCGCTTCGGTCATTTTGAATATCTGGTCATGCCGTTCGGGTTGTGTAATGCTCCGGCCACGTTTCAACATTTTGTAAATGATATTTTTAGAGATTTTCTGGATGTCTTTGTGATCGTTTATTTAGACGACATTCTGATTTTTTCCCCGTCTCTGGGGGAACACAGAATACATGTAGCAAAAGTATTGGGGCGGCTGCGGCAGCATGGGTTGTACGCCAAGGCAGAAAAATGTTGTTTTGAACAATCCAGCATTGCCTTCTTGGGCCTGATTATCTCCACCGCGGGGGTCGCGATGGATCCCCAGAAGGTCGCTGCAATACTGGATTGGCCTGAACCCACAGACAGGAAAGGCGTCCAGCGATTCATCGGCTTTGCAAATTTTTACCGGAAGTTCATCAAGAACTTCTCGGGTCTGGTCTCCCCCATTACTCAGCTAACCAAGCTGGGGACCCGATTCAGATGGACACCAGAAGCGCAGGAAGCTTTCGATGCCTTAAAGAAGCTGTTCACTTCGGCACCCATTTTGGGTCACCCAGACGCCGCTCTGCCCTACATCTTGGAGGTAGATGCATCGGAGAATGCGGTAGGCTCCATCCTCTCCCAACGAAAAGGCACCAAGGAACTGCTCCACCCGGTAGCGTTCTTCTCACGGAAACTGACCCCAGCGGAGAGGAACTATGATATCGGTGACCGTGAGCTACTAGCGATCAAAACGGCGTTAGAGGAATGGAGGTACCTGCTGGAAGGTGCGGTGCACCCCATCTTAATATTTACTGACCATAAGAACTTAGAGTATCTGAGAACTGCCAAGCGTCTACGCCCGCGACAGGCGAGATGGGCACTATTCTTTTCAAGATTCAACTTCCATATTACGTACCGGCCGGGATCAAAGAACACTAAGCCGGATGCGTTATCACGGATGTACGAAGACGCCAAGGAGACCCCAGTACCTGACACCATCCTATCCTCGGGTAACTTCTTGGTCCTTCAGTCGGACCTTCGTTCCAGGCTAATGGAGGCATCCACAAACTTCTCTACCCCAGGCGGAGGGCCACTCCAGAACAAGGGGGGACTCCTATGGAGGGAAGATCGAATTGTGGTGCCGGAAGAAGCTCGAACCCTGGTCTTGGGGCATTGCCACGACCACCCAATGGCGGGGCACTTTGGCCCAGAAAAGACCCTGGAACTTCTCCGACGCTCATTCTGGTGGCCAGACATGGCTAAAGATTGTAAGGGCTATGTCAGGTCCTGTGTCACCTGCCAGAAGAACAAGCCCTCAAGAAACAAGGTTTGGGGTCTGCTGCGACCCTTACCTATTCCTGAACGGCCTTGGCAAAAGATCTCACTAGACTTTATAGTCGAGCTTCCGCCATCCCGAGACCACACGGCAATCCTGGTAGTCGTGGACCGCTTGTCCAAGATGGCCCACTTCATCCCGTTGAAGAAGACCCCCTCGGCGGCCGAGACCGCGCGAGTCTTCATTCGTGAGGTAGTCAGGTTGCATGGGGTCCCCGAAGACATTGTCTCGGACCGAGGGGTCCAGTTCACGTCCAGATTCTGGAGAGCACTGTGCAAAGCCCTGGACATCAAATTATCTCTCTCTTCTGCGTTCCACCCTCAAACTAACGGTCAAACCGAAAGGACCAATCAGACCTTAGAGCAATATTTGAGATGCTATACCTCATTTACTCAAGATGACTGGCTGCCACTTCTTCCTTTAGCGGAATTTGCGTATAACAACGCCCGCCACTCAGCAACAGGGCAGTCCCCGTTCTTCGCCAACTATGGCTTTCACCCAGTCTTCCTCCCGGATTTGGTGTCGGAATGCCCAGTACCAGCAACACAAGATGTGGTAACGTTCTTCGCTGCGAACAATGAGAAGCTTCAAGTGGCCATCAGTCGGGCCCAGGAAGACTACAGGAAAGCATTCAACAGGAAACGGAGAGGAGATCTGGTATTGCGGCCTGGGGAGAAGGTTTGGCTGGCGACGTCCAATCTAAAGATGCTTTGCCCATCGAAGAAATTGGGACCCAAATTTATAGGCCCCTTCTGCATTAAACGGATGGTTAACGAAGTAGCCTATGAACTCGCCCTCCCTGACACGCTCAAGATCCACCCGGTCTTTCATGTGTCCCTTCTGAAGCCTGTGGTCCCAGATGCCTTCCCTGACCGGGAATCTAGACCCCCGGAAGCGGTAACGGTCGAAGGAGAAGAAGAATTTGAGGTTGAAACAATCCTGAAGTGTCGAAGGAGGGGAGGCCAGACCCAATTCCTTATCAAATGGAAGGGCTATGGTCCTGAGGACAATTCTTGGGAACCAGCCCATAATGTCCATGCACCCAGACTTGTCCGGAGGTTCTTTCGCGATCACCCGTGGTGGAGAGATCGGATGGGCATCCGGAGGTTGCCCGTAGGGGGGGGGCAATGTCAGGGATCCCCTCGATCCCCGCCGCGTTGGTCCCGGCGCAGGCGCAGTATGCCGCCCGGCGCAGGGACTCGAGCACTGGTTCCGGGCCGGCCGCGGCGTTCGAGTTCGCGCATGCGCAGTAGAAGCCGCGGCCGCCCGCTGGGCACCAATGGCAGCGCAGGGCGGGATATTTAAACGACCCTGAGCTGTCATTCAGTGCCTTCTGGTCTTTCCTGCATTCTGAATCCTGTGAACCTGTACCCTGTAAGTTATTGACCCGGATTGAACCTGACCTTGCTGTTTTCGCCTGTTCTGACCCTTGCTTTGCCTGACCTCTCTCCTGAATGCCCCCTATTGGATTTGACCTGCTGTTGCTGACCTGGCGTGTGACCCGACCATTCTATGCCCGCTGCCTTGTACCTTGCCGCCCTCTCTGTTACCGACCCGGCCCGTCTGACCCTGCTCATCCATCCATCCATCCCGTGCAGTGGGGTCTTCTGACCTCCTCACATCAGACTCTTCCCCGTGGGAGCCCCTTGCGCATACTACTACCACTGACGGACGCACCCGGTAGTCACGACCTGGTCTCAGGGAGCTCCAAGTCCATCCCCACCATCAGGGGCCCTGGTGAACAAGCACCCTGGGACTTAGACTCCGTGCGCTGGGGACGCCTATTCAGTGGAGTGCTAGTAGTACCGCCGGGCGGTCCCTTACAGTTATCATTTCTTGGCTCGTGGTGGGAGCATCTTGACGCACGATGGAAGGTAGTGGGGGCACCAGGTCATCTTTTACATTGGGGCCCACAAGCTACAAGCTCTGTGTGAGCTATAAAATATCTTTGTTCCAAGCTATCTTCTGTAAACTACCAATTGCCCAGCCCTCCATGTCATGAGGATTAAAGGGATACAGACATATTTGGAGTGCATATCAGGAAAGCAGCCTGGGGGGACGACCAGGGCTCCCTCCATAGATACAGCGGACGAGTAATGTAGCCAACCAGAGACAGAAAGTGTGTTATTTTCAGGATTACCAAGTGAAAATAAAGCAAAAGAAGTTTGAAAAAAAATGCAGCCACCACAGCAAGGACTAGTAAGTTGCAGCGTATTACATTTTTTGGTTTAGGCTTTAAATGTAGCCCTTCTATATAAAATTCACATTGCTTGACTTAGGTCCATCAGTGAAGAAGAAATCTAAGATGAAACCACGATGAGTAATGTGTAACAATTCATGACAAAGAAAACATGCAGTAATATAATGAATGGCATTTTAGGCATAATTCATGTGTTAACCAGCATAAATCCACAAATTAATATTGTGCACATAATTCTATAATAGAAACCAGGGAAAGCAAGCTGAGCCTCTTGAAGTAATTTACTGCTTATGCTGTGGCTGGGCCATTCTGATCTCTTTCCAGGCTCCTATTCTTCTAGAATCTGCAGCTCCCCTGTGACATATAAAAGCTGACAGAGATCTTTGCTGTCTATGCCTATCTAGGTGGAATGGTACAACAGGTTCTGGCATGCTGGCAGTATGAGAAGCATACGTGGACAAGTTTTTTCTTTCCATGCAGCCTCTTTTTTATTATAACAATAGTATAAATTATAACCAGCTGAAACTATGTCACTTAAAGCTTAAAGTAGCACTAAAGCTTAAAGTGATTGTAAAGGTTTCACTTAAAATAACAAGCATGTCATACTTACCTGCTCAGCCCTGCCCCCTGCTCCATCCTCACTGGCTATGATTTACAGCAATGGGAGCCAATGGCTGCTGTGTCTTAGACAATGAGGAGGAAAACACCTAGGAGAGCTTCTTCTCTTGTGCATATCGCTGGATTGGGATCGAGCTAAGGTGAGTTTGGGGGGTTAATGCATGAAGGTAAAATCCTTCAGGCTTTAGAACTACTTTAAAGCTGGCCATAAGCTGGTAGAATTTCATTCAAAATTTTCCATTTTAGGAATGTCTATTTGATTTTCTTATTGTTAGTATAGTTAGTAAGGTAAGATCAGCGCTCATTTTCAACCCTAGTAACAGGAAAATTTGAAGGAGCAGGTTGGAAATGTATTCTTGAATTAACTAACTTATAAATAAGTAGGTGATTTTTGTTTGGGAAAGTCTATTCACTTATTGCAAGCAAATGTCTATGTGCCAAGGCACTGTCCATACTGGCCATGGGAGCTGAATACGAACCTTCTTGAGCACACACTATCAACTGAGTAGTACTGGTAAACTGAAAGTCCAAAACAAGAAATGCCATGCATGAAGGTGTGGAAAAATGGAAACTGTCCCCCCTATAAAGTCACACAAAGAACCACCCAATGATAACAAAAATGTCCAGTTTAATGAATACAAAATCACTTGAGAACAATGTCAACTTCAGTGACAATCAGAGGAACAATGCCAAAGGTTTGCCCATAAAGTCTCTCCTGATATTGTTCTCAAGTGATCTTGTATTCATTAAACTGGAAATTTTTGTTATCATTGGGTGGTTCTTTGTGTGCTCACCAATTTTTTCCAAAGACCATACATTGATTTTATAGGGGGATAGTTTCCATCTTTCCACACTCTCATGCAGATCATTCTAAGAAAAATTGTATATTAAGAGCAATATATATTTTTAAGTACTTTGTATTGAGAATTTTTGTACAAATTTTCTTACAACTATTCGAAAATCCACTAGTGTGTGGCCAGCTTAAGCGGTTTTTATGTTAATGTTTTCACAGAATTAAGGTAAAAAATATCCTGGTACAAACATGTACTTATTGTCTCTTGTCATCGCCGGCAGGTCTTCCATGATCCATGCCACTCCACAAACTTCTGGGTTGTAAGTTGAAACAGTGAGGGCAAAGGAGCAGTTGGCTCATGAAGCTGTCTGGGAGCAAAGAGCAGAGGCATGGTTTAATGTTCATGTTTGAATGGACGCACACAACCCTGGCTGTGAGTGCGCACCTTTGGGCGTCTCTTTAGCAGGCACCTAGATAAAATAGACACCTACAAGCAGGAGGGGGAAGTTGGCAGCAGTTCAGGGACTGAGAGAAAAGAAGGCACATTTTAAAGGAAGCAGACTTTACAAATTTTGTAACTCTGGACTTCTTCATCTGAAATTTAAACAAAAAAATATGATTTAGTATTACTTTAATATCTGTTAATGCCTGTATAACATATTACAATGTACTGTTCTTAGAGATGTATGGAACTACAGAACCCACCTTGTTGGTCTTGGGCTTCTTGAGGCTTCTATTAACTCCTGATATATATGGGAACTGATCAGATGTCTTCAAGTGCACATTAATATGTATAGAGGCATTCAAGGAGTATAGGAGAGATAGCATCACATGTGCACTTGCATCTGATTACACAGGGGCAAGGGTATGCATCTGAGCAACAAAAGGCATTTTTCTTGCTCAATATATCAAAGGTTATTTAATGCTGTTGACCCAGTCAAGATTCCTGTTGACCTTCTTCTGTGAGGACAAGTGTTTGGTCTTTTCCAGTGTAGATGATGTGACCGTATGTAGCCCAAATTCGCTGTGGTCTCTGAGTAATGGAGAACCCTGGACCTATAACAACCTGATATTTGTCATTGTGTTGTATAGTTCATGTGCATATCTATACCCAGAGTATATTGCATTTGATATGGATAAATGTATTTCCTCTGTAATAAACTGTCCTTTCAAATTGTGATAACAGTGTGTCATATATAATGCATGACAGCTAAGGCTCTCATTGATAGGTTGTCTTGGAAACAAAGTTCTTTTACTTGTTGTAAATAACAATAATAATGTGCAATACTCAATTGTTGTAAATAATGAATACTTTATGTTTTAGGGTAATCGTAGCTTTGTAAGAGCATTCACAAATAAGTGTTCACAAATAATTTCCATCCCATTTGTAAATGGAAGATGTGAATGGGTAAACGTGACATGTTGTACAAGAGTTTATAGAAGTATGTGATTTGAAATACTTTTGAAGCATCATATAATCAGTTCAACAATATACGCATTGTGGTATTAATACTGGATGAAGGTTCTATTTTATGAAATAGAAATGCTAAACTTTACCTTATATTGCTAATATGTAAAGTACTAAGGGGTATTCATTTTTTTTTCACTTTTAATTGTATTTGATTGAACTAAATTTACTTTTATAGTTTCTTGTTTACAGAGAAGAACCCTGGGGCCAGCTTAAAGGGAGTTTATAGCCTTTACAATTATTCTTTAGAAATACACATAAAATATATCAGCTGGATGTAAATAATGTTATTAATGCATGCAAATATGTTAAATGAAATTGTATATATTATTTTTTCATTTATTAATTATGGTTAGAACTGAAAGATTAAATTTAAAAAATTAAAAGCTGCAAATATTTAGTTTGATGTAGTCTTTTGTCTGACCAGCAGGTGGACCTTTAGGTTAATTTTCCAATGTTTTGCTTTGTCTCCTTATCACATTTTGCAAAAAGCCTTTTGTTTAGAGAACTCAGTAGCTTGAGCGGAAATTTACACTCACATGTGTAAACGTGTCAGATAATTAATTTATCTCAGTCTCATTCATTATGCAACAGTTCATTCCAAGGTTTCTATCAGACAAAGCAATTCAAAAAACATGAAGCTATAGCTGGGCTGTCTCACTGGATAACCCAATAGTACTCTGGAAATCTTCTGTCATGTATAAAATGTTTATTTGTAAAAAGATTGTATGCAAAAAATGAGAAAAAAGATATAAAACATAAGTTTTTTAATAAAAAATAAAATAAAATAAATAAATAAATAAAATTGACCCACAAGTACTATAGTTAGTTGTAGCCATAAACAATGCAGGCAATACATAGAAAGCCATAATACATCCCTTTATTACAATGATGAAAATGCAGAAGAGAAAGCAGTTTATATGTGAAAGTCACATCAAAAATTACTTAATACTACGAGAACCCAAAATATACTTTCACTGAAAACATGCTATATTTTCCTTTAAAAAAATCAAACAATATAATATCTAATATCTAAGATCTCTAAGATAGTGGGTCAGATTTCTTAGTTTAAATCTCTACTGAGTCAGGCAGTCAGATTTTCATTTTTCACCTTAGGATATTGCTTTATACAACTATTCAGTAAAACCTTCCTTCTATCTACATGGGATCAGAGTTTTCTAAATATAGTCGGTATATTTGGTACATCATTGTGCACAGCTCTGTGCATCTTGGTCAAAATGGGTGTTTTGTTGGAAGGTGCTTAGCTTTGTGATACATATTTTAGAAATATCAGCCAACAGTTCTAATGTAATTAATGTATATTTCCACTATGATGTATCTGGCTGTTGCATAGAAGAAAGGCAAGGGCCATATAAATTGCTGTGGGATACTTCATTCATATATGTGTTTTTTTAACTATCAACCACAACCCCATTACACCCTCTTTTTTCCTGTGCCCACAGTTTTCTTGACCATCTGTTTTGGTCAATGCGGTTTAAATCCTCTTTTGGTTTCATTGCTCCATGAAATCTCTTGTCCTCATTATTTAGACCTCTGCAAGGATGGCTGCCATCTATTTTATTCTGAACGTGTATTGCATTTCTCTGACTGCACAAATTATGTCCCAAAATGACAGACATGGACACTCCAAAACTGAAAATCCTTGAGTATCCTCCACTCTTAACAGGATTCACAATAAAGGTTAATGACAAGGCAGCAGCACAGCATCATGGAGAGAACACATACGATAACACTAAAGCTGGCCATACACCAGTAGAATTTTGTATGAACGTTCATACGAAAATACTTGTCAGAACATTTTTAATACATGCTTTTTCTGTCCATCATTGAGTCAACTAATCTTGTTCGATAGGTCAAAAATTTCACCCAGATCTGCTATTTGAATGTAATTCCAGATGTAATAAATGGGTTTCATTCCAATATTTAATATTTTTTGTATGATTTTTCGCGAATGAAAACCACATTAACAGAATTCCATTAATTTGAGAAAAATCCATCCTGCTTCTTCAAAATAGTTTTTAAATGGTTAATAATGAATGGAGTTTGACCTCACTATCAGAAAATCGAACAAACTCTCCGAAAATAAAGTTTTCATCAGAAATTCTGCTAGTGTTTGGTTGGCATAACAGTAAACAGATCTCTGTGTCATTCCTTGCCATATCAACATACAAAGCTGTAGTGGCCTGTCTGTAGCGAAGTAATAGGACCAGATTCTTTTCACATGTTTCCAGAATCTGGTCTCCATTCTGAGATGTTGCTTGTTCTCCAAATCTTGGATTCCTTTTTCTGGTTCTCTTTAATCTTTCCTTCCTCCTCACACATTCTCCTCTTTACTTCTTTGTACACATTCTTCTTCAAACACTACTACCCATCAGTAGTTCTTTTCATTCTTCCTCAAATACTCAGTACTCATCAGTAGTTCTCAATTGTCCTCTAAACCACAGTCACTCACATATCTTTTTCACTACGTCTTCCCCTGCTCCTCCATATTCTCCTTACTATTCCCCCATATTACTTCTCTTTACAGATTATACTCATTCCCTCTCCTTACTCATCCATCTCATATACTTCTCACTTCTCCATAATGTATTTGACATATTTATACTTGAAGTGTAACCTAATGCAGTGCTTTTATGTTTTCAGGGAATAAAATAAATATATTTTCTGCTATTTACATATTTGCCTATGTACTATTTACTTTGATTTTTAAATACTCGGCTTTGCTATATTGATATACCTTATTTCTTTAACCTGTTCTTCTCTCTTACTCTTCCACTCCGATGATTGTAGTCAACTTTTCCTAAAACCCACCATCACTAACCTGTTTTTAATTCCAATCCAAGTGCTCCCCCTTTTTTTCATCTTCCTATTTTATTTCACTTCCTCCGTATGATGTCCTGTTGTCTCAGTAAATCTCTTGTCCCTACTGCTAAGTATTTTCTTTTAAAAGTCCGTTCTTTATGCCCATTTATCTAGAAACGATGGTGCTTTTTGTTGCCACTGCAAAGAACAGCTTTGCATGCTGATGTGGCAAGGAATGACAGAGATCTGGTTACTGTTAGTGTCAACCTATTCGTTCTCTCCATGATGCTGTGCTGCTGCCTCGTCATCAAAATCTAGTATGGTTTCTGTTCAGGAGCAAAGGATAATCAAGGAGTCACAGCATGAACTGGGAGTATCTGTAGGCTCTGGCCGCCATTTTGGGAGATAATTTATTCAGTCAGGGAAATGGAATAAAAATGCAGACTAAAAAAAAAACAGGCATACCTTGAGAGGTCTAGGGGTGAACAATGAGAGATTTCACTGAGCAATGAAACCAAAAGAATGTGTAAAGCCCATTGGTCAAAAATGCAGGTCAACAAAACTTTGCTCATAAGACCAAAAGGTTGTTTGAAAAGACATAGGTAAAGAAAACAAGAGAATTGAGCAGAAGTTGAAAAATAGTGAAGGGCAATACACTTACAGTATACATAGAGAAAAGCCAATTCTAAACTGGGATAAGTAAAATAGAAGATACAGAGACCATACATCATTGTTTAATTCCATTAAAATATATCAGCACTGCAATGATGTACAGTTCATGAAAAAAGATTATTGAGAACTGTAAAGGTTTAGTGAGAGAGGTTGGGGTGGGTGGGGGGAGTAAGAAGTAGAGATGAAGGTTGGAGGAGGAGTTCAATGGGCTTGGGAGCATGAATAAGAATGATTAAACCTGGCCATAGACTGTGCAAATTGCAGATGGTTCCTGAGGAATCAATCGAAATTCTCGCAGTAGGTGGCACTGCCAGCCCCACTCCGTTCAACAAAAGCTGGCCGATCGTTCATCTTTGGCTAATCAGTGACTACATCCAATCAGATGCAGCTGGTGTCTGGGTATTTTGACAGTTTGCAGGGATGGCTGTCAAAACACAATAGGCACAGTGGGAAATTTGTTCATCCACACTGCATAGCATGGATGATGCAGTCTGCTAGATGTTAAACTATCCGTGTATGGTCAAAATTAGTATGGCATAGGAAAAGGATATATATTATGAAAAAGGACTATTTTATCACGGTTAGATTGAATACCCCACTTCTAATAGCAAATATTTTATCACGGTTACATGATAGTTTATGTTTTTGGGGTTGTATTCGAGATGTGCAAAGAGAGATCACACAAATGCCCCAAATTTTATAACATTTAATTAAGTAATGACAGATACAGATAACAGATGTAAAAATATTAGAAAAATATAACAAGAATACTTAACCAAAGATGCTGTTTCCACCATGGGTTCCTCCATTTTTTATGGCGGGATACCGATGACCAGATCAGATGCATGCACAACGCAGCTCTGAGACGAGACAGTTATTCCAGGTTTTTGCTGTAGTATATGTAAAGAATTGGTCAACCCTTCTCCATTGGAGCAACATGACCTTTTAAGGACTTGGTCAGTTTGTAATGATATTCTTTTAGCATGAAGTCATCTAAGGTAACTAGACTTTGGAGGTTTTCTTGGATATTGTGATTTTAAAGGAAATATGAAATAAACAATTTCCCCATCACAAACACATCTGGGTTTGGTTTGAGGCAGGTTCCACAAACATTACAGAAGATGTCAAATCAAAACGCTATTGAAGATAAGTGTTAAAATTTAGTTCAGGCCATTTTTTTAGGCTAATAGGTTAGAGATTGTCAAAAAATGACATGGGGGCTGGGCACTGCCCTGGGGAACATTTACAAAAGCAAAAAAAGAAAATGTTTAAAAATTAAATATTCCCTAAGGGGCAACTGTATCTATCTTTCCCAAATCAGTCTCCCTCCTCCGATTTCCCCCCTCCCTCAGGAATGTGGTCGGTGTGTGTTCGCAAAGATCACAGGCAGCAAACTCATTGGGACGGCGTCATGGCTATAAACCTCATTAGCTAGGTGCCCCGATGTCTGCCAGACTCTTGCTAGAGAGGGCTCGTAAAGCCATAAACCAAGTCCTTCACTGAGCTCAATGGCATTCCAGGGAGTCGTAAAAACAGACTTACATTTAAAAACTCACTTTTTCATATAAGTTTATATCTTCAAATAGGACGTAATTACATAAACATGGAGCCCATATTTTTGGAAGGCTGACTTTAAGACAAGTCTCCTGGTATATCACACCCCCTATGTGGCATATACAGGAGAGCAGAAAATTATATCTCCGTAACCATTCAAGCGGATATTTCATATTTCATATCTAACCATTCAGCAGAAGATTCTGCGTATTAATCTACTCGTGGATAGAATGTTATATGTGTCCAGGGTAAGTTATGAACCATAATATAATTTGGGCAGGCTTTGGTCATAGCCAGAGGTCTCCACCTATAACTCCGTCCCCAAATGAGGTGATTGGTTCTCTGTTTCAGGGAGACACCCTGTGGAGTTGCTAGAAAAAGCTAAGCTGAGTTAAGTTGAAGAATTCTCCCTTTTTAACATCGGAACCAACTTTGGGAGAAACCGCCCTTTTGCTCAGAAAACTTGAAAGCTGCTTAACCCAAGGCTTTTGGCAAGTACTTTTTCTATCTAAATTCCTTTCTGTTATCTCTTTGCTGTGCTATTGCTTTCTGTATATTTATATATATATTGACTACATCTTTTTCTGTCAATATTTTTATTGCACCCTTTTGACCTTTTAATAATAAATCTTACTTTCTGAAAGTGTTGAACTGTTTCTAAAGCTCTTTAATGCAAACTCAGAACCCCTTCCTCTGAAAAGTGCTACTGTGTGTGTGTTTTAAACTTCGGTATATCGCTGCCTGCAGTGACAGTGATATACCGACGATTATTCAAACATCATAGTGTTATTGCTGATATTGCCGAGTTTCCTCTTTCTCTGTACAAAAAAGAGGTGGTGGCACTGTGAAGGGTTAATTGCATAATTAACCTGGCCCAGTAACAATTGCGCTCAGGCTGCAGGTACATCGATTGTGGTCCATTAGCTGGAAAATTGTTGTGTAGGGTGCAGCTGGGCGTGGCATTGTTATGCACATGACAGCGCAGTTTTAGATTGGCTAGTCCTTCAGTCACAAGTTTGGTGGGAAGGGCTGGGGTCTGACGCCGCAATCGTCACAGCAACATTAAAATTTTAAAATTTACTAACATTCCTGGGGATGCCCAGAACCTGCCTGTGAAGTGGTGTATCTGTATGATGCATACAACCTACTGCAGCAAAACTGCCATTTACAAAGAAAAAATGCAGTCAATTGACAGCTTCAGCCCCCCCCATGATTTATGCCAGACTTGAGGAGTCTGATATTGAATTTGGGGAGAGCCCACCCCACTTTTCTGTCTAGAGTTCTCTCTTAAAATCCATGACAAACCTGAAGGGACTGGTATGAATCATTTAAGGAACCCCACTGCTTGGTTTACAGAGCTGGTTTGTTTAGATGGCTGGGAATTCCTGGTCAGTAAATTAATGGGGACAGATGACATCACTGGTTGCCAAGATCAAGGTGGGTGCCAGCACTCATTACTTCCTTAACAATCTTGAGAACAGAAGAAGGAAGCTGTCATATATAGTAGCTGGAGAGAAAAAATGGTACTATGTATGAAGATAGGCTCCTGATGAATGGGCTGCAAGTCGATCATTCAGACGAATTCCCAAACAAGCAAAGTTCAATCCTAACTTGTGTTTGAACCGAACCTGAAGCTCATCCTTAATGAGGAGGATGAATGAGTAGGATGAGCAGGATAAAGGTTGAATGACTAAGGTTTGGAGAAGATATGAGAAGGATAACTATTGAATAGCTAAGCTTTGGATGAGAAGGGGGAAAAAGAATAATGAATAGTGAGTGAGTGAAGTTCAGAGGAGGGATAACAAGACTTTAAAATAGGTTTGACAGTTTTGTACATGTACATTACATTTGGCCTATTGTATTACATTTATCTTTACATTTTGACTGTTATAGAAATATGTAGCTATGCTTTATGTACAGCATATCAATGTTATATATATCTTAGCTTGTTTTTCAGCTTTTTTTGGTGCTTTGATTAACTAAATTCAGCTTGTTTACATTAGACTTGTACTTTTTGACTGATTTCCTGGACACAATGTCAAGTGCAATGCTCACTTCCTGTGTAGACACTGCTTATATTAGTCATTTATTCATCTTATTCTGATCCAAAGGAAGTCGAATGCATGGGATTAGGAGGATGGGGACAAAAGAAAACTGAAATATCTATCAACAAAGGTTTAACTAACATAAAAGAACTATAACACAACCGGAATAGAACCAGACAGACTTGGCAAGGGTAGCCAAGATAAAAAAGCAGTGCATACTGTATTTTACAAGAATCAGATCGCTTTCAAGGTTGGTGTGTTCTATATTTCAATAGAAAGTGACATGTATGTAATGTTTTCATACCATACACCTGTCAATTATATCTGCCAAACAAATAAACTCTGTATTGTAGTCTGAATTTGTATACACCAATACTGATATTTTAAGAAATGCTTGAAAATGTTTTATGTTGACTATTGCTTCCACAGACTGCAAGATGAACGCTTCAAATTACAGTGTATATCTTTTAAAAAATGTATATTTTTTAAAGGTGAAGTGTGGCCAGAGCTCTTTTGGCCATACTTCTGTGGGTCACATGTGTTCACTTAGTTTTGCACTCCTGTGACCCAAGTTCAGCTGACAGCGGGCTAAAGTCCACTGTCGGCTGACATCACAGAACCAAACCAGGCTCTGCAAGGATCCTAACAATAATGTCAAGGTCCACCCAGATGCCTGACTGCCACATGGTTCAGCCTCTTAGTGAGACTCTGAGAGCCTGAGCCATCCACTCCTGCCCCTCTGAACAGCCTAGTGCTCCAGTAAGTGTTGAAGGGGCAGACTAATGCCGGCCATACATGGGTCGAAATTTGACCGATTTTTCATCCAAAAATCGGACCTAAGAATAATCAACCGATTTTCGCTCTGTTGGTGGGACAATGGCACCGGCCAATTTTCATGGTTCCTCCCCTTTTCAGTGATCGGCATGTTGGAAAATTCGTGAAAAACTACCGATTTTCGACTCAATGATGGTCAAATCGTACAATCGTTTTTCCGAAAAGAATATGCGCATGAGCCGTAACCTGGAAGGAACAGACATTTTGCCTGTTATATGGGGTGAACTTTATGACTTGGTTGGCCAATTTTCAAAATCATTGATGGCACCATCAGATTACCGAGTGAACAAAGTTTTCAATTTTCGGATGAAAAATCATTCAGAATTCAACCCATGTATGGCCTACATAACAGTCACCACCAATGCTCACTGGAGACCAAGAACCAAATGATCAGCGCTCATGTGATCGCTTAGTTCTCGGTCTTAGAGATGGCAGGGGACAGGTGCAGTATTGGACCAATGCTCCTGTGAGCGCTGGAGGGGCAGAGCATAGAGCTGGTTACTGACATAAAATCCTAAGGTCTCCAACAGCTCTCTGGAAGATTTTTTTTTAAAGTTATAGCTAATAGTTTCTGTAAGTTCCTGTCCAGACTGGATAGGAATGGTGCTTTAACTCCTCTGAAAATCCATTCTGCTGCTTGCATCAGGGCTGAGGGATTTTGGGAGGAGTACTGAGGCAGGGTGCTGTGATGGTTTTGGGAAGCTATGTACAGCATCCTTCCCAAGAGAAGCAAGGAGATCCAGTGACCCAAATCTCAAAACAAATTCTCATTGGAGAACTACAGAGCATCCTATTAAATGTTATTCTCTCAAGCCTAAATGTAGTTTCAGTATAGGTTTTCTAGCTATAGTACAAACAAACGGCAACTGCCTCAACCTACAACTGGTCTTTGCATCAAGGAGTATATAGAAGGTCGACACATGTCATACAACAACAAAGAAATATTCCCATTTCAACTTACCAACCAGCCTGCAACCAACTGGATTGTCCTGTCTAACAGTTCACATTAAAAACAGGGGTTTAGTTTGCACACATTTGCAAATAAATGTGTGAGCTGCGGAGCCTCTTCATGGTATAAAAAAGTACTGGCTGGAGGGGGGCTTTCATAGCAGGAGGGAAGAGTACTGATGGCAGTGGAAAGAAGGAGGAAATTGCTCTTTAAGGGTTGTCTTTAGGGAAAAGGTTAAAGCGATTCTAAAGGTTCACATGCTCTGCACATGCTTAGTTTGGTGTATATTGCTAGAGAGGTTTTTTTTTCTTGGGAGAGTGCATGTGATCAGCACAGGGCCAATCAGCACTGTCCAGACAGAGGTCAGGGGTTCTGCATCTTACTGGACCAGAAAGAAAATTCCTCTGACAAGCTTTAACCAGTGCTCTGCTGAACACTGAAAGAAGTCACAAGACTGCTCTAACTGATGATGAGAAAAGGTATTTAACAGTTTATATTTATACTTGGCCTCCAAGACTCTGCTCTCTCCTTGTTCTCCTCCTACCTATCGCAGCACTTCTTCAGTGTTACCTATAACTCGGTCTCCTCCTCTCCACTCCCTTTTTCTGTAGGGGTCCCTCAAGGTTCTGTCCTTGGACCCCTTCTCTTCTCCATCTACACCTCCTCCCTTGGTCACTTGATAAACTCCTGAGGCTTTAAGTACCATCTCTATGCTGATGACACACAAATCTATCTTTCTACTCCTCACCTCACCCGTTCAGTCTCCTCTTGCATTACTAACCTACTAAGTGACATATCGGCATGGATGTCACTCCACTTTCTCAAACGAAATCTTTCTAAAACTGAGCTCTTACCATTCCCTCCAGCCCGTGCCCCCTTCCCTGACATCTCCATCAAGATCAATATTACAACCATCAGTCCTGCCCCTCATGCCAGTGTACTAGGTGTAATCCTGAACTCCCATCTGTCCTTTCAGTGCCAAATCCATTCACTGTCCAAATCTTGTAGACTTCACCTCTGTAACATTTCCAAAACATCTCCATTCCTAACCACTGAAACTACTAAGCAACTTATTCACTCCCTTGTTATCTCTCACCTTGACTATTGTAACTCTCTCCTCATCGGCCTATCTCATCGCAGGCTATCCCCTCTTCAGTCTATCATGAATGCTGCTGTCAGACTCATCCACCTTACCAACCATTTCATATCTGCCATCCCTCTCTGCCATTCTCTCCACTGGCTTCCCATTGCCCAATGAATAAAATTCAAAACATTAACAATAACATATAAAGCCATTTACAACCCTGCCCCAAATTACATCATCAATTTTGTCTCCAAATATCTCCCAAATCGTACTCTCTGCTCCTGCCATGACCTCCTGCTTTCTAGCTCCCTTGTCTCCTCCTCCCATGCTTGTCTCCAAGACTTCTCCAGAGCCTCCCTCATCCTCTGGAACTCTCTACTCCAATCTATCTGTCTTTCGCCTACTCTGCCCACTTTTAGGCGAAAACCTGTATCTTAAAGGAAGTCTATCCTGCCTTCAGCTAATAACTGAATCTTACATCTCTCCTATCAGTTCATCCCCCACAGTTAATACCTTTTGTACCACCAGCCCCTCCCTCTTGGATTGTAAGCTCCAAGGAGCAGGGCCCTCCTATCCCTCTTGTATTGCATTTTCATGTAGTTTGTACTATGGGAGACCAGATAGAGTGAATGCAGTATTCTGGGTTTAGTATCACTTTAAGTGTTAGGGAATTTTTTTAGTATTAGGGATTCTTTGCAATATAGGGACACCTAGGTAATTTACAGAATTTACAGGTTCTGAAATCTCTGTACTAACTAAATTACCATGAGATGGGTCACCTATTCTCAAATACCTTCTGAGGGTCTAGGAGCAGTTTTTAGGTGTAGTACCCTCCAAGTTAGGCTGATAGAAGATTTCGTTTTTGGCTCCACAGCAGCGAGTGGAGTGGTGGTTGATTGGTTGGGTCTACTCAGGATTCTGGAGCTGAGAGTTTGATTGATTCCCCTTGCCTTTGAAAGAAACCTCCAGAGCCTAGGGATGGAGATTAAAATGATCAGCTGAATATTTATCATTCCCTGGCCAATCCCTGTAAGGGATTCATTCTTTTCTCTTTGTGCATTCCTTGTCAGGGAGGACATTGCTGTTTAGGCCTCAGCAGATGTTGGTCTGATGGCCTGAAAAGGATTGTCAAAGAAGTACCCTTGCTGAAGGGAACTGTCTCTGAGTCCTGGACTAAAAAAGAGATCCTTATCTGCTTCACAGACGATTTACCTGAGGATGCTGGGTGGCGGACAACTCCTGGGACACTGTGAGTAAAGGCTTCACTGGGATTGGAAGTTGGGAAAGTGCCAGAGGGGAACCAGTTGCCAGAGGTTGCCTTGTGGACTGCTGTTGAAAGGCAGCCAACATCTTAGCCATAACCTGTTACCCCTAGAAAAGCTGATCATGGAAGATTAGAGGGAAGGTCGTCCTTCTACTGTGATTACTGATTGTTTTGGAGTATCCTACCCTAAACCCCTTCAGTCCCTTCAGCAATAAACTCTAAAAAGACTTCTCCTAGTCTGAGCCTTAATTGTTGTGTGTGGGACTGTGCTTGGTTGACTGGCAGCCTCAGTATATCTGGGAGAACCTGTTTATCTTCAGTGACCCCTTCAGGGGGAAAGCACTTCATAATTATGTCCTCTAACTGGTTGTAAAACCTTTTAGATAAGCCATTATGTGCTAAAGCAAATAAAAAAATGGAAAAATAAAATAATATGTGAATTATTATTTGCCTAAACTCCCAACTGGTATATTTGTAAACCCTGTTAAATCTGTTAAAAATACCCTTTGATCCTGAATAAAATCTAGTGAGCTGATAACCCCTGTGCTCTCTGCCCGTGCGGTATTCCAATTAGGTTGCATTTTTTCCTGTTCTGTTTGTGGACTGTAGAACACCTCCACCCTATGTTATAAAGATGAGAACAGGGGGAATTTGTGTTCTGTAGTCCAAACACACTTCCTATCCTTGAGAGTAATGCTTCTTCCCCATATACACAGTACAGCAAGTGGGCATTGAAAAAAATTAAAATAAAGAGAAAAAAGCCTAGAAGAGGAAAACAATACAGCCATCATGTCTAAGAACTGGTAAGCTGCAATATATTTAATTTTGTTCTCGAGCTTAGAGATGCTTTAAATAAGAATTAAACCACAAGATTCAATGTCAAATTTTGGGCCCCCTGGAGTTTTTTTGCATAATATGCAAGGAGGCACATAATGTTTGTACATTGTGGCATACTTATGACAGCAAAGTGATCCCTTCCAGTGCTGCAATGTCTGTGCTTCCCTCCATGCCTGGTGCTTCCATATTCACTCGGTCTTCAGAGTTCAGAGTCTTCAACCATCTTGCTTGGCTGGGCTAGGATGATGTAACCCCTGTGTGTATAACATATCACTGGTTGAGAACCAGAACACAGGACCCAGAACACTACAGTCTTAGAGGCCATAGGTCTTTATTCAAAGTCACAGCATTCAATTACTTCACTCCTTACTACAGCTGTCTTTAAGCATCATGCTGCTGGTTATTTTAATAAAAAAGCATGGCTAGAGTGCTCTATTAGAGCAATCGCCAGGCCTTCTTTATTAAAAAAAACTACTTCTCAATAGTACAGAGCACAAAACAAGAAAAAAGAAATGGTTTAATGTTTCTTGAACTATAAGAGCCTTCTGATTATTTTCAAGATCTTCTATAAATGTTGGTGATAGAGGTGAAAAAGTACAGTTATCACAATTTGCTGCATCCCTATCCCTGGTGTCCTAGGCACTAACCCATAAATGCCACTATCATAAATACAGCCCAGGTCCCTTCCACAGGTCTCACACTCTGTACCAAAAGGAAAATGTGTATTATTGCTTATGTGGGTTGTTTTTACATTATTATATTTACATATATTTATAGTTCACAGTCAAATTAAATTGAATATTATCACACACAAGGTGTACATAGTAGGAATATATCAAGGCATGCATTACTTACTGTATGTGCATGTTATAAAATATTTGATTTTATTGGGAAAACACCCCTGTAAACAGCGGCAAGCATCAAGCACACAGCCATGTCATTTCACATATGAGAAGTTCCATCATTTATTACTTAGGTCACACTTAAGCGGTTTGAGTCACAAAACACATCTCTTCTTAATCCATACAATCTGCTGGTTTATCAGGTCAAAGCTTCTTTCTGCACATGTTTATGGATTATATCCAGATCAGATAATACGTTGGACTTTATCAGGTGATCTTACTGACCACACTTCGAATAACTGTCATCAACCCAGACAAAAGTTAGGAAACAAGTAATACAATACAGCTGTATATTATATAACGGTATGCTTTACAGGTTGCATTAGTCAGTTTGTTGAGTAACCCTTTTGATATGCATTGTAAACCACCAGGCAGATTTTGTTATATCACTTGTTCGAGGTCAAGGCTGAGTAACTTGTGTCTCTCCAGCTGCTACAGAACTTTAAGCCCCAGCATGAACTGACATCAACGGAAACTTGTATTTCTTCCACATCTTCAGGCCCGTAGGTTGCCTGACCAGATTGATTGAAGCTACTGTATCACTGACTGCTTGCTGTATTCTATACAGTATAGAAAAACTCTAAGAAATTGTAATGATAGCATATGTGTGAACAGCTATGCATTTTAATGGATTGAGTAGAATTAGAGCTGTACTGTGTTACTGCCATTGCTATGCCATGGGGGAATTGGACGGATAAACTGGATGTTTTATTTGTGAGTTCTCTAGAGGGCACTGTTTTACACAAATTACAATGTCTCCTTAAAATAAGTAAAATGGCAAATATTACATTGTAGAGGGTATAGTGTAACGTTAGCATACTTATACCAATTAAAGACCAAGGCACTTTTTGTCTACGTTACAATTAGTATTTTTTGCTAGAAAATGTCTTAGAACCCCCAATCATTCTATATTTTTTAAAGCAGAGGCCCTAGAGAATAAGTTGGTGGGTTTTGCAGTTTTTTATGTCACAAGGTATTTGTATAGTGGTTTTTCAAATGCAATTTTTTGGAAAAATTAAATTTTTTGAATCTTAATTAAAAAAAACACAATACATAACCCAATTTTTTTGTAAAATATAAAAAATGATGTTATGCCGAGTAAATAGATACCAAACATGTATATAATTCTGTACGCCCATGCAATGGTGACAAACTATGTAAATGTTACTGTCCATAGGCAACAGTTTAAAAGCCTTTACAGGTTACCACTTTAGATTTACAGAGGAGGTCTAGTGCTAGAATTACTGGCCATGATCTGAGGTTCCCAATGATAAATCATATGTGTGGGACAATCACTGTTTGCACACTTGTGGGAATGATGCATGCGCTCGCCTTTGTGCATGAGCACGGGGGGATGGGGCACCTTAATTTTTTTTCAATTGTTTTAATTTTTAATTATTATTTTTTTATTTTTCATTTATACACTGTTGCTTTTTTAGCACTTTTATTGCTGTCACAAGGAATGCGAACATCCCTTGTGACAGCAATAAGCACGTCACAGGTACTTTTTATAGAAGGATCTGGGGGTCAATAAGACCCCAAATCTCTCCTCTGCACTTAAAAGCATTCAGAACACCAAGATTGATGTTTTAAAATGCTTTTGATTTTGTAAAAATGGTGCTGTTGACAGGTCATTGCTTGTAGGTTACCATAGTGGAGAGCCGATTAAAGCTGATTCTGGCTTTGTTCAACTCTCCAACCAGCTGGTGGATGCTCCGGCTGGTCACTCAGGTCTACCGGTGGGAAGGGAGATCATGAGCTAGCAGTGGAGGGGAGGACGCTGTAATAGCGATTGAGCGGCTAGTTAGCTGCTCAGATTGCTATTACAAGAGAGCTGACCACCGGCCATAACAAACATATATATATATATATATATATATATATATATATATATGTGTGTATATATATATATATATATATATATATATATATATAGCGCCAAATGTTTGGTCCAAAACTTGTCCCTAACTGTAACTCAAACCCCAGCAAACCTGGAGCTTGATGCTAACCCCAAACCTTCCCTATCAGTTGTTGTAGACCTAGCTCTACAACAAGTAGGGCTAGGTCCACTGGGCTTAGGGTTAGATCATAGTGAAATTTTAAAGTGTAGGTATAGCGAAAATGTGTTTTATAGTTCTATATAGAGTAGGTTAGGGTTAAAATGTCTGTCAGTTTATTGTTTTCTGTCTGTGTCCTGTTTGGGAGACTTGCATTCAATTCCTGACCCACACAATGCAATAGCAAGTGGAAGGAGTTTGTACAAAATGTATTTATTTATTTCAGGTACTTTTATAGCGCCATCAATTTACGCAGCGCTTTACATATATATATTGTACATTCACATCAGTCCCTAACCCTCAAGGGGCATACAATCTAACGTCCCTAACTCACATACATACACATACCAGGGCCAATTTATAAAGGAGCCAATTCACCTCTCAGCAGGGGCGGACTGGCAACTCATGGGGCCCCCGGGCAATAGGGGATCATGGGGCCCCTGTGTCCTTGCCCAAACTAATAAAAGCCTATGATAAAGGTACCAGGGGCATCTCATGGGGCCCCCTACTGACCCCGGGCCCTCGGGCAGTGCCCCAGTTTCCAAATGGTCAGTCCGCCCCTGCCTCTCAGCATGTCTTGGGAGTGTGGGAGGAAACCGGAGTACCTCGAGGAAACCCATGCAGGCATAGGGAGAACATGCAAACTCCAAGCAGGTGGTGCCGTGGTTGGGATTCGAACCAACGACTCTACTACTACCAGTGCTAACCATTTAGCCACTGTGCAAAAAGAGGGGCAAATCCTTATTAGACAGTTGTCAATAGAACAGGTGTCCTCATTGAAAGATTTTGCCTCTATCCAGGGACAACTGAAAAATTTGGATTACTCATCACTTTCTGTTTTAGTGGCAATAGCCACCAAGACATAAAAAGACAGTGAATCTCCCCAGGAGAGATATAGATAGTAATACACTTCAAAACCTTCTCCATACTATCCAAAACTACAAAAAGTTTTGGCTATACATAACACATTCTCTCTTCATAGCTGCAGGAGGCGGATTGGCTTCTGTGTAATATCTTGTAATCATAGCTGTCAAATAAATGCCTGGTCTTAAGCAATAAAGGTGAGACACTTTCAGGCACTTTTAAAGCTATGCTTTGAAATATGGAACATTGCCTAAGACCTGTTATAAAGTAGTTCTTGTACAAAATGGTGTGAACAATCATGAAACATCAAAGGTGACTACAGTAACTGTAATAAACTTTTTACTAATAGATCATTGAAGAGCATTTGAGGTTAGAGGAAAGGAGGTTTAATCTTAGATTCCAGAAAGGACTCTTCACTGTTACAGCAGTAATAATGTGGAACTATGCCCCCCCTTTAACCTTAATACATTCTCTGCATAGAAGTAAAAGCCTTTTACATCCAGCCTCCCCCCCCCCCCCCCATACTCATCTGAGACCTACAAAGCCATTCACAACGCCGCCCCAAACTACATAATTGACCTGATACCCTAATACTACCCTACCCGTGCCCTCCGCTCCTCACAGGACCTCCTACTCTCTAGCTCCCTGGTCTCCTCCTCCCACGCCCGATTGCAGGACTTCTCTAGGACTTCCCCCATCCTCTGGAACTCCCTACCCCAATCCATCAGGCTGTCACCCACCCTCCTCACCTTCAGGCGCACCCTGAAAACCCTCCTCTTCGGGGAAGCCTACCCCAACCTCACCTAACACCTGACCTCACCTAACAACCTCCTCCACTCCTCCCACCACTCCATCCCCCACAGCCATCTCCTCCTGTATCACCTTCCCCTCCCTCCTAGATTGTAAGCTCGAAAGAGCAGGGCCCTTGAACCCCTCGTGTAGTGTTTTGTTACTGTCTTGTCTCATGTTCTGTCCCCCTTGCTACTGTACAGCGCTGAGCATACCTTTGGCGCTATATAAATAGTGTATAATAATAATAATACTTGTGGCCCCCCCAAAAAAAATTAAAAAAAAAAATTTTTTTTATAAACAGTAGAAAATATTAAATTAACAAAACATGAAACTGCTAAATGTTTTTTAATTTGCAAAAATACATTCCATAAGATACCACCAGCATCGATATTAACCACTTGCCTACTGGGCACTTCTACCCCCTTCCTGCCCAGGCCAAATTTCAGCTTTCAGCGCTGTCGCAATTTGAATAACAATTGCGCAGTCATGCAACACTGTACCCATATGAAATTTTTATCATTGTTTTTGAGACAAATAGAGCTTTCTTTTGGTGGTATTTATTCACCTCTGGGATTTTTATTTTTTGCTAAACAAACCAAAAACAACTGAAAATTTTGAAAAAAAACATTTTTTCTTAGATTCTGTTATAAAATTTTGTAAATAAGTGATTTTTCACCTTCACTGATGTGCGCTAATGAGGCTGCAGTGATGGGCACTGATAGGCAGCACTGATGGGCACTGATGTGTAGGCACTGGTAGGTGGCACTGATGGGCATTGACAGGCATCACTGATGGGCACCGAAATTCCAATTCCTGACCCACTAGGGCAAAAGTGCAGGATGTTTAATAAGCAACAAATTAAAATGTTGTACAAAATTTTACATATCAGTATATAGCTGGATGATCACGTGGGGTTGCCTTATAAAAATGTAATTAATAGGTGAATAGGGTGTGCTCAATTTCAAAGATGAGCAATGCTTAGATGGTAGAAAACTGGAGAGAAAAAGAAGGAAATTTACAGAACAGGAGAAAGAAGAAGAAGAAGAAGAAAGAAGAAAATAAAAGGAAATAAAAAAAGGAGGGAGAGGGATAGGTAAAGAAGAATGAAGAAAAATGACAGAGGACGCTCAAGAGAAATACTTAAAGTTAGAGGTGGGAGGAAGGGGAGAACGCACCCCAGGTGTTTAAAGTTGGACCAAACGTAAAGTGTGTGCCAAAGGGGGCAAATAGTCCAACCAAGGCTGCCATATCGAGAACTGCTGGTAATGCTTGTCTTCCAGGACTGCAGTCACGTTTTCATTCACAAACATTTCTTGAACTCTAGACTTACCTCTTCATAATCCAGGGAAGGAGACTTCCATGCACATGCGATGGTCTGTTTAGTTCAGCACTGAATCAAATTATATACTCAGAAGCAATATCTTGTAAGAGTTCTCCAAGACCTGGACATTCTGAGAACTCTTGGATGTCATTTGGCAGATAGTCATCCAGTCTTCCAGGGATGGGGGTTGGTGAGGTCAAATTCCCAACAAGGGGACCTTGTTGCTTTTTTTGCAACCTTATAAATTATGTAACTATGTAACCAAGTGATGTGCAAACTATGATTTTTAAAGAGATTTAACTAACCCATTTTATTGCAGGTTATTTACCCGTAAAGACCCCCCTTCTGTAGTCATCCAAAAGCCCTGAGACTGCTGCTGGGCCCCACTATCTTGGATAAAATATCAGCAGCCCTAGCAGACTAAGAGCTGTCACTCAAGTGGCACTCTATAGTATTCCCTTTCACTCCTCTCCCAACAGCGACATAAAAATGTTATACATAGAGGACAGGAGAGGAGAAGGGCAGAGTACCTGGGCCAGCATAGAAAGTAATTCTCATGGGCACATTTCAATTTAGTAAAAGCCACTGCAAGTAAGCATTTAACCTCCTCGGCGGTCTGATTCTTTCCGATTTTTTGTGCTGAAAGCGGTACCATTTTTTTGCATGGAAATATGTAGTTTTTTATTGTAGGCTGTAATTTTTAGGAATAACTTACTGAAATCTGTACGAACAAGAGTCTAGTAAACATTCCGGATATGATAAAACTTGAAACACGAAAACATAAATTATAATTTAATAAATAATCATAAAAAATAATAATATAATAATAATAAATTTAATTCAATAATATAATCAAACCAAAAACACTGAAATTTGAAATACAGAGGCAAATTCGCACATCGCTGAGCAAAGTCGCAAAATCGTTTTCAGTGTCTGATGACGAATTTCCCCACGAATCATTATCACTCAATTCTGCAAGTTGTTCTGATTTACTATCGCTATTCTAAAACCACTTTTGACGTAAAGGGACGCTTTTTGGACGCCATGGACTTTTCTAAGTTTCCAGGCAGAAAGAACAGTCAAAATGCAGGCAGGGCACTGGACAAAGCACTCGGGGCAAAATGTATGTGAAATGCTTTGAAACAGCAATGACAGCAAAAATGACATTTTTAAAAAAAATTTCAAATTTCCCGCCGGTTCCGGCGCCCGTACGTCCCGACGTCACAGGGACTGGAACACGGAAGCCGGATGCCGGCATCGGCCGGAGGAGATGGCCCGGGACGCTGCAGGGGACACATCGCTGGAGCAAAGGACAAGGTAAGTGCTGCAGGGACCCCCAGAGCAACGCCGCATGGTAAGCCTGAGTGTAGCTCGGGGTTACCTCTCTTGGTACTGAAATTTTACCCCAAGCTACACTCGGGATTACCGCTAAGGAGGTTAAACAATTTTATCTGTATTCTTTTAAGCTGGTGACAGGGTCTTCCACTGGAAACATTGTTCCACCTTTGGAAGTGCTTTAAAAATTACCTTTCGGCCTCTTCTTTTAGGGCCTATGCAAATTTTCCATTATCATGCAGTTAAATAAATTTTTTAATTAATCAAGTTTTTCTTTAGTGCAAACAATGAAATGTAGGGGCCCATTCACACCTACACTTGTGCTGCAATGCACTTGGAACAGTGTGAATTTTTAGTATATTCCTTATTAGGTTTTTTTAATGCTAGACTGTATCTAGTGCTAGGAGAATATGCTGGTGTCTAGAATACTAATGTTATTAGAATAAACTAGTGTTGAAAGAAACTTTGCTGTAAGCATGCCTCCATCTATTTATTTATTTCAGGTACTTAAATAGTGCCGGCATTTTACGCAGCGCTTTACATATACATTGTTCATTCACATCAGTCCCTAACCTATTTAGCTTGCATGTACCAGACACGGGTTAATTTACTAAAGGCAAATAGGCTGTTCATGTTGGAAGGGAAGCTGCACTTTGCAAGGGAATTTCCCCAGATTAAAGTGAATGTGGTGACATTTTACTATGCAAATACCCAATCAAGTGCAAGGATAATAAAAAAAAACAGGCATTTTGCTTGCACATGATTGGATGATGGAAGTCAGCTCAACCTCATTTACTAAGCTCAGGGGACATTTCCCTTGCAAAGTGCAATTCCACTTGCAAGGTGAATAGTCAAACCTTCAGTAGTTTTGTCACTACAAACTTGGCAGAATAGGTGACATTGTTCTGTGATGTTGTTGCACCAACCACAATTATGTGAAGACTTCCAACAATCTTGTACTGAGGAGTAATTTTGTTTCTGCTTTTTTGTACAGCCAAATTCTTTACTCGATGATACACTGCAGGAAATTTTTTCTGCAGGTGCAACAAAGCCAGAAATAGGGCTTATACACTGGACATGCTATTTATTCTCACTCCTTATTCGCTGCACCTGTGTTAACTTCTTTTCCAAGTGGGAACCTGTTTTATTGTCTCATTGATGATAGGTTACCGGCACACAGACTGCCATCCCTTTTAGACATATCTTATCCTGTGTAATTCAAACTGAGCGTATTGAAAAACTGCATAAGCAGACATTGCCTGTTGTGAAAACTGCATGACAACATGAATACATCCAGAGATATAGACAGCTAAATGTATATGCAAGTCTTAACTCACACAGTTTGTGGAATCGATAGTAGGTATGCTGCTCCAAACCTGCCTCCTTCCCTATACCAGCTCCCATCAGGTGCACACCCAGGAGCACATCGCCACTTAGCTTTTCCACTTGTCAAGTGCCAGCCAGGGGCGTATTAACCACAACGAAAACAAGGCATTTGCCTAGGGCGGCATTTTTCAGGGGGGGCAGCGTGGCCCCCTGGAAGAAAAGATGGAAGAAGGGACACATGCGGCATGGGGACTAGGTGGAAACCGAGAGAGACTGTGGACTGCTTAATGGTGTATGTAGAGCCCGACTCTCGTTCCCAGGGATGTCCAGAGTTGTGAAAGTGAGTGTCCTTCTCTCTCTTGCCGGGAGGGGGGGGGGCTGGTGTATGGGGTTCATGGTAGTGGAAGGCTCTCTTGGGTGGGAGGACAGGGGTGTTGTTGGTCAATGTCAGTCTCTCTCCGTGGGGGGCTGGTTGTGTTGGTTGGTGTCCAGCTCTCTCCGCAGGGAAGGGGGGTGACCAATTTTTGTGCTGCCTAGGACAGCACAACACCTAAATACACCACTGGTGCCACCACTGATGTAAAAACAATGATGATCATTAAGCCTTTTGTGGGGTGAAACGTATTAGTGCGGGAGGTGGACAGACAAGACTACAATGCGTAGGGTGAAACTCATTAATGCGGGAGGTGGACAGATGAGACTACATGTTCTGAATCCTCTATTTAAAGCTGATTTTATACTGGTGATGGCATCTGTGTGCGGCCCTTTAATTTCTAATTCTTAAAGTGGTTGTAAACCTCAGATATGAAATATGTATATTTCCTCTATAGTGTCTCAATCCAGCTAACTAATTGTCACTTCTGTCTGCAACCTCATTCCTTTGCTATCAGTATGAATCACTTCTGACAAGTTTTCCTGACACAGAGAGAAAAAAGGTGACGGGGAGGGATCTCCAACACATAGCCTGTGATTGACAGCCTTAGCTCAGTTCCTGTGTGTGAAGGGGAGTGTGTCTCTTACCTCCAATCAGCTGTCAGAGCTCTCATCACTGAGCTCTGCAGTGTGTAATTTCAGCTCACCGTCCCGTTTTCTTAAAGCTCTGACAAAGTTGATACATTCTGTATTTTCAACGGCTGTACAGGAGATACGATTGCAGATAGACAGATAAAACTTATGTAGAAGAATTTGTTTAATTTCTGTTTATCACCTGAAACCAGTTACTTCACTATATGTAAGGGCTTACAACCACTTTTAACTCACACAAATCACACTTGCTCACCCTCTCAGCTCCGAAGCCTCCCTTTGGTTAGTGAGGGAACACATCATATTACAGGACCAATGGAAAAGTTTGCAGGTGATTGGGGGCATGACCTAGCTCAGATTTACAAAAGATTAGACAGCATATTGCTTAATCTACAATATATTTGGATCTACTGATCATTTTGACGTGTGTCCTCACTAAGGGCGACCTGCCTTTATGGTCTATTTTATAATATAATTTGCCATTTTTAGAATATACACTCACTTAGGCGAGGATGACGTAACCCTTGACCAACCCACCATGCCCACAGCCTCCTGGTATACACATCGCACATCCAGTGTTGACAACCGTCAGTATTTTTACTGGCAGCCAGTAAAAAATGGGCACTTTTCTCCTACCAGTAAATACCCATGACAGGAAAAGGTTGCCAGTTAAAAATATGGCAGAAACGATCTGCTCTGAACTGCGAATGTGCAGTTCTGGTCTGGTGCCAGGTGAGACCATCCGAGTACCTGCTACAGTATGTTTGGGCAATGCTGACCTGCTGTTTCTCTCTGAATGGACAAAAAAAATATAAATTTTATGTGGGCAAAGTCTTAGAGAAAGACCTGTAAATATTGCATGCTGATTGGATACAAATTACATTAGGATTCTATATTAGGAAAAATGGCTGCTGGGTAAGTACCCCATAGTCTCTCTGTAACTGTCTTACCCAGTTTTTTTAAACTATAGCTATAGGCAAAACTTTTTTTTAAGTTTTAGACAGAGTGAAGAGAGACTTGAACCCCTGACAGGTTTTTATTGCTGCCTGCGCCACTGTTAAGGAGATTCACCCTCTCTATCAGTCCTGTTTACCATTATCATTGAAAGTAAAGAAAATCCCAAATTTTGAGTTACATAGTTAGTCTGCCTGAAAAAAGACAAAAGTCCATCCAGTTCAACCATTGTTCCCAGAAAAGTAATAGTGGAGAAATCTTCCAGTGGGGACATTAATTCTGGTGACCTTGGGGTTCCCAAGGAATTTCCTTAACCCCTTGACGCCAATCACACGCAAATATGCGGCCTCTCGGTGTCTGTGCCTTGACGCCGAGCAACCGTATATTTGCGTGCAATTAAAAAATACATATGTGCTGAGAGTGCGTGATCTGTGCTCTCCCAGCACTTATGTCCACGACTCACGGAACGGTCCCGATCTCCCCTTTTGATCGGGACCTTTTCCGATCATGTTACCGCCATGACGGCGAATCACGGCGGTCACATGACCCTAAAACCCCGCCCGCCTCCCGGCTTCTGAAACTCTTAAAGGGCCGAGAGGAAACAAAGTGAGAGGAAATCCCTGCAAATTAACCTCTTTGCGCTGCCGCCTCCCAGCCCTTTAAGAGTTTCAGAAGCCAGGAGGCGGTGGCGTGAAGAGGTTAATTTGCAGGGATTTCCTCTCACTTCCTGTTTCTGCTATGGGACAGGAAGTGAAGGGAAATCTCCGCAATGGAACACAGATGACGAAAAAAAAAAACCTAACGGGTTATAGCCCTCCCTTACTCTATCCAAAATGAAAAAAAAAGTTTTGCCGATAGTTCTACCTTAACCTGTGGACAGTGTTGTGTTTGACTGTTGGGCCTCATCACCTTGGGGCAGCCTATCATAAAAAATATTTACTGATGTAATTTTTTCCTTTGGAGACACATATTTGCATACTTTTCCCAGGAATAATTGACTAATGTCTACCTACATGTTCCCTATAGATTAGAATGTAAAGATAAAATGTTATCAGTGATCCCCAGACTCTCGGCGGCAGTACCAATACTTTTAACCATTTTATCGCGCCACGTACTACAGAAGGAATCATGACTAACCAGGAAGAATCAATTTTCTTATTACTAGCTACTGTTTTTGAAACTAGCAATCATATTATCTTCAGTGTCATCTACAGAGCACACAAGAGCATGTCATGAGATCATTGCAGTTGTTTGAAAACTAATTGACACTATTTTGTGCTTATTAAATTATCCTGTCAGTGCATGATTTATCAGGCTGAACAACTCAAGCACACCATAGGACTGAGAAATCCGTGAAATGAGGCTAAATATTTCCAGGGCATTTGCTTGCAGTAGGTATTTTGAATGTGTTTTAGGGACATGGTGACAGCAAGGGTGTCGAAGCTTATGACAGTCCCGAAAAATCAATTTGAGAACGTTTTTCTGTAGATATATCTGGAGAACACCTTGCTCTATATTCAAATTGTTCCAGCAAAGATTTACAGTTTATATACTGTAGATAGTATTTCCTCGTTCTCCTTGTATGTGGTTACACTATCCATTCAGGTCATAAGTACTCCTTTCTGTTCAAAGTATTGATTTAGGTATTTCTGAGAATTGCATGAACAGCAGTAAGGTGAAGCTGTTCCGTTACAGGGTTTTTGCAATGTTATTCTGTTAACACTTCGGAGGATAAAAACGATTTAACGTGTATCTAAACCCAAAAACCAAAAAAATACATAGAAACTTACCAATCCTTACAGTGTTACTAAACCCACAACAGTAAAATCAGTCTGTATATGCAGTAAAGCATGCTTGTTATACTCACTGTGGATCCTAAGGGGTTAATCCTCCACATTGTGTAAAAAGAATGTTTGATCCTCTCTTATTTGACCCTCCCCTTCTTCCCAGTGTACCTAATCCATCTGCTGATAGAACAGAGCCTTGGGGGCAATCTGCACATGCACAGTTTGGTGTATATTGCTAGAGATGTTTTTTTTTCTTAAGAGGGTGCATGTGATCAGCACAGGGCCAATCAGTACTGTTCAGACAGAGAGTCAGGGGTCCTGCAACCTCATTGGAAAAGTCCTCCTACACGTTTAAACTAGTGCTCTGCTGGACACTGATAGAAGCCACAAGACTGCTCTAACTGCTGATGAGAAAAGGTATTTAGCAGTTTATATTTACTAAAATAATTGCATTTACATGTTCTGTGTACTGTGGGAGACCAGATATAGTGAATGCAGGGTCCTGATAGAACAGAGCCTTGGGGGCAAGCTGCACATGCTCAGTTTGGTGTATATTGCTAGAGAGTTTTTTTTTCTTAAGAGGGTGCATGTGATCAGCACAGGGCCAATCAGTACTGTTCAGACAGAGAGTCAGGGGTCCTGCAGCCTCATTGGAAAACTCCTCCTACAAGCTTTAACCAGTGCTCTGCTGGACATGATAGCAGCCACAAGACTGCTCGAACTGATGATGATTAAAGGTATTTAGCAGTTTATATTTACTAAAATAATTGCATTTCCATGTTCTATGTACTGTAGGAGACCAGATATAGTGAATGCAGGTCCTGGGTTTAGTTTTACTTTAACTTCTCCCAGTGCACAATTAATGTACCCAAAATTGTGGCATTTCCTCTTTATAGTAGCTGTTAGTATAATAAAAAGACATACTAATAATAAGTGTTCCAGCCTATAGCTGGAGGAAAGTATGATTAGCAGATTGTCTAAGGAGGAAGGCTGTCTAGTCCAAATTGATAAAACAGTAGATTCTACCACTAAGACACTAGCACTTGTATCCTTTTGTAGCCAGTTCTAAAATAATTACATTTCCATGTTCTGTGTACTGTGGAAGACCAGACACAGTGAATGCAGGGTCATGGGTTTAATAACACTTTAAATGTGGTAGCTGCATTAGTTTTCTCTTTTAAGCTTTTTGGCCTTTTCACCTGGTGATTTTTCCAGTAACACACTTCCTGACAGAGGGTGGCTCCACTCTGGTTGGAGAAGAAACAGATCAACCCTTGGACAGCAGCATTGTCAATCTGGGGAGAGAGTTCGATGCACTAGCAAATTTAGATGGACTCTTACAAATTAAAGTTGAACTGCAGCTAACGCTTTTTAAGCAGTAACAGCAAATAGTTATTTTTTCTTTTGGGATAAAGTTTTAATAAATAAAAGCTGAAAGTACCCCTGTTAGTGCTAAAGCAGAACAAAAGGCACTTGCATCTTGTTTTATATGCTGGTTCATAGGCCAGCACAAGATGACATCACTCTTGCATATGCTCAGGACACAGGGATTGGGCTGACCACTGTAAGCGGAGTTGTGCATGCGCAGCTCAGTTTACGTATCAGAGAATGCTGTGAACAGATAGGTAGGTGAGGTTTACTGCATGTCTCTTCTGTAGTAAAAGTCTTTCCCCTCACAGTGAATAACAACGGAACTTTAGTTTGGTTTTAAGTCTCTAATAACTGCTTCCCATCTGCTGTACTTATATACACCTCTTGAAATGTAAGCAGCAGGTGCGGACTGACTATTTGGAAACTTGGGCACTGCCCGAGGGCCCGGGGTCAGTAGGGGGCCCCATGAGATGCCCCTGGTACCTTTTTCATAGGCTTTTTGAGTTTGGCAAGGACACAGGGGCCCCATGATCCCCTATTGCCCGGGGGCCCCATGAGTTGTCAGTCTGCCCCTGGTAAGCAGGTATATCAGGATCATGATCCTGGTATCATTCTTTAGAGCAGGCGATGTGCTTTACTGTAAAAGTGACCCAAGCAGCTCTACAGGCACCCAATCACTTTTACAGGTGGCAGAAGGGGGTCCCCCTCCTCCTACCGCTGCCTGCCACTTTTGGAACAGAAGAGCCCAGGACCTATAATACCTTTCACATCAGATGCACTGGGAAGACCGGGAGAAACTTCCATTGTAAATCCTCCTCTGTGATGTCAGAAACTGGAAGTGAGAAAGATTTTGTCACTTCCGGTTTTGGTATGTTTATTTACAAGCCATTACTGGCTAATAAAGCAATAAAGAGGTCTGTTAGACCCCAGATCTCTCCATAAAGAGAACCTGTTGCTGCCTATGCTATGGGATGTTGTATCTATTTACTTGACATAAAAGCATCCTTTACATTTTATGAAGAAATCGGGTATTATATTGTCTTTGTGTGCACTAAAATTTTTTAAAAGTGTATTTTTTCATGAAAATTTGCATTTGATAAACTGCTGCACAAATTTCATGTGACATAAAAACTGGAACACCCACCATAAAAACTGGAACACCAATTGGCCTGGACTGGAATTAGTTAAAATGTCTCTTCTGCAGTAAAAAAAGCCTACCTGCCTCAGAACGAAATGAAAACGAGAAGCGCACCAACCTTGCGCATTACCTCAGTAACCAAAATTTATTGATTATAAAAATATACTCACAAACAGCAAAAAAAATCAGGCATCTAAGTCCTCAAAGGGACTTGAAGACAGCGCGAATCCTGTCAAGGGGATGGATATTCAGTACAGCTGACGCATTTCGAAGGGTGTCCCTTCTTCATCAGAGCCTACCTGCCTGCTCACAGTCTTCTTTAGAATGTACACCGGCACAGATTCTGTCTACCAGGGTGACTTCACCCCATGGCAGGTGCAGGAGTGACATCATGCCACACCAACCAATGAAGACAGCTCCCCCCCGGCACCTGAAAGAAGCCAGGTAGAAGATGCTGACACCAGTGAAGGACCTTGGATCATAAAAGCCAAAGGAAAGTGTAGTGCTGATGATTTGAACTGGTTCTCCCCCAAGCAGCACAGAGGCTACCAGCCACCCAAGCAACAGTCTATTCACTCCAGCTCCAATAAACAGTCTAGGGGTTATCTTTTTGTGATTTATTGCTGATACAATTTGTAACAGGAGAGGGGTTGGAGAAGTGTTATGCTCCAAAATTGTTAGCAATTGGCTGTGAGAGGACAGTTTTCTCCTTGAGTAACTGGGAATATTGCACAGTCTAAGGCATCACAGCTGGCATGCCATCTGGTTACCCTGCACATCCATTGGTACCCAGTGCAATCTCAGGTACATGGCACAATACAGGAGGACACTCTTCGATAAGCTCACAGTCCAGGACACTACTGAGGATGGGGAATGGCCAGTATCTGTGACCCTGTGAGAGCAGTCTCAATCTAAGCAACCTCTAAAACGTATATCCCAACAGCACACAGTCACCAGGAATCAGGTCAGGGTCATTATCATCAGTCTCTAGAACAGCTGCCACCTTCCAGCTTCTTCTGGACACAATCCAGTGAGTGAGGCAGTCTTTCGCTAGAACAGAATTCCTGCTGTCAATTCCAGATCACTTCCAGGTCCCAACTCTGCCACCGCTGAGATCTCACAGAACAGCAACACAGTCCACAGGCTGCATCAGGTGCAATAGCCCCCCTAGACTTGAAACTCTCCTTACTTGGGAAAGACCCTCTCTCCATGGGTCCAGACTATTTATCAGCTTCCCAACCACCATCTGGGCACACTTCTCTAGTGATTGACTAGGCCCTGATCAATATTCGGGCTGGTTATTTGAATTTCCCCTTCCTAAACTCTAGAAACTTCTTCCAGAGACAGGGGAAACAATCAAACTTCCAGCCTGTGAAACTCCAAACAGACCAGACCAAGCAATCTCTGCTCCCTAGCATTAGAGATGTGAAAGACAGAAAATTTTGTTTAGTTTCGGATTCGTTCATTAAGTGAATTATTTTGTTTCGTCATATTCATTATGTTAGAATGGTTTGTTTTTGGAATTTGTTTCGTGTATTTAGATTTTGTTTTGTATATTCAGAAACATATGTTTCCATTTTGAAGTAAAATTCATTTTTGAATTTGGATAATTAGTTATTTTGCTACAGTATTTCATTGTAATTTATTTAGGTTTCATTTTAATTTGTTACTTTTGTGATTTGAAAATTTGAATATATATCCACATTTCTGAATAACAAAAATTTGGTCCGCATTTTGATTCGTAACTAAATAAATTGCACATGTCTACCTAGCTTCCTATGCTAGAAAGGTGCTACATCAGTATCAGTAGACTTTAGCTCCACTTTAAAAAATTGGTCTCGACCCTCTAACTGCCACGTTTGCTGCACAGCTTTTTAAGCTAAAGAGAGTTGAAAAATAGCAGACTTAATGGCCAGATCAGCAGGACAAATGAAGGGGAAAAAAACTTAAAAAAAGAAAGCTAATGCAGCCACCAGATTTAGGGCTCGTTCATACCATGGTGCATTTTCCCAGAGCATTTCTCTTCACCTTGGCAAAACATTTATTCACTTCCTGTTTTCTCTCCAGAGGGGGAAGTAAGGCAAAATCTTCCCTTAGGCAAAAAGGAACAAATACAAACTTCTGATGGCATTTTAACCATTTCCCACTCTATTCAAAACTAACAAAAATGCAAATCTCCATCCTAACATGTAAATATACAGTTGGAATCTGTAAAAGAATTTGTACTCCATAGTCAAGAGAGGCAAATCCACTTTTTCTGGTTTCAGCTTTAGGGCTTGCACCATGGTCCAGAGACGTCAGTTTTTCTGCAGGCGTTCTGCAAGGGCACAACAAAATCAATTGTTCTCTGTGCCCTGTTCACACCACAACATTAGTATCACATGCAGATTTTTTCTGTGCAGGAATCTGCATAGTATAAAAAAATCACTGAAGCATGCAGGAATCTGCAAGGTATATACAAATCATTGAAGTGTTTATGAACTGATGTAAACTGATGTCTCTGCAAGTGAAATCTGCATGTCAGTTTCCATCAGTTTTTCTGCATGTATGGTGTGATCGAGGCCTTATGGCTTTCTATTTCTCCTGTCTTTTCAATGGACAATAAATAACTAGTGTGATGATGCTGATTCATTGTCTAATTGACACAGTAGGCTGCTGGACCTGGAATTAAAGGGACACTAAACTCTGGTGTAAAAACAAATCTATTCAAGTGTGTAGTCCTATCGTTCTGTTGCGCTCAGCCTCCTCCAAATCTCAAAACATTTTTTTTTTTTTTTTTTTTGCTGTGATCCGACTTCCTGGAGGGTGGCTATGTTCATTCTCCATAGTTCCACTGTATGTAGGAACATAACCACCCTCTCTCGCATGCTCCCAAGATGGACTATGGACTGTGGACTATGGGCTTTGTAGTGTGCATAGAGCAGTGCACATGGCCATAACCAACGTTTACTGCTCATTCCAAACAATGGGAAGAAGTTACAAGGAGACAGAAAAGCACAATAAGAAGTGGTTTCATGGAAAATAGATTACAGAACCATTAAGTAGTGGATGTGTATTGATTATTTTTGGAGAATATTGTTTAGTGTTGATGTTGTCACCTGCCTGACTATGCAGTGTTGCAGGCTCTATGACTCATAAAGGTGCTTATAGACATAAGTGAATGTTTGCTTGAGGCACACTTCCGCATAGACCAGGGGTGTCCAAACATTTTTCAAAGAGGGCCAGATTGGATGAAGTGAACATGGTGGAGGGCCGAACATTTTTCCAAACATTCTTTGAACCATTACAATTAAATGCAAATAAATTATTTTATGCCAAGTTACCGTATTTTTCGCCGTATAAGACGCACCTGACCATAAGACGCACCTAGGTTTTAGAGGCAGAAAACAGGAAAAAAAAATTCTGAACTAATGGACTGCAGACACAGTACAGGAGATGACCAGAGACTGCGGACAGCACAGGGATGACCAGAGACTGCGGACAGCACAGGGATGACCAGAGACTGCGGACAGCACAGGGATGACCAGAGACTGCGGACAGCACAGGGATGACCAGAGACTGCGGACAGCACAGGGATGACCAGAGACTGCGGACAGCACAGGGATGACCAGAGACTGCGGACAGCACAGGGATGACCAGAGACTGCGGACAGTACAGATGACTGCTGACCTTTGGGGAGGTGGGGAGCGGGTACCTGAATTTGACAGGTATCCGCTCTTACTTCCGCAGTTGTTCTTTGATCTTACCTGTTCCTCGATCCAGCCGCGCGCTGTCTTCCCGGCTTCTGTAATGGCGCTCGGCATGACAGACGGGTGCCCAGTGCGCATGAGCGAGAAGCACTTGCGCTTTGTGATTGGTCCGGCGGCTTCTGGGATCTGTCATGTGTCCCAGGTACCGCCTTACCATTCACAAAAAGCACCGCTTCTTGCGCATGCGCACTTGGCACCCGGCTGTCATGCCCAGCGCCCACACTACAGAAGCCGGGAAGACAGCGCGCCGCTGGATAGAGGAACAGGTAAGGTCCCGCTGCAGAGCTGAGCGGCCGGCCCGGTATTCTGACACGGCCGCGGTGGAAATACCGGACCGGCCGCTCCATATTCGCTCCATAAGACACACTGACACACTGACATGGAGGGCCGTATTAAACCGACCCTCGGGCCGTAAATGGCCCGCGGGCCGGACTTTGGACATGCCTGCTCTAGAGCCTTTAGGCACCTTGTAGGCTGAACAGAAGTGCAAATACTTTGACAGGTATAAGTTTACTTGTATAAATTTAAACTGTGTATTTAGCTGTCTGTCTGGAGTTCAGCTTTAATAATACGGTACAAAGCATAATAATATTATGTAAAATGTAGTTACCCGTGTCAGCTCCTGTTTACTGAAATTAGTTCAATTAGTTCAGTAAGTGATCATTTCTGACCAGTGTCAGGGCAAGGTCTATAGGCATGCACACAGGGTGTGCTGGATGCGCCTAGGTACAGCCTAATCACCCTGTGTAGCGCAGATTCCTCCTGCTCTTCTGACACATTCCACTGCCCTACTGACACCGTCACAGTTGTCAAGGACACGGCATCCCCAAACCTTAACCTCTTCAGCTCTCACACCTGTTCACCCCTTATGGACCAGGGCAATTTTTACATTTCTGCTATGGACCTGTTTATTCAGTGATAATTTTGTCATTACTTAAGGTAACAATGTAATATATATATATATATATATATATATATATATATATATATATATATATATATATATATATATATATATATATATGTGTATATATACACACACACAATATTGTCAAAAGTATATTGTATCGTATATTGCCTGCCTTTACACACATAAAATTTAATGGCATCCCAGTCTTAGTCCATAGGGTTCAATATTGAGCTGGCCCACCCTTTGCAGCTATACCACCTTCAACTCTTCTGGGAAGGATGTCCACAAGGTTTAGGAGTGTGTCTATGGGAATGTTTGACCATTCTTCCAGAAGCACATTTGTGAGGTCAGGCACTGATGTCGGACGAGAAGGCCTGGCTCACAGTCTCTGTCATCCCAAAGGTGTTCTATCAGGTTGAGGTCAAGACTCTGTGCAGGCTAGTCAAGTTCCACTACCCCAAAATCGTTATGGACCTTGCTTTGTGCACTGGTGTGCAGTCACGTTGCAACTTTTCCCACAAAGTTGACAGCATGAAATTGGTCAAAATGTCTTGTTATGCTGACACCTTAAGAGTTCTCTTCACTGGAACTAAGGGGCCAGGTCCAACCTCTGAAACACAACCCCACACCATATTCCCCCCTCCACCAAACTTTACACTTAGCACAATGCAGTCAGGAAAGTACCATTCTCCTGGCAACTGCCAAACCCAGACACATCTATTGGATTTCCAGACAGAAGCTTGATTCATCTCTCCAAAGAACACATCTCCACTGCTTTAGAGTCCAGTGGTGGCATGCTTTACACCACTGCATCCAACGCTTTGCATTGCACATGGTGATGTAAGGCTTGGATGCAGCTGCTTGGCCATGGAAACTCATTCCATGAAGCTTTCTACGCACTGTTGTTGTGCTGATCTGAAGGCCACACGAAGTTTGAAGGTCTTTAACTATTGAATCTGCGGACAGTTGGCGACTTCTGCGCACTGTGTGCTTCAGCATGCTGCTCTGTCATTTTACATGGACTACCACATTATTGCTGAGTTGCTGTTTTTCCATTTGCTTCCACTTTGTTATAATACCACTGACAGTTGACCGTGGAATATTTAGTAGCAAGGAAATTTCACGGATGGACTTATTGTACAGGTGGCAACCTATCACAGTACCATGCTTGAATTCACTGAGCTCCTGAAAGCAACCCATTCTTTCACAAATGTTTGTAGAAGCAGTCTGCATGCCTAGGTGCTTGATTTTATACACCTGTGGCCATGGAGGTGATTGGAAGACCTGAATCCAATGATTTGGATAGATGTCCCAATATATTTGGCAATATAGTGTATTAGTGTATATATATATATATATATATATATGTGTTTGAGCTGTGTACACCTATGGCAAAGTGCTATAAAAGTTCTAGAAGTGTGCCCCTCCATCCCCCCCATCACTATCCCCCATGGGCAGTGAACTTCCTCTGTAGCATAGGTTTCAGGTCGTGCCCATTTGCATCCAACCTCTGCTGAAACACCTATGGCAGCTACCTCTTCTGCCTGCCCCCCAATTTGGCCCTATTTCTTATTATTTGTCTGGATTGTTGTACTTAGCTCATTGGGTTTTGCGTTCTTAAATAATGTAGTATTTATGAATAAATTTCCATGCAAAATGGTCTGCATTACTGCAGTACTGAAGTGGTCGCTGAATTGTAGTCAGGTGCAAAGTATGAACCAAACGCAAAAACACAACTGTCTCAAGCTCATGATATAAACTAAGTGCAAGTATTGGTGGGATCACAGATACTCAACTCTATAAACCAACCAAAAAATGAGAAACCATGATTTATGGATTCCACCAACCACTGATTTAAAAGTCCAAAAATCAGGGTTTTTCCATTTTTGGTTGGTTTATAGGTACAAAATATGCCATAAGGGCTTTCCATATAAAAAATAGAAGAATAAAATTATGCCTTGCACAAGCAACCAGTAAGATTCAGCCTGTTTGCTAATACAGGTTAGGGAAATTAAAACTGAAATGTGTTGGTTGCTGGGGCAGCACTGACATTATCTTTTCATGACATGTACATGAGACATTTGGGAGAGAGATAGTGTCTGTATAAATGTATTAATTGTAAGACTGCAGAGCACGATGTAACATAAGCATTTTGCTAACCATTTAGGTGTGTACTGAGTCTGTTAGCTGTCTGCAGTCTTAATGCCCCTAGTGGTATAGAGCCATGTGGTGTGTACGTCAGCCTCGTATCCACCATTCACCCTATTTTAATACCTCTATGCAGTGTCCTCAATAGCGTTTTATAGCATTTCTCTGTATTACACAGCATTTCATATGAGCCTTTCCAGGTCAGACGTTTATCTACAGAGGTTTGCTTTTGGCTATTAACCAGAGAACATTTGTACTCTCTTGACCTCTTCTTATAGCCGGCTTACAGAAAGCTTGATGCACCATACCTGGTATATGGATGAATAACAATATCTGGCTTAGGGAGCAAAGTACATCATTCTCTTGCAGCTTTGTATAAATACATTTTGCCAAAAGACTTAAGAAATTTTTTTCTTCCCAGGTAACCCTGGTCTAATAAGCAATACATATTGTTTATGCCTAATATTCCCAGATGTTTTTTATATATATATATATATATATATATTTACAGATATCAAAGTCTCTATAAACCTGGTTTTTATATTGTTTTGTTCTGCAGGTGAGTGCAATATGTTATTCCCAGTTATCAGTCACTTCAGGCTAGAAAGGTGTGAATATATTGCCCCTCAGTGTGTTTAATGATAGGGTCCATATATGGTTAGGAAAATGTCTCCCTTATATATATTCAGTAATGGGGAGCCACTGCAATCTTTATATTAAAATATCGAACCCTTGCCAAGATTTACAGAAAAAACATCATATATCAACTACTCAGCTTAACCACTTGCCTACTGGGCACTTTTACCCCTGTCGTGTCCAGGCCAATTTTCAGCTTTCAGTGCTGTTGCACTTTGAATGACAATTGCGTGGGTCATGCAACATTGTACCCATATACAATTTTTATAAATTTTTTCACACGCATAGAGCTTTCTTTTAGTGGTATTTAATTGCCACTGGGTGTTTTATTTTTTGAACTATAAACAAAAAAAGAACAAAAAATCAAAAAAAAAATCCAGTTTTTCCTTGTTTCTATTATAACATTTTGCAGACAGGTAATTTTTGTCCTTCACTGATGTGCGTTGATGAGGCTGCACTGATAGGCAGCACTGATGGGCACTGATAGGCTGCACTGATGAGGTGGCACTGGTGGGCATTGATGAAGAGGCACTGATGCTGCTGCACTGATATGAAACAATGATGGCACTGATAGATGGCAATGATGGGCACTGACGGGTGACACTGATGGACGACGCTGACTGGAAGCACTGACTGACAGCACTGACTGATGGCACTGACTGGCGGAACTGCTGGGCACTGATGGGCACAACTGCTGGGTGGCACTTCTGGGCAGCACTGATGGTTGGCACTGATGGGTGGCACTGCTGGGCACTGGTGGGAGGCACTCTTGGGAGACACTGCTGGGCACTGGTGGGTGGCACTGCTGGGCACTGATCATCAGAGCCCTTAAGATCGGTGCAGATGTCCTCTGTGTCTTTTGTTGGTTATTGGCAGTACTTTCCTCACACTGTGACAGCGTGAGGAAAGTGCTGCCGATAATCGGCAACTGTATTTACATTGTTATCTGCTGTGTCATTGGACACAGCTGATCACATGGTAAAAGGCAGCTGTGATTAGCCTTTTACCTCATCATGTGATCAGCTGTGTACGTAGGACACAGTGATCATGAAGAGCGCTGGGTATGCGCCGCTGGGGGTGTGCGGGAGGGCGCGTTCTGGGAGGACGTCATATGACACCCTCCCAGAACTGGACAATCGCGCTGTAGCCATCATTGGCAAGTGGTTTACGGATAAGTTCACCTTTTAACAAAAAATTATTAATGCACATATTTTTTGCAGGTAAAAAAATGTACATGTACTATTTTTTGCTTTAGGAGCCTGGAAAGCATTGATCACTGGTGCCATGCAGGACACCTGCAGACCTGTCAGTGTATCTGTGTGCCTTTACCTCATATGGGCAAGCAGATACACAATGAAAGGAAGAATCAATGAACTACCACAGTGCTTAACAACGCCGTGGTAGTTCATTGAGAACTACAAGCCGACAGTCGCAAAGGCTTTTGGAACTTGTAGTTTTTCCATTCACAGAATACTGTGAATGAGTGACACAGCCAGGTGGGTCCCGTTCAGCCACATTTTTTTTTAAATTGAGAAGATACTCCAATATGTGCCACAACTGTGGATCAAAAGGGGGGGGGCAGGGGCCAGTTCTTTCATAACATGGTATATGTCACACCCTGGGTGTAACATGTTACAAAAGGTAAAGTTATTGTTTAAAAGCAGTTTACTGCTCCACAATTAGGGCTCATTTGCACCACGATACACATTATTATGTGCCTAAGGTATGCGTTTCGGTGTGCCATGCAGCCTGCACCAAGCTGTGCTATAATGTGCTTTTTAACACAAATTGCAGTGCAGATTGGCTCTGAGGAAGAGGCAAATCCTCAAAACGCATCAGTCATCAGCTATCCAGATGTCTACAGTCCCCCTCCAGACTACCTTCAGGGGTCTTGGACCACACTGCATCTCTTGTGACATGCTTTCCATTTGATTTTATTTCTCTTGTGAGTATTTTACTTTTTATCAATAAATCTAATTTTTAAAGGTAATGTACTAGGCCCGTGCGCCCTCTTTTTGTCTTTTCATATACAGTTCTCTTTGGATTTCCCTGGTCCTTTGAGGGCAGCAAGGGGATATTGACATTGTGGAGTCCATTGTCCAGCGCAGGAGCTCAGGCATTCGGTTGCTTTTTTCTTCCTACCAGTCCTTTGTCACAAGTTGAGGAGAAGGGCAGGGGATGAGCACCGTATTCGTCACACGAACAATCAGAATAATTAGTCAGCTATGGATTCTCAATTTGGAGAAGAAGAAAAGGAATTACGTAAATTTCAGCATCCCCACATTTAGGATGTGTTTTTTCCTAATGGTGCTGCAGATTATATACTTTTATATGCACAGAAGCACAGGTGAATGGACTTATAGGCCAATGATGTAGCCTTACTTTACAGTAGAATGGCATTGGTGAAAATCAGATGTTATTAACAAAGTAAAATTAGATCACAAGGGGCATAATAAGATATCAGGTATCTTGTGATGCCTGCATTTAAAACATTTACTCTCTAAAGTTTAAATGGAGTACAGGTTCTCTTTATCTATGTTTTTGCTTCATTGACGTGTAGGTTACTTGACATATTATTTCTTCCAGTATTTATGCCTGTGTTCACAGTTTTGTAAACATAATATACTTTTATATGGATCCTTTTTAACGGAGCCTCTCATCGGAGAGGAGATGTATATTGTTACATAAATGTTTTAAGCCACAACCTGCCATGTTAGATAACTGCCAAATTAGATGAAGTGGCCTGTGTGACATCAAATGCTCCTGCAATGGGATACTTTTCATGACTGATATCTTCCTCCATTATAAGCAAGCTATAAAATACCCTTTGACCAATGTGCCTGCAAATTGTTTCATGTTAAAAGGTATATGCGATTATTGCACAATGGACCTTTGTAGTCATGCTCAAATTTATATCAATGCTCAGTAAAGAGTGGAATGTGTAAAGCCTTCATAAGTAAACCTGTACAAGAAAGCCCTTAATAAACCTTTTGGAAACTGGGTGCTCCGTTCTTTATTATGAAATAGATCATTCTTTTTATAGTCTTCACTTTCGCATGTGTTCCATGTTGTGAAAGGCAGATGATATAGGAAGTAAGCTAGTAAAAATCCCATTAATGTGGAATACTTGTGAGAGTTACATCTCTAAGTGATCCTATCCCCATGACACTCAAACCTGTATTAAAGTGATATGTTAAAGATCTATCTGGAAGGAAGCAATATTTCTGTTTCTACAGATTGCTAAATGTAAGGGTACCCATACTTCCTATTATCTGCTATAAGTTAGCCAAATCGCTGGCAATAATTGGATAGTTTATTGACAAACAAGCAACAATTAGCACACAAGCAAATGTCTACATCTAAGAGGGAAATGGGACCACCCTGTCATTACAAATTCAGTAGAGTTGTATATTTTGCCCATACTGTAATCTGAGTGGTATACATTTCCTCCATTTAGCAATACATTACCTTTCAACAGCAGAAGCTCAGTGCTGGTGGTTTTCTCAGTGCTGAAGGTGGTGATACTCTACCATAAGCACCCCCCCACACACTAATCTTCCATGTGACCCTAACACTGACCGTCATGCTGACCACCTCTGTAACCCAGCCCAAATTGTAACCCTCCATAATGTAAACATAAGTGTTTGTTAACATACTTACTTCTTGCTTTTATACCCTTTGCACCAAAAACTAACCTTCCTGTGCTAAAGTGTAGCGCTGCCCCCGAAGGAGCCGCTGGTTAAGATGGATCCTCTGTTTTTTTTTCCATGCCTTTTAAGAGTCCTTAGTACTTCTGATACACCAGGTTAATAGAGTAAAAGTACAAGCAACACATAGACGTTCCTTAACACTCAGTACTAAGGCTATCTTGCGTGAGACACCAAGGCTATGGGTGAATGTAAGCTTGTATATTGTTATCATTTGGAAAGGCGGGTGATAAGGTAAATGTAAACCAACAAAGATTATGGTCCCAAGTTAGCATACACAGTAACAGTGCCACTCAACAGACAGTACCCAACAGACAGTGAACAGATCTTATTTAACAATACCAGAGCTATATTACTCACGTGTCCCAATGATGGCTGTGTTAGGCCTAGACTGTTTAAATAAACACGATCAGAGTTAAACAGCATAAACATTGTAAAGAAGAGAAAAAAGGGAGGGGGCTGTGAAATGTAGTAAAAGGGCAGTGTCTAAGATGGATCTTCTATTGGCTAACGTTGGGGCCCTTAGATAACTGTTGGTGCACTAGAGGTAGTCTTTATATTCTGCAGGCAGTGAAAGGTGCATCTTAAACAAGGCAAGGCAGAACACTCGTGAGCAAAGGGGTACGTGGTAAAGCTGTAATATATACCCTGAGATTGCAATATGATGTAAACTCAAGTGGCCGCAATGTCAAATGATGGTATCTGAATAAGAGGGGAATGCTAACTATATCCCACCCTCAGTGGTCTGTCTGTTATTAGTGATACAGATGGGCTGGTGACCCACTCACCAACTCCTCCTTGAGGATGTAAAGTCTCATGGTGAGAGGGGCCCCATATTGAGCCGATCATAATGTGGTGGTGATTTGACTGACAGTTCAGCTGTTCTGGGAGATGCACTGGTCTCTTGAATGGCTTATTTTAACAGGTCTGGAATACTCAGATCCCCTGGAGCCAAGAGAGTGGGCTTTTCCCAGGCAAAGAATATAAAGTCCTGCAGGCTTCTCCTGCTGAAATAGGCCATTGGGATTTGTAGTTTAGTAAGACAGTTGTTTCATTAAATGGATGCCACCTTGAACTACATCGCCCAGGATTTTAAGTATTCTGCATTACAGTCTATAGACTTGAGGTAATTTGGCTCTCCCTCTGCTGGCTGGAGGGGAACAGTGCAACAACATTAACAACTCAGCAGAAGGGGCAGAAAGGCAAATGCATTTCAGAGCAAGATCTTTGTCTGTAGTCCAGTACCTGGATACAAGGAAACAAGTACTAGTGTCTTAGTGGCAGGATCTACTGTTTTGGAAATGCAATTATTTTAGTAAATATAAACTGCTAAATACATGGCAGGATCTAGGGGGGTACTGGGGTGGGCTGCGCCTCCCCAGATTTCAGTTGTGCCCCCCAGACTGCTGAGCTCCTTTCCCCCATCCCTACACTCAGAGCTGGGACAATCAAAAGGGATAGTGACAAAGAAGAGAGAGCAAGGAGGAGCACAGGATCACTCCATTCATCGGACTGTACACATTTTCATTACTGAAACTAATGGACGGAGTGATCCTGTGTAATCAGCTATATGGAGCAGCTGTATTCTGACAGGAGGAGGAGGCAGAGCACAGCACCACTCCTCCAGATTGTAAATTGGGAGGAGGGGGGGGGCTCACAGGCAAATTGTAGATAATGAAAGGGGAGGTATGGGGGGAAACAGTCATTTGTGCTTGGGATGAGAAGGGGCTATTTGTGCTAGAAAGGGTAATGGCAGTTGGGGAGGGGGGAGATTTCTGCTAGGAGAAGGATTTGGGGGGAATTAAGCAAGGAGGGGGCTTAGGGGGATTTTTTGTGCTATTTGTGCTAAGAGGAGGTGGGGGATTTGGGCTAAGAGGGGGGCAGAGGATTTGGAAAGGGAGAGGATCTGTGCTGGGAAGGGTACTTTGGAAGGCGTTGTGCTAGGGGTATGAATTTAGAGGAATTTGTCATAAGGAGGGGATTGGAGGATGGGGTTTTGAGGCAGGGGGGATTTGTGCTAGAAGGGAGATTAGTGGGGAGTTTTGTGCTAGAAGGGGGATTGGGGGGGGGGGGTTGTACTAGGAGAGGGTATTAGTGGGGGGATTTGTGCTAGGGAGGAGATTAGCAGGGGGGATTTGTGCTAGAAGGGGGGGTGGGGGGATTTGAGATAGGAGAGGGGATTAGTGGGGGATTTGTGTTAGGAGGGGGGATTAGCGAGAGGATTTGTGCTTGAAGGGGGGATTAGCAGGGGGATTTGTGCTAGAAGGGGGGATTGGGGGGTTGCGCCAAGAGAGGGGGTTAGTGGGGGATTTGTGCTAGGAGGGGGGATTAGCAGGAGCATTTGTGCTAGAAGGGCGGATTGGGGGCTTTATGCTAGGAGGGGGATTTGTGCTAGGAGGGGGAGAGTAGTGGGGGATGTGTGCTAGAAGGGGGGATTAGCGAGGGGATTTGTGCTTGAAGAGGGGATTAGCAGGGGGATTTGTGCTAGAAGGGGGTATTGGGGGGGTTGTGCTAAGAGAGGGGATTAGTGGGGGATTTGTGCTAGGAGGGGGGATTAGCAGGGGGATTTGTGCTAGAAGGAAGGATTGGGGGGTTTGTGCTAGGAGAGGGATTTGTGAGGTATTTGTGCTAGGAGGGGGGGAGTAGTGGGGGATTTGTGCTAGAAGGGGGGTTGAGGGAATTTGTGCTAGCAGGGGGGGTTGATGGGGTTGTGCTAGGAGGTGGGATTAGTGGGGGGATTTGTGCAAGAAGGGGGACTGCAGGGGGTTTGTGATAGGAAGGGGGAATGGAGGGTGATTTGTGCTAGGAGGTGGTGTGGGAATTTGGGTTAAGAGGGGGGACTGGGGGGGATTTGAAGATTTGTGCTTGGATGGGAAATTTGAAAGGAAGGTGGATGTGTGCATGAAGGATGATTTTTTGGGTGATGAGATTTGTGCTAGGAGGGGGGAATTGGGGGCTTTGAAGGCAGGATTGGGGGGCAAAGATTTGTGCTGGGAGGAGGGGGCATTTTTGCATTGTTGTTTGGGGAGAATTTTGGCTTGCAGACAGAAGTGGTGCTTGGGGAGAACATGCTGTTTAGTTCTGTTTTTTTTTTTTTTTGAGGGGAGGGGGATTTATACTGAGACAGGATACTCACATATTAGGGGGGGGGCTTAGTTTGTTATCTTCGCCCTGGGAGCTAGATTACCTTGTCCTGGCACCACACACAGGGCACCACACACAGGGCAGTCAATAGATCTCCTCCTCCTCACTCAGCACATTGCTGAAATCGGATTCCCTTACAGACACAGCCTCGATCTGCAGTGTATAGCTGCAGTGGTGTAAAGAAGGTGCTATGTTGCGGTTCTAACCCTGTACTCTCCTCTCCTCTTCTGACCTCTGTTCTTTACCCTGCTGACCCTCTGTACCCTGCCCTGCTGACCTCTGTCCTCCATCCTGATGACCCCCATACACTGCCTTTCTGACCAATTTCCTCTGTCCTGCTGACCCCTTTTTCTCTGCCTTGCTGACCCCCTTTTTTTTCTGCCCTACTGCCCTCTTTTCTGCCCTTTTGCCTTGTCTTTGCCCTGATAACCCCTGTTCTCCACCCTGCTGACCCCTGTTATCTGGTCTGTTATTCCTGTCCTTTGCCCTGCTGACCCCTATCTTCTGCCCTACGGAACCCCTGTATACTGCCCCACTGACCCTTGTACACTCACCTGCTGACCTCCCATCCTCTGCCTGCTGACCCCTATTCTGTGCCCTACTGACCACCTATACACTGCCCTACTGAGTCTTGTACAAACTGCTGTCCCTATCTCTCTGCCCTGCTGGCCCCATGGACACTGCCCTACTGACTTCTATACACTGATCTGTTGACTTTGCATTCTCTGCCCCCCTAATGTTTTTTACTGCACCCCCACATTAGACAGGCTGGATCCAGCCCTTGCTAAATACCTCTTCTCATCAGCAATACGTCTTGTGACTTCTATCAGTGTCCAGAAGAGCACTGGTTAAAGATTGTAGGAGTTTTCATTCCCCCTATGATGCTGCAGGACCCCTGACCCTCTGTCTGGATAGTGCTGATTGGTCCTGTGCTGATCACATGCATTCCCCCAAGAACACAAAATCTCTCTAGCAATACACAGCAAACTGAGCATGTGAACTTTTCCACCAAGCCTCTGTTCTTTCAAGAGATATACTGGGGACAATACTAGAAGGGGAGGATCAGAAAAAACAGGATCAAACATCCTTTTTACACAATGCGGAGGATTAACCCCTTAGGTTCCACAGAGAGTATAAGAAGCATGCTTTACTGCATATACAGACTGATTTTACTGTTTAGTAACACCCTTTAAGAACTAAACAGTAGTATAGCAGCAAGGCTTTACACTTTGGGCCTCCAACCAACCACTGGACTAGCTGCTGCTACAATTTCTGCTTTTGTTACTGTACTGTACTGGTGTACATATGCTGTACATTGTTTAGAAGAAAATAATGGGTGTGTCAACATCTACAGCAGTTGGGGATTGAAAATGATCAACTCTTATTTATGTAAGATCTGGTTATGTACTGTATTTCTTCGATTCCATGAAAATCTTACTTTTATAAACCTCTGCTGAGTCTGTCTTGATTGATAGACATTTATGATTTATTGATCCAAGGCCATTACTGTGTAACACATGATTTTGACCTGCAGTCAGCACTAGAAATACCGCACATTTGTTTGCCATAGTAAAAATACAGTCAGGTCTATAAATATTGGGAACTCGACACAATTCAAAAATTTTTGGCTTTATACACCACCACAATGGATTTGAAATGAAGTGAACAAAATGTGCCTTAACTGCAGACTGTGAGCTTTAATTTGAGGGTATTTACATCCAAATCAGGTGAACGGTGTAGGATTTACAACAATTTGCGTATGTGCCTCCCACTTGTTAAGGGACCAAAAGTAATGGGACAATTGGCTTCTCAGCTGTTCCATGGCCAGGTGTGTGTTATTCCCTCATTATCCCAATTACAATGAGCAGATAAAAGGTCCTGAGTTCATTTCAAGTGTGCTATTTGCATTTGGAATCTGTTGCTGTCAACTCTCAAGATGAGATCCAAAGAGCTGTCACTATCAGTGAAGCAAGCCATCATTAGGCTGAATAAACAAAACAAACCCATCAGAGAGATATCAAATACATTAGGTGTGGCCAAAACAACTGTTTGGAACATTCTTAAAAAGAAGGATCGCACCGGTGAGCTCAGCAACACCAAAAGACCCGGAAGACCTTGGAAAACAACTGTGGTGGATGACCGAAGAATTCTTTCCCTGGTGAAGAAAACACCCTTCACAACAGTTGGCCAGATCAAGAACACTCTCCAGGAGGTAGGTGTATGTGTGTCAAAGTCAGCCTGACTGTATATACACTATATTGCCAAAAGTATTGGGATGCCTGCCTTTACACACACGTGAAGTTTAATGGCATCCCAGTCTTAGTCCGTGGGGTTCAATATTGAGTTGGCCCACCCTTTGCAGCTATAAATGCTTCAACTCTTCTGGGAAGACTGTTCACAAGGTTTGGAAGTGTGTCTATGGGAATGTTTTACCATTCTTCCAGAAGTGCATTTGTGAGGTCAGGCACTGATGTCGGATGAGAAGGCCTGGCTCACAGTCTCCGCTCTAATTCATTTCAAAGGTATTCTATTGGGTTAGGGTCAGGACTCTGTGCTGGCCAGTCAAGTTCCTCCACCCCACACTCACTCATCCATGTCTTTATGGGCCTTGCTTTGCACACTGGTGTGCAGTCATGTTGGATCAGGAAGGGGCCATCCCCAAACTGTTCCCACAAAGTTGGGAGCATGAAATTGTCCAAAATGTCTTAGTATGCTGAAGCCTTTAGAGTTTCCTTCACTGGAACTAAGGGGCCAAGCCCAAACCCTGAAAAACAGCCCCACACCATAATCCACCTCCACCAAACTTTACACTTAGCACAAAACAGTCAGGTAAGTACTGTTCTCCTGGCAACCACCAAACCCAGACATGTCCATCGGATTGCCAGACAGAGAAGCATGATTTGTCACTCTAGAGAACACGTCTCCACTGCTCTAGAGTCCAGTGGCGGCCTTCTTTACACCACTGCACCCAATGCTTTGCACTCCACTTGGTGATCTCCTAGATTGTAAGCTCCAAGGAGCAGGGCCCTCCTATCCCTCTTGTATTAAACTGTATTGTCTCCCGTTATATTGTAAAGTGCTGAGCAAATTGTTGGAGCTATATAAATCCTGTATAATAATAATGTAAGGCTTGGATGTAGCTGCTCAGTCATGGAAACCCATTCTGTGAAGCTCTCTGCGCACTTGTTGTGTTGTGCTAATCTGAAGGCCACACGAAGTTTGGAGGTCTTTAACTATTGACTCGGCAGACAGTTGGCTACTTCGGCATACTGTGCGCCTCAGCATGCGCTGACACTGCTCTGTCATTTTACATGGCCTACCACTTGGTGGCTGAGTTGTTGTTGTTCCCAGTAGCTTCTACTTTGTTATAATACAACTAACAGTTGACTGTGGAATATTTAGTAGCAAGTAAATGTCATGGATGGACTTATTGCACAGGTGGCAACCTATCACGGTACCACAGTGGAATTCACTGAGCTCCCGAGGGTGACCCATTCTTTCACAAATGCTTATAGAAGCAGTCTGCATGCCTAGGTGCTTGATTTTATGCACCCGTGTCCATGGAGGTTATTGGAACACCTGAATCAAATGATTTGAAGGGCTATACCAATACTTTTGGCAATATAGTGGCACTTTTACCTCCTTCCTGCCCAGGCCAATTTTCAGCTTTCAGTGCTCTTTCATTTTGAATGAAAATTGTGCGGTCATGCAACACGGTACCCATATAACATTTTTATAATTTTTTTCACACAAATAGAGATTTCTTTTGGTGGTATTTAATCATCACTGGGGTTTTTATTTTTTGCACTATAAACAAAAATGAGCAAAACAATTTGAAAAAAAAAAAGGTTTTCTTTGTTTCTATTATAAAATTTTGCAAACATGTACTTTTTGTCCTTCACTATTGTGCGTTGATGAGGTTGCACTGATAGGCAGCAATGATGGGTACTGATAGGCAGCACTGATGGGCATGATGAGGTGGCACTGATAGGTAGCACTGATGAGCACGGATCAGCTGCACTGATAAGGTTGCACTGAAGAGGTGGTGCTGATGAGGCAGCACTGGTGGGCATTGATGAGGAGGCACTGATCATAGGTGGTACTGATGGTCACTGATAGGTGACACTGATGGGCGGCACTGAAGGGAACTGACTGGCGGCACTGACTGGAGGCATTGACTGGCGGCACTGCTGGTCACTGACAGGCGGCACTGCTGGGCAGCACTGATGGGTGGCACTGATAATCAGATCACTGATAATCAGTGCCCTGATTATCAGTAGAGATCTCCTCTGTCACATTTTCTGGTTATCGGCAGTACTTTCCTCACGCTGTGACAGCGTGAGGAATGTGCTGCCGATAACCGGCAACTGTGTTTGCTTTGTGATCTGTTGTGTCATCGGACATAGCTGATCACATGGTAAAAGGCCACTGTGATTGGCCTTTTACCTTGTCTTGTGATCAGTTGTGTCCGATCAGCTTGAGGCTGTCCATGGATGTTCTGGGAGGATGTCCATGGACACCCTCCCATGACTGGACAACCGCGCTGTAGCCGTCTTTCAGAAGAGGAACCCCGCTGACAGCTGAATGAGTCATCGGTTATTAAGGATGTGGCTACCCCGCTCCTTAACAGTCAGTAATTGCTGGCCTCTTTTTGTTTTTGCTGGCCGTTTTTAAATTTACATTTCAGCTATCAGTGGGGAATCCTGTTGACAGATGAAAGGGCTGAGCCTGAAGGTATTGATTTCAGGTATCAGAGCATTTGCACGAGTACCGATACTTGTGCAAATGCTTACTATCAGCACCAATACTGATACCAGTACTGGTGTAACCCTAGTTTATTTAATATCCTACATCGATAGAGCAAGACTACTGATGCATTTCAAACTATTGAGGTCTTAGCAATGTTAAAAAATACTAGTGGAGTGTAGTATTCTGGGAGATTTCCATGCTATGATTAGTTAAACAATCCAGTAATGCAATAAAAACAGTCCTGCATCTCCATTTGGTGTAGCGAAGGCGTGGAAGAGCACAGTACCCTTTACCATTATAGTTGTGTGGGACTTTTTCTTTCTTTTAAAATATCTGCCACATTTCTGTTGATCATGTAGGCTGGCATCCATACAACATGGGGAAATGTACACATCAGCTGTCCCACTATTGTGATACTAGTATGTATGCCTAATTCACTAGGCTGGTCTCTCTGTTGAGGTAACACTCTTTCTTTAGGCTAAATTCATACTAACCTACTGAATTTGGTTTATTTAAATGAAAGAGAAATTATCTGGAAAGTATAGACAAACATTCAGGGGAATTCAAAAGGGTGTCTACGACACGCTTTAAAATTAAACTGTGCCTCTGCATTAAAAGTGTCTGTGTAGGCAACAGGTTTGCATACATGAATTTGGGCCAGGTGCCACATGCAGAACTGCACTGAGACTGGAGTGTCTATATGGACACTCTGTCCTCCTTGCAGCTAAGCTCCCTCCTCATCCCTGCAGCTGTCACACAGACAGCACAGTGGCAGAGGATTACTGAAGCTTGGTGAGCAGAGCTTGGTTAGGATTTAGAGACACTAGTCCCCCATTAAGTCTACTCTACCTGTGATTGATAACATGGAAGGAACCATAGCCAATAGACAGCCTGCTATTGAAAACAGACTTTTCCCACTGCCTACTGTCAATCACAAGGAGAGAGTAGACCTGATGGGAATCTAGTGTCTCAGCTTCTTCATTAGGCTCCTCCCACTGTCAGCATCACTGGTTGTTAGGAGGCTGTCAGCTGCACAACACCTTGACAACCAGCAACAGGTACTGGTAAGAAGTAGTGGCAGTAAACTTGCAGCCCTGTTACACAGCATACATAGATGGGCCCCCTGCCTGTCTCTGTACTCTAACTTACACTTGGTCTCAAAGTGTCACTTTGAATACATAAATGAAAATAAATAAATAAACCCCTTCCTAATACTTATTATAATGTGCCTGTGCCCTTTTTTTTAACTTTATCTATAAAATATTTATTTATAATCAAGTTACTTGTGTAGCTTGTTACCACCAAGGGCATGGTGGCAACAATCTGCAGGCTCCCAGTGCCTGTCCACACTTGCCACCACACTGCACATGTTGCCCTCGTTCAAAGTAAGTAAGCTTTGTCTACACATGGATTACTGTGAAGGAAATCCACCAGTTACTACAGCCTGATTTGTGGGTGGGGCTGAGCTGGAGCAGGTCACATGTCCTTGTTTTTTCAGGCCATCTCCCTGACTGTGCAAAGTGGATTTGAACTGTCAGTCAAGGACCTGATCCGTCTGAAAGCCTTAGTTGATGGATCAAATCCACGACTGATAGATCCACTCTGCTTAGCAGGACTTGGGGAGAGAGCCCGAAAAAGCTGAGGCAATGTCCAATGACATATGACCTGCTCTGGTCTTAGCCCTGCTCAGGCTGTTTTGAAGAAAAAAAGGAACAGAAAGTCACATGATCCACATTATTAAAAAGAAAAATGTATTTATTGATAAATATTTAAAAGAGAAGTACGGGTTTTAAAAAAAATAAACATACATACTCACCTAGATGGCTCCAGCATGGATCCAGTTGGCTCCACACCAAGAGCTGTGCAATCAAATGCTGCCGATTGCTCAGTTCTAGGATCCCCCTTTGAGCAGAGAGGTGGGGACTGTCAGGCACTGCTTTGTGCTCTGCACTCACTAGAGCACTGGACTGTGGAGGGGCAGAAGAGGCTGGATTAGGCTTTCAGCGGCATGCTGAGAGGCTGACCAAGCTGCTGGTCAGGCATCTGGCCAGATCCTGACATTATTGTCAGGATCCCTGCAGAGCCTGGACCGGCTCTGTGACATCAGCCAACAGTGGACTTTAGCTCAATGTTGGCTGAATCTGGATCACAGGAGTGCAGAACTAAGTGCACTCCAGTGACCCACAGGAGATGTATGGCCAAAAGAGCTTTGGCCATAATTCTCCTTTAAAGCATTTCAAATGGGGTTCAATGCCTACTGGTGTGCCCCATTATTTAGAATAGGAAATACTGTCAGGATTTTTTTACCTCCAGTTTTTATATCTATGATTATCTATTTTTGAATTTGGTACAGTAATAGCACTATTATGAACTACCTGAATCTGCTCCCCGTTTCGGTAAAGCTACTGGGAGGGCATTCATTTTGAATCTGGCACAGAACCATTGAAAGGACTACACCACCAGAAAAGTAAAGCAAATGCCCCTCCCTCTTAGATTGTAAGCTCCAAAGGAACAGGGCCCTCCTAACCCTCTTGTATTGAACTGTATTGTTGCTGTATTGTCTCCATTTATATTGTAAAGCGCCGAGCAAACTGTTGGAGCTATATAAATCCTGTATAGTAATAATAATAATAATAATATTGATTGAATTCCCCTGATTATGCTTGCCACATTAACGTCTCCTGTGTTTAAATGTACTTGTGTTTACATGTGATCACACGTTTCGTATGTGTTTAGATGAGTTTAGAGTATCTAATCTGTCCCTGGATACATAGAATTCTATTTTCTCTAAACGCAAATAAACTGAACACACCTGAACGCATTTAAATGCAAAGTGTGAATTAAACCTTTAAAAATCTATATCCATTTCTAAATGTCCTGTAAATGCAACACATATAAAGGCATATCATTTCAGGTTTGCCAAAGTCAATGAGAATGAGGGCTTCTTTTTTCTAAAAATCATTTTAAAATGGTAAAAAAGAACTTCAAAAAACTTCAAACCTGCAGGCACTTTATTAACAGCAGAAAAATGGCTACTTTGTATTACCTTTGAAGTAAAACAAATTGATTTCAAAATGAAAATGGAAAAATTGTTTAAGGTAAACCAACTTTTAAATTAATACGCTTCTCTGCTGTGTTATTTGAATCAATAAGCATTACAGTATACATTAGTTCTCTCGTGAGATATATATGTGAAGTCGGTGAATTTGCAGAGCATCTGTTTAGCAAACTTAAATTACGGTTTGAGCTCTACAAAGTAAACAGGTTAGTTTACAATAATAAGTCAAGTCTTGAATACATATTGGAGATTTACTAAAATGGTGTTAGTGCAAAATCTGGTGCAAAAGCTTCCAGGTTTTTTTTTTTTTGTCAAAGCTTAATTGAACAAGGTGTAGTTAGAAGCTGATTGGCTACCATGCAGAGCTGCACCAGATTTTGCACTCCAATTTTAGTAAATATACCCTACACTGAAAGCAAAGCCAGTGTGATGAAACCAGTTTCTGTATGCTAGCTGTATGTAAAAATGTATTAAATGATTTTTAAAGAAATACTCAATTACATTAAAGTATGTTTTATATGTCTGAAGTTCAACTTTAAAGCCAACTCCAGACAGGTAGAATATTTTTAAAATCAAACTTTGTAAAATCTGAAAATTCTCCCTTGCGTTAGGGTTGCGCCTGCACTTCAAGATTTAACTACTCGTTTATCTCTAAAAAAGAATAAAAGCACTTTTACTTACTTGATCTCCTATCCCATGGCCAATGGCACTCGTCTATGCAGTGGGCTGTTCCTTGAGGTACTCACACCCAGTGCAGGGCTATTGACTCTGAAATGGTCCTGATGATGTCAGAACCTTAGATTGTTGGAGCATGGGGGAGAAGACGGTGCAGGAAACAGTCTGGCAGCACAGAGGAGTGGAGGATCAATTAAATAAATCCAATTTTTTTCCTGCCCCTGGACCTAAACGAGCAGTTAACCCTTGCAGTGTGGGTAAGAATTTTCAAGTTTTCTGAAGTTGGGCTTTAACCGCTTGCCCGCCATCCTATAGCAGAAATACTGCTACAGGGCGGCGGGGTTGCGCAAAATCACGTATATATACACGTGATTTTGCATTTCCGGGCAGGGGGCCATTGGCAGCTTCAGCTGTCGATTGCCGGTGATTCCCCACTGGCACCTGGCGATCGCCGAGTATCACTGATGGGGGATAGGTCTGTATGTAAACAATACAGATCTCTGCCCTGTAGCTGCAGCACACTGCTTTTTATTGTTCTGCATAGCAGAGCAATACAAAGCAATGTGCTTACACAGTACAACACACACATACACAATAGTATAACAGCACACAGCGCACAGTTAACCCTTTGATCGCCTCAGATGTTAACCCTCCCTGCCCAGTGTAATTAGTACAGTGTCAGTGCTTTTTATTAGCACTGATCACTGTATTAGTGTCACTGGGGATGTCAGTGACAGTTAGTCAGTCCCCCCCCCCCAGTGTCAGAATGCCCTCCGCAGTCCCGCACCATTGCTAGTATTAAAAAATAAAAATTCCAGTATATATACCGCCATTTGTAAACGCTATAACTTTCATGTAAACCAATTAATTTACACATATTGGGATTTTTCTTAGCAAAGACATGTAGCACTATACATTTTGGCCTAAATTTATGAAAAAATGTTTTAAAATTTTTTTACTGGACATGTTTAATAGCAAAAATATTGTTTTTTTTCTCACAATTGTCAGTCTTTTTTTGTTTATAGTGCAAAAAATAAAAAATTCAGAGGCAATTAAATACCACCGGATGAAAGCTCCATTTGTGGGAAAAAAAGAACATAAATTTCATTTGGGTGCAGCGTTGCATGACCTCGCAATTGTCAGTTAAAGTAATGCAGCGCCGTATCGAAAAAAATGGCCTGGTTAGAAAGGGGGGTAAATCCTTTGGAGGGCAAGTGGTTAAAGGCTAAGTACACCTTTTCCAGAAAATTACCTATGCTGTCAAGTAGGTGCTAAAAATGTGTGCAATTTTGTAAAATGTTTGTTAATTTTATTGTAGGCGATTTGTGCGCCCCTTAAAGTTTGTAATCTTCACATGCTACCTTGAAGCTATATTATCTAATATAGGTGTCCTTTTATGAAACAGAGATCAGTAGCTATCCTAAAGATTGTTGCTGATCTCCAATCATTAGTGGTTTACGAAACAGAGATGATCAGTGGAGAACATGTTCTCCACTGATCATCTCAGCACACAGATGGCCAGTATATGAAGGAGTGATGTCAGACCTTCACTGGCGATGTGTTCTCCCTCCAGATTCTCCAGCCCAGAGGTGGAGAATTGGGGGAACTGAAAACGAAGCAGCGATAATTTACCGCTGCTTAGTAAACAGTGTTTGACTGATCTCTTAATGTAATCTTGTGAGATTATAGTAACAACAGCCGTTTTCTAGAGTTCAAAGCATTTGTAGATCGCTTCTCCCTTCATTCGGAGCAGTGATCTACACAGCTTCATAAAAAGGCATTCAGAGGAGAACTCTGTCCTCTGAGAATGCCGGAGAACTGAGCAGCGGTCATTTACCGCAGCATGGTAAAAGGATACCATAGCTACTTTATTATAACAGCTGATTGCACAGTGAAGTTACACTATACTGTAAATATTGAATAAATATTGAATAACTAGTTTCAGTAAGGGTATGCATATTTTTATATAGGAATTGTGAGGCTTACTTTAATTATTAATTAATTCATTCATTCATTCATTTGCTATTTAATTAGTTAAGCTTACCTTAAATATTATTTATATAATTCATTTAATGTAACATTTTTCACTTTGAAAGATAACTCCATTTTCATGAAAAAAAATATTGGCAAATAAATAGAAAAAATATATATACAGTATATAATGTACAATTACTAGACAAACTGTATTGCAATTTAAAGGCTAACCCCATCTGACTTCAGAAAAACCTGTTGGATTTCACTCCCCAAAGATGGGGGTTAGTTTGCACACCCTGGCAAGAAGAAGGCAGGATGTGAGGATTACTAACTGAGATTTTTTAGCCAGGCTTCCAAATGGCCTACAGGTATAACAGAAAACGTAAGGAACATATTATAAAGTTGCACAGTTTTTAATACCTACTGGAACCCTTTGACTGTAAAGGCTATTTTTCAGAAAATGTGAACATTTGAAGAATCCAGTACTTTTATCTAGGGGATGGAGTAATGCACACCTTGTAACAACTAGTCCCCCTAAGCCACTTTGTTTGCAGGTCTATGACTAGACTTGTGGGCACCCCAATGTATCCTTCATCAGCTGGGACAGGGTGGGGAGGACAATTTTAATTATTTTAAATGTCCAGAATTAGGCTTTAAGTCAGTGATTAAAAATGAGGCACCTAAAATCTTTTACTGTATAGGATCTGTAAACATAAACTTTATTATTTTATGAAACTGTGAAATAGTTTTAATATTATTCATGAATGAATATGTAAACTTGTAGTGGAATAGTACAGCAAAAGTTATTGAAACTGAATGTGCTGTTGTGGGCAGTGACATTTTCAGATACACAGCAGACTTCCTGTCCTGTAATTGCAATAAAGATAATTATCATCTGTCATTCTGACACCTTGTTTTACTTAATATAGCAACTTTATTATAACAGTGGATTGCACAGCAAAGTTACATACTGTAAATATTGACATCTCAAGTTTCAGTATGCATACTTTTACATAGAAATTGTGAAGCTTACTAGTAGTTCATTTAATGTATCTTTTTTTACTTTGAGGCTCCATTCACACTTCGCAATTTGGAATCACAGGCAGAATCACATGGCAGTCTCTGCGCAATGCGCAACACGCTTTTGGGTGCCATTATCATGTGCAAATCCCTAACCAAAATCGCGAGCGGGACCACTTGTTCCCACTATGTGAAAGTGTGCAGCTTTAAAGTGGTAGTAAACTATTCTTTAATAATTTTACCTACAGGTAAATTTATAATAAAGCTTACCTGTAGGTAAAACGGTGCACGTTTAGGAGATATTAGCCCTTTTTGATAGCTGGCGCATGCTCTCTGAAAGAATGGCATACCCGTGCTGTTCCTTCAGAGCATTGTGCCGTGGCCCGGGATGTCATCGCAGCTCGGCCAGTCAGCCGGCCAGAACTCATAATCCCGGAAGGAAGAACGAGTGAAGATGGAAGCCCTGGGGAGTCGTGACAGCGCTCCATTGGAGGGATTTGTTTCAAAGTAAGTCTTTCATAATGAGAAAAAGGAGAGAAGCACCTCTAAGTGCAATAAGTCTTTTAATTCAAGTCGCAAAACGCACGCTGGAACGTAGCGGCGGCGTGGCCGTGATGACGTCAGATCCCAGTGTGCACTGCGACGCGTTTCGGAGCATGCACTGGCCGTGGAAGGCGGAAGTGCACTCCTTTTTCAAGCAGTTTGAAAAAGGAGTGCACTTCCGCAGTCCATCCGGCTCTAAGGGAGGACGTGCATGCAGGCCGGCTTCACCGCTGTTCCCCTCCAGCCACCACGCTGTTCCAGCCGAGAGCTGACCTCCCCACATCGCAGAGAGATGACAGCTCTTCACCCGGGTTACCACCCCACCGTTAACTATTGTTAACCACGGTTTTTAAGCTTATGATTACTTCACACATGTGAGTGTTTCTACATTTAGACTTGAATTAAAAGACTTATTGCACTTAGAGGCGCTTCTCTCCTTTTTCTCATCTACAGAAGTTGCTACAGATTATTTGGAAGCCTTGCCCTCAGTGCCACACGGAATCTTACGCTCTTCATACAGTAGCCACTAATACCACAATCACCCCATACTACCATTTTCCAGGACTTTGCAGTGTTTGCGCTGTTACAACCCTTCCTCATTTTTTCTGAAGTCTTTCATAATGTGCTAGTATGCAATGCATACTACCACATCATGCCTTTACCTTTTTTTTTTGGATGTGGTTTACTACCGCACTATGAATAACTCCACTTTCATGGAAAAAATATAGCAAAAAAAAAAAAAAATATATATATATATATATTATATGCCAGCATTTCTCAACTGGGGTGCCGCGAAGAGCCCCTAGGGGTGCCACAGGAAAATTGCCAAAAAGTTCCCCACTCCATGCAGAATAGAATGTTCTCAACACCAGTACTGTATTTTCTTTACAACAGTGCTGTTCTGCTCATGCAGGTCACCGGCACTCAGGAAGCTCTGTGGGTAGCCCGCCCTGCCAACCGGCTTTCTGGGAGTGCATGTGGCTAGCGGTCTGCTCTATCTGCGGTGGTGGACAGTGCTCGTCTGTCAGCAGCTGAGGCAGCACATGCTGGCATGTGAAAGGGCAGAAAAAGACACAGGGAGAAGGCTCTTCATCTGTGTGCTGAATATGAACTTTTGGAGGTACAAGCTATTTGTGATAGTAGCAGACATGATGATTGCAGATTTGGTGATTGGTTTTCATGTAATCTAGTCTCCAGTCAAGATATATATATATATATATATATATATTGTATATACTTTTTTTTTGATTACTATGTGGTTTGAATTACTTTCTAAATGTTGTGCCGCACTTCTTTTTATTTTGTATGCTTCTTACAGGATGCCCTGCTGCACTTTGGCCACAGTGTAGGGTGCAGCACAGGGTACCCGTGTTTTTTGTGCGTGTTACCTGCGGCTTCCTGCAGAATCATGCAGAATTGTGCTTGTTCATGACACGCAGACAAATGCTCTGCTCTTTGGGGGTGCCATGAATTGTTAGTGGTACCCTGCACATTCGCAAACGTAGGGTGTTTTGGTGTGGTGAAATTTAAAAAAAAAAGGGTCGGGGACTTCTTTCCCTGCATTTCTGCGAATAGGGCAGCCCACTGAAATGAATGGGCTGCCCAACAAGCAGCATGCTGCCACACAGATGTGAACCAAGGGCTTGTTCACATGTGCAGTTGAGGGTGGTAAAGTCACATGGTTGCAGCAGTTTTTACCAGCCCCAATTGCTCCTCCTTTAGCTGCAGAGGCAACAGCTGGGGGTGTACACATGATGTTGCCATGGCTGGAAGTACACCCCCAGGTGAATGGGGCTGCATTGCAACCACCATGCAACTGTGTGCATTGCACGTGGTTTTGGTGTGGTGATGCTGGATTTATGGGGTTAAAGCAGGTGGTGAGGGAACAACACATTGCCTCTTTACCACCAGTCAAATTCCTCTGATAAGCAATCTGAGCATGGACTGCTTTTCAGAGGAACAGCAGCCCATGTTGCTATTATGAAAAAAACCTAAAAAAGCAGTTCGGATAGTACAGGAATAGGGGGGGTCAGGATTAAAAGTAATGTTCATACACACACACACATATATATACAAACAGACACACATACATGCGAATGTGCAGGGTACCACTAACAATTAATGGCACCCCCAAAGAGCAGAGCATTTGTCTGCGTGTCATGAACAAGCACGATTCTGCATGCGTTCCATGACATGCAGTAACGTGAACCAAGCCTTGGACAGGAGTGCCTCGAGACTGAAAATACTTTTCAAGGGTGCCCTGAATGGAAAAAGGTTAAGAAACACTGGTATATACAACGGGGCAGCACAGTGGCTAAATGGTTAGCACTTGCATGTTTTCCCTGTGCCTGCATGCGTTCCTCCTGTTTCCTCCCACACTCCAAAGACATGCTGGTAGGTTAATTGAATCCTGTCTAAATTGGCCCTAGTATGTGTATGTATGAATGTGAGTTAGGGACCTTAGATTGTACACCCCTTGAGGGATAGGGACCGATGTGAATGTACAATATATATGTAAAGTGCTGTGTAAAGACATGGTGTTGGGTAATTGACTCCTGTCCCTAGTATGTATCAATGTGAGTTAGGCATCTTAGATTGTACACTCCTTGAGGGTTACGGACTGATGTGAATGTACAATATAAACATATATACAGTGCTCAGCATAAATGAGTACACCCAGTTTGAAAAGTAAGATTTTAATCAGTATCTCAATGAACACAAAAACAATTTCCAAAATTTGGACGCAACTGAGTTTTATAGAACATTTGTTTAGCTCATTATATGAAAGTAAGGTTAACAATATAACCTAATTACAAAATCTCAGTTTTCCTCAAATTAGTTGATACAAAAATGAATACACCCCAGAACAAACGCTACTTCATCTAGTATTTTGTATGACCTCCATGATTTGTAAGGACAGCACCAAGGCTTCTAGGCATGGAATGAACAAGTTGGCGACATATTGCAACATCTATCTTTTTCCATTCTTCAGGAACGACCTCTTTTAGAGTCTGGATGCTGAATGGAGAGTGATGCCCAACTTATCTCTTCAGAATTCCCCATAGGTGTTCCATTGGGTTCAGATCAGGAGACATACTTGGCCACTGAATCACTTTCACCCTGTTCTTGAATTTTTTAGGAAAAACACTTTTTTGTGTGCACAAATTAACAAATCTTGTTTGCAATCAATGGTCCACATTTGTGGGAGTATTTTGTAGTATAGTGTCCCAAAGAAAATGTTGATTCTGAAAGAAAAGTAAAGGTTTGCTGACAAATCTGTTGGGGTGTACTTAGGGGCAGAGTGACAACTCATGGGGCCCCCGGGGAATAGGGCATCATAGGGCCCCTGTGTCCTCGCCCACACTCAAACCACACCCAAAAAAGCACTGTGTAAAGCACTGTGTAAATTGAAGGTACTATATAAGTACCTATAATAAAAAAATAGGCCCTGTTCACACCTGAGTGATGCTGCTGTGTTATGTTTTTCATGTATGTTTTTTTTAGCACATTTTTTGAGCAGCACTATTCGTTTTGAATGGACCTCTCTCTGTTCCAAAAGCATGCCAAAAAAGCTCACGCACCAAATTTTGGCACTGAGCCAGGTGTGTTTGGCATTGTGCATTTTTACTTGATTTTTGCACATTTTGTCACATGACAATCACGCCAACATTGCACCATGGTCAGGGTGCCATGAATAAATAATAGCAACACAAACACATTGCATGTTTTGCTGCGATTTTGGAATTGCGGGAAAAATCCTGCGATTCCAATATGTTTAGGTGTGAAGGGGGCCTTGTTAAATAAGCCATATTGTAATTTAAAGACATCCTCCATTTTTTACACCATGTTACATGCTAACCCCACAATCCCCCATCCCCTTAGGGGTTCCTCTCCCCCATAGCAGCTGTCACTTTTGAAATTGGCAATATTGAAGACCTGTGAATGAACTAAAAGTCCTGTCTGCCACTGCATCAGATGGTCTTGCAGTTCTCATGGAACACGCGTGCGGTAATCTCTGCTCTTGTTAACACTTCCTCCAGAGCTTCAACTAAAAGCCTTTACCTTAGTAAGGACAGAAGGCTGGAAGAAGAAGCTGCAAGGGCCTGACAATGCACCTTCAATTCACTTATCATGCAATGATTTGCAGGCTCCAATGCAGAAAATTGATAAATGTACATTTATTTCCTGAAAAAATGTGTACATTATTATTTTTAAAGGTGGGATTTGCCTTTAAATTTTATTAAAAATTGCCTTTCTTTTTCAGTCTGTCACTTCTGTAATTTTCTGTAAATTTAATGCAATATGGCAAACTATAGGTGTTCTGTACACAACAGAAATAGAAGTCTGCACTAAGATACAAGTAAAAATATAGGCATCCCTGCAATGGGAATTTCAGATTTGGTTAGTAACTCCCCAAGTGTTAATATATGCTAGAGGGATACAGGCCCTGCAGTTTTTCTCATCAAAAGAATGCACCAGGTTAATATAATAAGCTAGACCCGCCCATTAGGAATCAAGCGAAATAAACAGCTATATCTTCAAAGCAGAAAAAGTAGGAATGTGCGACAAAGTTTGTTAAATTTCTTGCAACTGGCATACATCATCTAAAAGGTATTGTTTTTGTCGCAACAAAAGTGGAATTACACTTTAAAGTAAATATGAATGCAGAATCTGCAAAAAAACAAGCATAAGTTTGTGTAAAAAAATCCTAAATACCTTTTTTTTTGGACTTTTATTGGCAGTCACATGTCTGCAATTTCTTTTGGCTGCTGTATTTGGCCAATGCTTTTAAGGGTTTTATAGAAAACAGTGAGCAATGACTTTAGTCTCCTTGGTGGATATTGCAGTTTAGGACTATGCTGCTTTTTTCCTATGTTCATTCATTTTATGATTGACACTTGCAACATCACTGGTCATCTGCAATCATTGACAGTTGATTGCTTGATCATAATGGCAATTTATATGACCTTAACGGTTGTAATATATATCATTTGTGAGGAAGCTCGTATGACTGTTCACGGCAAACTGCAAATAGCTGCAAGTGATGTTTGCCTGCATAGCTTGAATAATCAAAAAGATTTTATGTAAATCACCTGTACAGCTCAGTATTTACCATACATGACCACATTGCCGACACATGTAATTGTAGTAACTCAGTTGTTCTACTAAAACTACATAAAGTGGCAACTGATTTCTAAACAGATGGTACAAATTGCTCCCTATGGAGTAAGCTACACACAGCATATACAGTAGTAGCATGTAGTAGCAATCAATCTTGCATTATTAGTACAATGCCCAAACCATGAGCGACTGATTGCTGGAAGATGCTGCTGCATGTTCCTTCTGTAGCTTACTCCATTGGGAGTATTTTGTTCTATCTATCTAGGGATTAAAGTGGAACTTCAGTCTCTCAATCAACATTGACTATGTTGTTAGCATTAGTACACAGATAAGAAAGTGTATTCTATTTACTTGTTTAACACCCTGGTCACATCGGATGCGATTTGGCATGCAATTTGCATGCCAGGTGACTTGCAAATCGCATGCCAAGTTGCAGCCTATTGTCTGCTATTAGAGCGGTCATATTGGTGCGGTTCTGATTTAATCGGAGCCGCACCTATTTCTAAAGTACTGTATGCACTACTTTTGGTGCAATTTGCATAGACATCTGTGTCAGATGTCTTGCAAATCGTAACTGAAATCATCATGTCACCCGATTTTGAAATTGTGCGACTTCACTGTAAGTCGCACAAATCCAAATTGGCTTTGATGTGACCGGGGGCATAAACTGTTTTATTAAATTCCTTCAGTTACTTCTTGGTTTCCATGTCTAGGGAAATAATGTCATACATCCCAGAAGCCCTGAAGAGTGAAAGAGGGGTTTTCTCAACTAAGCACACCCTCCTCCCTGAATGCCTGAGCTAAGGGCATATGGATTACAGGAAGTAATTGGTACATGAATCATCTGCCCTTACTCAAAATGGCCACAGCCAGAATGCTAGGGTTGTTCTTTTCTAAGTGATTTCTTAGCAAATTAAAGCATGGAGACATGGATGGATGGGTGAGTTTCCTTTGTATATTAAAAATGAACTAAATAGAGCTTTTGGTTTGTGGTTCTCAGATACAACGTTGTTCCGTTTTAATTGCTATTTTTAACGAATGATTGTTAAAGCCGAACTCCAAGTTTATTTCTATTACATATGACCATTGGTCCAGCTTGTTACAATATAAGTATGCATATCTCATACCTGATGGGCTGCTGGGAAAGCTGGAAGTAGTCATCAGTGCTACTACAGTGATAGCTGTAATCTTCTTAGTCCTGCCTGGTAGAGATGAGCTTGAACATTTTTGGATGCTCTTTCAAACCCCTGTTACCACACCTTCCAGGAAGCTGTTAGCCGTAATGGGTGGTGGGGGCATTTCCTGTCCCGCCTTGCAGCTGTCCATATAAAAGTGATGTGCACAGTACTGGGACATGTTGATCCAGAGCCCAGGGCAAGGATGTGGAACAGTACCCAACTCCTAATGCATGACATAGAATGGATACACAGCCCTGCACCCACTTTCTGTCCCTTTGCTCTGGCTGGCCATGGTTGGCATGGAGTGTGCACTGCACATGTGTGGCCAATTGCTTGCTTTCTAGCAGCTAGAATTTACTTGCACATGCATGGTGTGCTTTTCATGTCAGCTGTGGGTAGATGGGGTGGAGAGTTGACATGCTGGAGCACAGTGTAACAGCAGTAACACCCTTAACTACCACGCACAGGGCAACGTCCCCTCCCACCCATCAATTGTTCCAGCCCTGGGTGTCTGTGGGGCAGGGAATGACCCCACTGCAAACACTTTACAAGTGAAAGACTCCTGGTGGTAGGAGGTAGAGAGGACAAGGTTGAGTGGAGGGGCAGTAGAGTTTAAACTCTAGGTGTGCACAGTAGTGGAACAAGTTGATCCAGAGCCCAGGGCAAGGATGTGGAACAGTACCCCATTCCTAATGCATGACATAGAATGGATACACCGCCCTGCACCCACTCTTTGTCCCCTTGCTCTGGCTGGCCATAGTTGGCATGGAGTGAGCACTGCACATATGTGGCCAATTGCTTTCTTTCTAGCAGCTAGAATTTACTTGCACACGCATGGTGTGTTTTTCATGTCAGCTGTGAGTGGATGGGGTGGAGAGGTGTTCCAGTCCTGGTTGTGCATGAGTATGTCTGTGGGGCAGGGAATGACCCCACTGCAAATACTTTACAAGTGAAAGATTCCTGGTGGTAGGAGGTAGAGAGGACAAGGTTGAGTGAAGGGGCAGTAGAGAGGAAGGGCAGTTGATGAGGTAGAGAGTAGGGGTAGTGAAGTCACAGTGTTAACCTCGTCCAATCATTGAATGCCTTATTTATTGAACTAAATCAAAGGCATTGTATTAATGGTGGTGGTGCCAAGTGAACGACCCCCTGTGGCCCTCAGGTATGAGATATGCATACTTATATTGCAACAAACTGGACCAATGGAAGTATGCAATACAAACAATTCCTAGTGTTCAGCTTTAATTCCTTTAGTAGAATGAGTGAGTGATTGAAAGTTCTAACCTAATGAGGGGTTGGCTAGCAAGTTGTTAAATATTTCCGTACCAAGAGAATAAAATTGACCATGTAGCTTAGCCTTTAAAGAGTATTGGAATTATAAACTGTTCTACTTTCCACTATTTATCCATTGTGTACAATTATCAGGCCACAATTCCTCTTGTCTATATTTTTCTTAATAAGCTCCCCTGTTCCTGGTCAGTGACTCAGAGAAACTATTGAAGCCAGTGGCTCAGCATTACACAGTACTGTCAAGTCTCCCAGTAAACTCAATAGTCACCCGGTATTGCTGGCTATCCTCTCTTAGTGATCCAGCATATGGTACAGCAAGTATGCAGGAGTAATCTCCTGTCCTGCCAGAGGTGAAAGGCAAACCAGCATGGAAACATGCCATTTACTGAGGTAAGTTAGCCACTGAACACCAATACTGGGCAGAGGTTTATTTCACACTCACTGAAACTAGTGACTGGGGCTCATTGTTACTTACTGACACCAATGACTTGGAGTTTATTGTATTTCACTAACACCAATGCTTTGGGGGCTCATTTATACCTATTTACACTATGATTGTGGCCCATTTTTTCCACTGGTACCAGGCTTTGAGTACGTGTCTGAACAAGCTATTTGGCCTGCTGCACTTTCTGGGTTACTGTATGGATGCCTGATGCATTCTAACTCATGCAGTTTATCCAAGCTTTTTGTGCTACTTTTTAATGACTAAATGACTGATCATCTTCAAAGTACTTGTATTGTTGTCTATGCAGATTTGTTACTTGCACTAACACTGAGGAACCCATTGTATCTCTGCAGACATGTTTTTGGTGGTGTCACTGTAGAACTTGTTGAATCAATGTAGATGTGTTTCTGGTGGTGTCGTTGCGGAACTGATTATATCAATGTAGATGTATTTCTGGTGGCGTCACTGCAGGACTGATTGTGTCAATGTACATTTGTTTCTGTTGGTGTCACTGCAGAACTGATTATATCAATGTAGATGTATTTGTGGTGGTGTCACTGCAGGACTGATTGTATCAATGTACATTTGTTTCTGGTGGTGTCACTGCAGAACTGATTATATCAATGTAGATGTATTTCTGGTGGCGTCACTGCAAGACTAATTGTATCAATGTAGATTTATTTCTGGTGGTCTCACTGTGCAACTGATTGTATCAATGTTGATGTGTTTCTGGTGGGGTCACTACAGAACTTGTTGTATCCATGTAGATATGTTTCTGGTGGTATCTCTGCAGAACTGATTGGATAAATGTAGATGTGTTTCTGGAGGTAGAGCTAAACCATGACCAAACAGCAGACATGTACAAAAGCCAGATACATCAAAAGGTAATAATGGAAACAAAAAGTATGAAGAAAGAATTAGGGAGGAAATTGAAAAAAAAAGAAAAACACATCCCTTATTTTAAATTTGGCATGCCCCTTTTCACCATGGTGCACAAAGTGTAAAATTTCCATGTTTAGAGATGAAATTTCTTTTTCTCCAGATGCAAAGAGTATACCCTTGTCTTCTGTGATGACCTCAGGGTGAATAGCTCTACACAGAGTTCACTATATGTATTTGTATATATTTATTCAAGAAAGAATAAATTCAGTTCCTCTAATCTTTCCTCATAGCTGAGCTCCTCCATGCCTCCTATCAGTTTGGTTTCCCTTCTCTGTACTTTCTCAGTTCCCCAATGTTCTTTTTGTGAATTGGTGCCCAAAATTGAACTGCATATTCCAGGTGAGGTATTACTAATGATTTGTACAGGGGCAAAATGATCAGGTATACAGGAATGCAGATCAGTAACAAAGATGGCCGCTGGCCTCCCTCGTGGCTCGTGCGGCGTGACATCACTGGCTTGGAGCCAAGCCAGTGACGTCACGCCGCACGAGCCACGAGGGAGGCCGGCGGCCAACTTTGTTGCTGATTTGCATTCCTGTATACCTGATCTGCATTCCTGTATACCAGATGTGAGTGCTTTCTGTCAAACTACGTTTTTACCATTTAACTAATAAACATACTGCACTATCTAACACTTTCTTTCTGGCTCAGTTGTTATGAGCTATTAAGGTGGATTCCTTAAGTGCTTAACTTGGGTACATACACACTTGGAGCAGAGTTATCCTGGATATCTGGAGAGTAGCAGTGGATGATCAGCTGAAGTGCAGACAGTGACGAACGCGGCGTCAGACCCCTGACCTTCTCACCAAACTCGTGACCGAAGGACTAGCCAATCTAAAACCGCGATATCACGTGCGTAACGATGCCACGCCCAGCTGTACCCTGCACAACGATTTGCCAGCTAATTGAACCACAATCTATGTATCGGCAGCCTGGGAGCGATTGTTACTGGGTCAGGTTAATTACGCGATTAACCCTTCACACTGCCACCACTTACTTTTTGTACAGAGAAAGAGGAAACTCGGCGATATCAGCTATAACACTATAATGGTTGAGATAATCATCTGCATAACACGGTCAACGCAGACTGGTTATACAGAGGGTTAAACAAACAGAGTAGCGCTTTTTTAGAGGCAGGATTTTGTAAATTGCATTAACGAGCTATAGAAACAGTTCAACACTTTCAGAAAGAAAGATTTATTACTAAAAGGTCAAACGGGTGCAATAAAAATATTTACAGAAAAAAGATGTAACCAATATATATATATAAATACAGAGAACAACAGCACAGCAAAGAGGTAACAGAAAGGAGGTTAAAGGGTTAAAGTACTTGCCAATCAGCCTTGGGTTTGCAGATCAAGTTTCAGAGCAAAAGGACACGTCTCCCAGGTTGGTTCTGATGTTAAAAGGGAGAATTCTTCAACTTAACTCTTAGGCCTGACAGCCCATTTTGTAGTTCCCTAGCAGGGGGTGCCTCTGAAGTCAAGGACCAATGCCCCGTTTAGGGAGGGAAGGTCTGGGCATAGACCTAAACTAGAGCCAAAATCTCTTATTGTTCATATTTTGGCTCATAACTTTCCCTATGCACAAGTGACATTCCACCCGTGGGTAGATTATTATGCAGACACATCTGAGGAATGATTAGATATGAAATATGAAATTATACACTGAACAGTTCACGAGATCTACTTTTCTGCTTTCCTATGTATTCCAGCCAAGGAGAGTGACCTATCAAACTGTTTGTCTCCTCTTGGCCAATGTGAAGATATGCCTGGTTTTATGTAAGTCTCTCATATTCTAAGATATGAGACATAGGGGAAAAATGGATTTTAAAAGTGTTATCTGGTTCGTGCTTCTCTGGAATGTCTTTGAACTCCTATGAAGGCTTGCGTTATCTTTTACAATGTACTAGATTGCACAGCTCTCTTAAACAACCAGGCGCTTCAGCTCAAAAATGTTTTATAGCTCTGGGGCTCCCTGCCGTGCCCTGGCCGGCCTGTGACACTCCTAACACACAGGCCATATGTTAATGTATATGAACAGAGAGGAAGGGGGGAGAAGGAGGGGGAAGAATGTTTGTCAAGATGGTTGACCCTTTGCCAAGATGGAGGTTGAAGCCAAAATGGTTGAACCATGTCCATCTCTGGGTGTACGCTTGCTACACAGACGTATGCCAGATGATCCCCGTGGTTACCCATAGGATGATGATGACCAGGAGTGGTCTATGTTACTATAGTTGTCTATATATTCTCTTACTCACACTCACTGGTAGCACGGATTTTCACTTACCTGTTTTTTGGACATTTGATGTAATTTATGCACCATTTGCGTCATATCCAGACGCAATCAACACTATTATTGTTGTGCTCCACAGCAGGTTTATTATTATCCTCATTTTGTAGGACTGTGCACTTTCTGTTGTATATTTATATGCAGGTTGTCACCACTGCATCATGTGCATTATACTTAGATGCTTCTTTTATTGAGCGTTTATATTGATTTTATTTCATTGTGTTGTTTATTTTACTGTCCTATTAGTTTTATACTTTTATACTCTTTTAGAGAGCTCTGCATTTTTTGACATATATTGAACCTCATTTGCCACTTAGTTGCCCAATTAAACAGTGCATTGAGGTCAGCTTGTAAATTGAAGACATCCTGTAAGGAGGTTATTCCACTGCACAGCTTGGTGTCATCTGCAAAAACTGAAATGGTATTTTTAATCCCAGACCCTATATCCTTTATAAATATATTTAAAAAAAGTAAGGGTCCCAACATTTGGTTGCAAAATGAAGCTTATATAAGATAAAACCTTTGTATGAAGGCTGGTGATTTATATATAATCAATGTCATTTTGGTAGGCCATTTTTCAGTCTGGGATTGGCTTTACATAATCTGTTGATAGAATGTGATTTCAGCTGTCCTGCTGATGGAGAAAAAAAACTTTAGCAGGCAGATTTGTTGAGTTGAAAGATCTGTGGATTTAATCAATGCTAAAAGGATGACCCATTAACATTCTTCACGTGTGCTTGTTTCATCACCCATATTTAAAGACAGGCTCTGAGTTTTGTTCCCCAGAGGCTACACTTAAGGTAGACTGCTTGTCTTTGATGTTTGAATTTGAACTGGCCCAGCAATGTTTTGCTAGTAACTAAATATTCATTTATGTTTGCTCTATAAATCACGGTCATTATACAGCCTGTGATGAGAATGCCGCACTGTTTTCCCTGGTGTCTGCCATATCATTCGTTTCTGCTGCAGAGTATTAGAGGCTCTATGTTTGTCATTGGCTCTGAATCTCATTTTGAACTTGTTCCATATTCGTATAATTTACAATGTATGACATAATGTTTATATAACATAAAACAACCACCTGTGCAGCAAGACTGAGATTGTTACTTTGTTTTTACTATTCCTGTTCCAGGGATATTGACAGCTCCAAAAATTGATATGTATATTAAACTGAATATTGTGACATATAAAAAGAAATAACTCTGTTTTTTTTTTAATGAAAACATCTTGTCTTGTTACTGGTATATGATGTGGAGCTGATATTCTGCTACTGACGATGTTGTGTTGATGGTACAAGTGTTTTTTTTTCAGAATGTACTTTGACATTTTTCCAGTGATGACCAATTATAATCATATGAACAGCTGTTCATAAAAATAGGTGTTGAAGTTGAGGATTTGCAGTATGGGAATTTAGGTCAACACACATATATATATATTTTTTTATTATACAGGATTTATATAGCGCCAACAGTTTGCGTAGCTCTTTACAATTTAAAGGGGGACAGTACAATTACAATACAGTTTAATACAGAAGGAATAGGAGAGTCCTGCTCATGGAGCTTACAATCTAAAGGAAGGGGGAGGTGATACAAAAGGTGATAGCTGCGAGAGATGATCTGGTGGAGGTGATTCAAGTACAGTTCTTAGGTGGAAGTGGGGTAGGCTTCCCTGAATAAGTGGGCTTTCAAAGATCACCTAAAGGCGGACATGGAAGGAGTTGACCGGACATACTGGGGTAGGGAGTTCCAGAGGATGGTAGAGGTTCAGGAGCAGTCTTGAGAGCGGATGATTTGGACAATATCTGAGGATGAGGTTGGTGATGCAGCTAGGGGCGGCATTGTGGATGGCTATTTTGAATTTTATACATTAGGCTAGTGGAAGCCAGTGAAGGTATTGGCAAAGAGGGGCAGCAGTCACTGATCACTTGATAAGGTGTATAAGTCTATCAGCAGCATTCATAGTAGACTGAAGGGGGGATAGCCTGTGTAACGGTAGGCTAGTGAGGAGGGAGTTGCAGTAATCAAGGTGGGATATAACCAAGGCATGGATAAGGTATTTTGTGGTTTCGTTAGTCAGGAAGGGGAGAATTATGGAAATGTTGCAGAGGTTAAGGTGGCAGGATTTAGCCAGTGTTTGGATGTGGGACCTGAAGGAGAGGTCAGAGTCTAAGATTACGCCTAGCACCCTGGCATGTGGGGAAGGACCAATGGTTGTGCTGTTGATCTCAATGGTAAAGTCATGAGTGGGCGTTCAGGGAGCAGGAAATATTGCAAGCTTGGTTTTAGAAAGATTGAGTTTGAGGAAGTGGTGTGACATCCATACTGATATGCTGCTCAGTAGATTCTTGATACATGAGGAGATTAAGGGGGTGAGTTGGGAAGTGGAGAGATAGATAGATCTGGGTGTCATCAGCATAGAGGAATATATACAAATAGTACAATATCCAAAGTACTTTTTAATTAATATAACATAGTTTAAAACAGTGGTGTCCAAACTGCGGTGGACCAGATGTGGATCTTTGCTTGCCTTTATCTGGTCCTTGAGGCATTATTCCTTTAACTGACACCCATGTGGAGGCACCATTTCTCTCACAGACACCAATGAAGGAGCACTATTCCTCTCCTAGATACCAACAATAGGGCACCATTCCTCCCACTGATACTATGTACCACTGATGGGGCACAATTTCTCCCACCAACTATGGGGCATTGTTTAATCCCACATACTCCTGGGTGCTTTCTAATCCCACTGGTCACAGTTTGCCCCCCCCCCCCTTCTTCCCCAGACCTGAAGGACAGTTAACTGGCCCTTTGCTTAGAAAGTTTGTAGACCCCTGGTTTAAATCATCATGAGGACAGGCCTATATCTTTCTTGTCCACATAAAATAACCTACAAAATAACCTTCAATAGGTTAAACATTTGCCCAAACTTAGGCACGTATGTAGAATCTTATAAGAATAAATTATTTCTGAATATCCTTGAAGAGTCTACATATTTGGTGGATTCTTTGTGTGCTCCTGCAGGCCACAGATGTTTACAACTTTCTATAGATACTTTTTTCCACAGTCAGGGAATTATTTGACAACAAAGATTTAAAAATTCCCATACCTAAATCACATGTGCATACACTCCAGGCACTAGGGGGGCATGGACCTCCTAACTGAGTGACACTTAGGGAAAGGCAGTCTCAAATACATTGCCCAAATATGCCTTTATGAAGACACAGCGGGCAAAATTTCCCCATCCAATGTGCGGATGGGGGAATTGACTTCTTCCTTGGTATTGATCTGAAAGCCATGAATATCCACTATCTCATGGCTTCCAGATCAATACCAATGAAGGACCATAGTGAAGATAATTGAAGTATATATACAGAATACATATGTGTCTAAAGTTTGCCTTACATTGCTCAGCTTTTTTGTTTGTTCAGCAAGTCGGCTGAATAAAAAAACTGAATCAGTTTCCCCATGCACACATCCAAGGTGGATGGGGAAATCTTGCCCTCTGTGTCTTTGTATTCTGACAGCGGGACTCTCCTGCCGTAAGAATACATTGGTCAGCACTGCAGCTCATTGGCTACATGTGCTGCTCGAGTAGGGATTTTCCAGCAAACCCATTCATGAAAAGTCGATCAATAGATCAACTTCTTTTGAATGGGAATCATCATACATGGACCGACATTTGGTCAGTTTCTGCTGAACCGGATGAATTTTGATCCATGTACAGTATAGCCAACTTACGTCGGAGTAATTGTTTAACCTGCCGTAGGTTATTTTATGTGGACATGGAGATGGGAGATCCCCTGTCCTTATGATATTTTAAACCATGTTATAATAATAAAAAAGGATAGATATTACTATTTTTGTGTTGACCTTTATTCCTATATTTTTTCAGTTAGCAAAAACTACAATGTTTATAGGTGTGACAATTTAATTCCTGGAATACACTGTAAAAAAAATTGTTTGCTTACCTATACACCAGCGGCTGTTGTCACCTTAAAAGAAGTCCTCTTGTGAAGCAACACACTTTCCTAGGTGATTTCCAGAATGTCATCAAATCTGTGTCCTATTAAAGTGGAGTTCCACCCATTTTTGTGTTTATTAAAAGTCAACAGCTACAACAACTGTAGCTGCTGACTTTTAATAAACACGCACTTACCTGTCCCGGAGTCCAGCAATGTTCTTACCCGCATGGCCTCTTCTCCCCTTTTTTTCTCCACGGCATCTCAACTGTGGGTACCAGGCTGTGACAGCGTGTGGCTTCACAGCCTGGTATCTACTGCGCATGCGCGAGTTGCATTGAGCCTCCTAATTTGCCTGCAAGTCTCTTGGGGCCTGTGAAAGTTTCCAGGAGACTGCGGGGGGAAGGAGGGGTTTGAATTTCTGGCTCACTTCACTGTGGGAACTGAACTGAAAGTGGGAGTGGGTACCTGTCAAGACCAGGAACCCGCTCCCCCCCAAAAGGTGCCACATATGGCAGTGGAGGGGGGGGGGGGGTTGGAGGCAAATAAGCGAAGCTTTGCTGTAAGTGTAAGTGGAACTTTGCTGTAAGGCATTTTTCAATTTTGGAAACAGCCAAAAGTCACAGGGTGCTAAGTGAGGGGACTAAGGAGGTTGGTCAAGATTCAGACTGGATTTCTAGGCCAGGAAATTGTGAACCATTAACACATCTGTGATTACTCCTGCAGCTGTCTGGGATCTGTGATGTGTCCTAGAAGGCTGCAGGCAAAGGGGAAGGGTATTAACATCTGATTTGAGGGAGTGGGTACCTGTCAAAACTAGGTACCTGTTCCTGTTCCCACCCAAAATTAAATGGGTCAAAAAGTGGGAGAGGAGGGGGGATCAAGGTGAAAAAGTGTAACTTCCCTTTTGGGTGAAATTCCGCGTTAAGTAACACTTACATGACTTGTCCCTCCACCAGTGTGTGACTGGACAGTAAATGGAGAAACAGCCAACTGATGAGCTCTTCTCTCTGTCACTCGCTGCATTAATTGTGTATTGGATATCTGCCCCGTGTTCAGCTTTAAAAAAAATTAAGTGACAAACTCCAACCCTACTTTTTTGGCAATATTTTCTGCTTTCACGAAGAGCACCATATTCATCAACTTTTCAAACAGGATTTTTTTTTTGTCTTGATTCCTTATGTTTGTAAAACATTCCCTTAAAGTGAATTTGTCCAGACAAGGCAGAAGTTACATAGCGTGAAAGGTAGTCTAACTTTCTATCTGCTGGCACATTATTTGGCACCACAACACCTCCTCCTTACTAGAATCCATCTTCACTAGTTACTGCAGCCCTGCATTAAAACCTAAAAAATGCTCTTCATCCCTGATATTCAAAGAACATGCAAACCATAATTCATATAAATCTGGTTACTTTTATGTATAGTCTTGGCTCATAGTTCTTAGTGTTAGGTAGAGTTATGGCAAGGATCATCTTCTTTATAAATGGGTAAATTGTATAGAAATCATCACATTACTTTATAGTATATTATTGCAAAGAAAATACTATGTACTCATACATCTTTCACTGAAGTCTGTGTACTTGAATATTCATAAGTATCACTACAAAGAGATTATCATTGCTACTATAATACAGTTCATATTTCATTTGGACATTTCTGTGAACTTCACAACAATGGAACAGTACCATGGAGAGTATTGTTAATGCTACATGAGTGAAAGCAGCCGTTAATATAATTTCAGAGGCTTTTCCTTTTCTCAATTTGCAAGATGTGAAGTCTTCTGACCAAATACCTGTTATGAATAGAACTTTCTCATTGTGGAACCTGGATTTTATTCATAAGATCCTAAGCACAGGCTCACTGTTCATATTAAAATAGAAGTCATTTAAATGTAAGTTCATTCTGTTTGAATAAGAAAACATGTGCTGAATTAGAGAGACACCTGGACAATTTGTGACTCACTTTTTTACTCTGGAGACCTGGATAGGGATTTATACTTATGCACCTCTTACGTTTAGGCCTTAATTAAAGCCTAATTCCAACCAATTTTATTACTTTTGAATAAAATTGGGAAGAGTTATGATTTCTTTCAGGTTTCTTTTCTTTTATTCCAGGCCAATGTTGTTACTTTTGGATAGAATTGGGAAGAATTACAATTTCTTTTAGGTTTCTCAGGTGTATTTCCCCTATATTTCTGTCCCTGTGACTGCAGCACAAGAAATGGGACTAGTGGTTAACTTTGAGACACTCTACTAAAATGTCTGGAAGCTTACCTATCACAAGCAAGGTAAGAGAGAACTAATACTGTGTATGCCTTTATAAAGCTGGATTTCACCCATGAAAATATATTTTTTCCTGGGTTCCTCCCCCTTCCCTTTTACACAGTTGGACAATGTATTAGTAGAAAGGTCTTTTACCTTTTTTGCACTGCAGCACTTCCAGTTTCCATGTCTAAGAGCTAAAGACATTTCCTCTTGGGATGTCCACATCACACATGTCAGGACACAGTGCTTTGCTGAGGAGTACACATGCACTGTGAGATTCCACACATGTGGACACATATGGACACATATTACAGGTTTCCACAAGGTTCAATACCAGAAAGCAGTGGTGTGTGTGCAAATATTCCTGTACATATGCAGATGTCCCATAGGTCTCTGTTAAATGTCACAAACCTCAGACACATCTACATGCATACAGAATCTCATGGTGCACATCTGCTTCACAGCAAAACACTGCCTCCTGAGATGTGTGACATAGACATCCTAGGAATCAGCGGAGACCAATGTCATTCATGCACAGGATATCTAAGTATCAGGCACTAAGGAAGAGTGGGAAGGGGGACCCCAGATAATACACAGATAATAAATGAGCAAAAGATAGTGATTGTTTTGTTTCAAGGCTGACTGTTATGTGTAGACACCAGTATACAGAATCACTTGGCAACTTTTTTATTTTAACTTTTTTGGGTTTTATATCACCTACTAGACATGTGCACTCCAGAAATTTTCATTTTGTTTCAGATGCATTAATTCATTGAAGAATTTTCTTTTGCCATATTCTTTATATTGATCGGATTCATTTTCAGAATTTGTTTAATATCTTTTGCATTCTTTATGTATATTCATTGATCCAGGTGGATTTGAAAAATTTTGCAGGTTTTCCTGAAGATTCCAGAAATATATTCAATATATTATTGAATCAGACGGATTAGAAGTGGAAGGTTTAATATTTTTGGACAGTAGTCCAAAACACCAAAAGAAATGGAATGAGCTAATTGAACAATATTGACTGGTGTCAATTGCATCTGAATTGACGAAATTCATATCCATTCAATATCTGAATCTTTATTATCTACTAATTTGAAAGTTTAATTAATCTCCCCATGGATCCAAACTATTACATCATTTGATGTTATCCAAATGAAACAAATTAATTTAGTTATAACTTTTTTTGGATTCATTGCCATTCGTTTCTGTGTACATTCGGAGATTCGAATATATCTGAATGACAATTTTAATCTGCAAAACGGTCTATCAACTACTTTGGACCACTTGGCTACAAAAAAGAGAAAACACTCTAATACTTCCCAGTACAGTCCTTGGAGAGTCTGAAATATAAATATTTAATCATTGGAACTGGTCCAGGCTTATTCAATGTAAGCGCAGGCAGCAAGGCATTAGGAGAAAAGTATTGTAAACTGTAGAAACCCATCAAAATCTATCTTACTCTGGCCTAACTTCAGCATAGCAAATTCTGATTGCATTCCATGGGTTACTGCAATTTAGTGATTTGCCCCTCGCACTCAGAATAAATCTAGTATTTGACACTTTCTCAAGGTTTTGTTTATAAATCCTTGGTTGGTAGGTCCAGAGAAAGGCAAAGAAAAGCCTGGAAACTTTTGGACCACTTACATCTTAAAAGGGGAGACACAAATCCTTTTTGACTACTGATAGGACAATCATTTTGCATCATGGATGGCATATATATGTAGTACTAGCCCTGCAGCCCTAATAATGCTTGTCCCCAGGGGTTGCCAGATCTTGCAAGCTTCCTGACACCTCTGAAACTCTGGGTTCAGACAACCACTCACGGGCCACTTTATTAGGTTCAATTTATTTAGGCATGTAGACGTGGTGAAGATGACTTGCTCAAGTTCAAACTTAGCATCAGAATGGGGAAGAAAGGGGATTTAAGTGATTTTGAATGTGTCCTGGTTGCTAGTGCCAGTCAGGCTGGTCTGCGTATTTCAAAAACTGCTGATCTACTGGTATTTTCACGCACAACCATCTGTAGCGTTTACAGAGAATGGTTCAAAAAAGAGAAAAATGCAGTGAGCGGCAGTTGTGTGGATGAAAATGCCTTTTTGAAGTCAGAGGTCGGAAGAGAATGGGCAGACTGGTTACTGCAACATACAGATGGGTCAGAATTTGGTGTAAACAACATGAAAGCATGGATCCATCCTGGTGGATGCAGAGGATTATGTAAATATGTACTCAGCCATAAATAGATATAAGTACCATAATTTGAATAACAATGGCCTTAGAAGAGAAGTGATCCCTTTAACTAGAGATTGCAACTTGAGTCTTGTGTTGTTTAAAGTTCCTGATATGGTGGTGTCCATTGTCTTCTGCTAGCAATGATGGTGTCATGTACCTACTGACGGTTGCTCTATGGATCCACAGACCGGGATTCCCCAGGCCGCGGGGTCTAAGCCCCAGTCTGCTTGTTCACCAGAGCCCCTGATGGTGGAGATGGACATGGAGCAGGCTTAGACCAGGTCGCGGCCCCTGGGTACACCCAGCTGTAGTAGAGGAAACTGCCAGTGGCACGTAGCTGGATAAGAGCCTGATGTGAGGAGGCTGAGGATGGATGGACGGAACACACTGTGAACAGTAGAAGAGTCAGACAGGCCAGGTCGGTATCAATGGAGGCAGAACAGAACAGAGCACAGGCAGAGAATCGTCGTGTCACAAGCCAGGTTCAGCAGCAGGAGATCAGATCATCGGAGACAGGCAGAAGAATGGTCAAACGAGCCAGGAGTCAGGGCAGGAGATGGTCAGCAGTAATCAGGATCAGGCAGGGTTCGGCAACAACAAGATACTCTCACAGGAACAGGATAAACAGGAACAAGACCATACGGCAATGTGAGCATTGCAAGAGCCGGTTTGAATAGCCTGCCCGGGGGCTGACAGGCGCGCCTGGGTCCTAGTGCCTGCCCGGTGCTGTCACTGGTGACAGGTGCGCCTGGGTCCTAGTGCCCGCCTGCCTGTATGTCTTGATGGGATCCTACGCATGTGCAGATTCGTGCGTCGCGGCGATCTTCTCGTTCCCTGACATTGCCCCCCCCTTATGGGCAGCCTCCGGATGCCCACTGACTCCTCTTTTGTGGATGGTTACGGAAAAATTCCTGGATTAGTTTCGTAGCATGGACATTCTGAGCTGGTTCCCAAGAATTTTCCTCCAGGCCATAACCCTTCCACTTAATGAGGTACTGCGTCTGACCCCTCCTTTTCCTGCAGTCTACGATTGCCTCGACCTCAAATTCCTCTTCCCCATCCCCTTCCTCCGGGGGTCTTGACCTACGATCAGGAAAGGGATCTAGTGCTGCAGGCTTCATTAAAGACATGTGGAAAAACTGGGTGTATTTTGAAGGATTCAGGGAGCGCTAGCTCATAAGCAACATCATTAATCTTGCGTCTTACCCGGAATGGGCCCGCAAACTTGGGTGCCAATTTCCTCGATGGACACGCCATGTTCAGGTTAGTTGTTGCCAACCAGACTTGGTCTCCTGGGTGTAAGATTAATTCCCCTCTTCTCTTTCTATCAAAGGCCCTCTTATTATCTTCCTGAGCCTTTGCAACTGCCTCCTGCAACACCTTGTTATTGGTTGCAAAAAAAAAAATTAATTGTATCCTGAGCAGCAGGAACCGAAATCTCCGGGATCAGATCAGGTAGGAAGGTAGGATGGAACCCGTAATTGGCAAAAAATGGAGATTGCTTAGTGGCGGAATGACTCGCATTGTTGTAGGCAAATTCCCATAATGGCAAGAGTGCCAGCCAGTCATCCTGGAGAAAAGAAGTATAACACCTGAGGTACTGTTCTAGGGTTTGATTAGTCTGTTCGGTCTGCCCATTTGTTTGCAGGTGGTACGCAGAGGAAAAAGACAACTTGATTTCCAACGTCTCGCACAATGCCTTCCAGAACCTCGAAGTGAATTGAACCCCAATATCTTTAGGCACACCATGGAGCCTTACAATTTCTTTAATCAAAATTTGTGCAGTCTCCGAAGCAGAAGGTGTATTTCTTAATGGTAGGAAGTGGGCCATCTTTGATAGGTGATCTACCACCACGAAGACAGCTGTATGAACTTGGGAAGGTGGAAGTTCCACTAAAAAGTCTATGGATATCATTCTCCACGGTCTATCAGGTACTGGCAAGGGTCTTAGTAGGCCCCAAGCCTTGTTTCTGGTGGGCTTATTCCTATTACAGATGGTGCAGGTCCTCACATATGCCTTGCAGTCCTTAGCCATATTCAGCCACTAGCTGTAATGTCTTGAACACCCCAAAGTGACCCGCCAATGGGTGATCGTGGCAGTAGCCCAGGACCAGAGTTAGAGCTTCCTCGGGTACCAGGATCTGCTCCCCTTTCCATAACAGTCCTTCTCTGCTCTGCACTGAAACTCCGGGTGGACTGGGCATTCGTACAGACGTCGTTTGTAAGTTGGACAAGAGTTCGGACTTCAACAATAAAAAATTCCCTGCAGGCAGGATGGTGTCTGGCTCTGGGGATTCTTTTGGATCCTCGAACATGCGAGAGAGCGCATCAGGTTTCATGTTTTTGGATCCCGGCCTGTAAGTTATATGAAAAACAAACCTCGAGAAAAATAATGCCCATCTGGCTTGGCGTGGATTAAGGTGCTTAGCCGTTCTTAAATACTCTAGATTTTTATGGTCCGTATACATTAAGATCGGATGCATAGCCCCCTCCAACAGGTACCTCCATTCTTCCAATGCCGTCTTGATTGCCAAAAGCTCTCGATTTCCAACATCATAGTTTCTTTCAGCCGGGGTAAGTTTTCTGGAAAAGAAAGCCACTGGGTGCATAAGTTCTTTGAGGCCTTTTCTTTGTGATAAGACTGCCCCCACTGCGTTTTTGGACGCATCTACCTACAGTATGTAAGGTAGAGCAGAGTCTGGGTGACTTAAGATGGGTGCTGCTGTGTCAGGGCTCCCGGGTATGACCAGAGGTGTGTGACTGACGCAGGGAAACGCAGACTTCAGATATGTTATAAACAATGTAATTTATTAACACTAACCATACAAACATAAACGCAGTGCAATACTAAAACATAATACAGTGCAAACAAACCAACCAACCACCCACAGATAACAGTACATACAATGCAAGCGTCGTCAGGCAGGCCGGGTCAATATCAGTCGGGCAGGTAGGTACAGGGGGAGCAAGCGGAGAATGGTCGGGGTCACAGGCCAGGTTCAGCAGGTAGCGGGCAGCGTGGTACAGAGGGTCAGGCAGACGAGAATGGTCAGACAAGCCAGGGATCAGAGCAGGGTCAGCAGAGAATCAGACAGGAACAGAGAGCAGGAACAGGATACAGGGCCCAAGAGAAACACAACACCAAGGCAGAGTCTGCAGGTCTGAATGTCCCTTAAATACACCAGTATAATTAGTTCCAGGTGTGTGACTGGCTGCAAGGTTGAGTCTCTGATTGCTGGAAGCACCCGCTGGCCAGCCCTGGTACTGCAGCTCATAAGGCAGCTGAGTCCCACTATTGCTGGCCAGTCCATTCCTGACATGCTGTAAACATCTTTTTCAGGGTTTCAAAAGCAGCCTGTGCCTCAGGGGTCCAATGGAAGCGGACCCCTAGCTTTGTGAGCTGGGTAATAGGAGACACAAGGCCCGAAAAATTCTTGATAAACTTCCGGTAAAAATTGGCAAAGCCGATGAACCTCTGCACACCCTTCTTATCTGAGGGCACCGGCCATTCCAGAATCGCAGAAATCTTCTGAGGATTCATGACAATTCCTGCGGTAGAAATAATCAATCCCAGGAACGGAATGCTACGCCGCTCAAAACTACACTTCTCTGCCTTGGCACAAAGCCCATGCTGGCGAAGTCGCTCCAGCACGCTCCTGACATGACCTCGGTGGACCTCCAGGGATGAGGAAAAAATTAGAATGTCATCTAGGTAGATCACAACAAAGACATCTAGGTAGTCCTTGAAAACATCATTAATAAAGTGCTGGAATGTGGTGGGTGCATTGCACAATCCAAAAGGCATGACCAGATACTCAAAGTGGCCTAACCGAGTGCGGAAAGCTGTCTTCCACTCATCTCCTTCACGTATGTGGACCAGGTTGTAGGCCCCTCTCAGATCTAATTTAGTAAAGACCGTTGCTGTCTTCAGTCTTTGGAACAGCTCAGGAACTAAGGGAAGGGGATAACGGTTCTTTACGGTTATCTTATTCAGCTCCTGATAGTCCACGCAAGGCCTCAAGGACTTATCCTTCTTCTCCACAAAGAAGATTCCAGCTCCAGCTGGTGAAGTGGAGGGACGGATTAATCCTGTTTGGAGGTTCTCGTCTATGTAATCCTTTAATACCCCCAGCTCTCGCTCTGATAAAGGGAAGATTCGCCTGAATGAGATCTCAGATCCGGGAAGTAGGTCAATCGGGCAATCATAGGCTTGATGAGGGGGAAGAATGTCGGCTCCCCGTTTACTGAACACATCCAGGTAATCATGGTAAACTGGAGGGATTGCTTGAGTCAGTTCTGCGTCAGAGGCCATGCACAGTAGGGCCTGTGTTGCCAAGGGTGTCTTGGGTAAACAATGTTCTTGACAGTAGAGTGAAAAGAATTGGATTGACCCTGTTTTCCAATTGATTTGGGGGTCATGCGCTTGTAGCCAGTGAAGTCCCAAAATAACTGGAAATAATGGGGACGCGATGGCATCCAGACGAAGAAACTCCTGATGGTGGCTGGCAACCGTAGTGTGAATTGGTGGGGTCTCTCAGTCTACCAGCCAAGACCTAATACGGGAACCATCGGTCAGGAAGATGTTCAAACCATGCTCCTTGGTCTGCAAAGGAATACACTGTTGGGCTGCACAATTTAGGTCTATAAAACAGCTGCAGGCCCCTGAATCAATGATCGCCGTCACCGACACAATTCTTCTGGGAAGCTGCAATGAGATGGGCATGGCTAGGTGAGTGGGCTTATTGAGACAGGCTGGAGACACAGCAGAAGAAACAGAGAGGCACTTACTCAGCTTCACTGGACAGGAGCGCACAAAATGGCCTGCTTCTCCACAATAAAGACAGAGGTTATTCAACCGACGTCTTTGGCGCTCCTCTAATGTTAACGAAGGTGGTATCAGTCCAAGTTGCATTGGCTCAGCTACATCAGTAGCCTTCGAGTCCCGGTTCCTGATAGAGGGATTGGACTGGACTGGAAATCGAGGAAGCACCCATGTCGACCTCTGGCCTTGACTGGACCTTTCTAGCCTACGTTCGTGCAGCCTGCGGTCGATCTGAATGGCCAAAGTTATTAAATCCTCCAAGGAGTCAGGTATGCCCACTCTAGCTAGCTCATCCTTGAGAGGTTCAGATAGGCCCAAGCGGAACTGATGACGCAGGGCTGCATCGTTCCAACTAGTGTTGCCACTCCAGCGTCCAAGATCAGAAGCGTAGTCTTCTGCTGCCCAGTGACCTTGTCAGAGTGCGTGTAGAGCCGCCTCAGCTGAAGTATAAATGAATAAATAGTGCGGCGCTCTAAAATAAATAAATATATATAAATATAGCCGTATTACAATATGTGACCAAATTAATAAGTGACCAATTCATATAGTGAAATACCTAAAATATATCCAAATGATATAAATAAATAATATGCAACCTATTATATATACCTCAAGTGATCAAAATAATAAACCTAGTGTCTACAAATCATGTTGGTTCATAAAAGACATTCCATAAAGTGATCATATATAATTATATCCTATACAAAGTGAACAACGTGCTAAAGTGCCAAGAAAAGGTGCAAAAAAACATATATTTCAATTCATAAATATTCTTAAAACACACAGTCCATCAGGTGATAAATAAATCATGCGATGTGTGGTGATGAAAAATTGGTGGTTTGTGCCAAACTCCTCTCCTACAGGTGTCCACCGGTCCACCGGGAGGAGGTGAGGAGGCAATTTAGCCACCTGTAGGAGAGGAGTTTGGCACAAACCACCAATTTTTCATCACCACACATCGCATGATTTATTTATCACCTGATGGACTGTGTGTTTTAAGAATATTTATGAATTGAAATATATGTTTTTTTGCACCTTTTCTTGGCACTTTAGCACGTTGTTCACTTTGTATAGGATATAATTATATATGATCACTTTATGGAATGTCTTTTATGAACCAACATGATTTGTAGACACTAGGTTTATTATTTTGATCACTTGAGGTATATATAATAGGGTGCATATTATTTATTTATATCATTTGGATATATTTTAGGTATTTCACTATATGAATTGGTCACTTATTAATTTGGTCACATATTGTAATACGGCTATATTTATATATATTTATTTATTTTAGAGCGCCGCACTATTTATTCATTTATGTTTACACTGTACTAGGTATCAGCAGGGGAGTGTTGGCAGCTTTAAGTTCGTTTTTTTCACCATTTATAGCGCAGGAGGATCTTTGATTACTCAGCTGAAGTAGCCCACTGCGGGTCATCATACAACTGTTCCATCGCGTTGAAGAATGTGGACACAGAGTTCAGATGTGGGTGGCGAGCTTCAAGCTAGACGGTGGGCCCAGCCCTGGGGTTCACCTTGCAGTAAAGATATGATGAACCCCACTTTTATGGATTCTGAGGAGAATGTTCGTGGCTGCAGATCGAAGTATAACTGGCAAGCATTCTGGAAAGCCCTGCATCTTCTTCGATCCCCATTGAAACGCTCCGGCATCGGCACACGGGGTTCTGGTGGAGGTAGTGTGACCACCGTACCGGAGCGAGGTTCCATGGGGTCCCTGGCCAGGGAGGGAGCAGCCGAATCTGGAGATGTAGAGGCTGGTGAGGCTGGGGTCTGGATACATCCCTCCAGGTGTGTGCACCCCTCCTGCAGTGTCTTAATGGCCTGGGTGAGCACCGCCAGGTGATGGCATATTTCATCCAATGGAGAGGGTCCTCCTCCAGGCTCAGTCATGGCCGTATGGTACTGTCATGTACCTACCGATGGTTGCTCTATGGATCCACAGACCGGGATTCCCCAGGCCGCGGGGTCTAAGCCCCAGCCTGCTTGTTCACCAGAGCCCCCGATGGTGGGGATGAACTTGGAGCAGGCTTAGACCAGGTCGCGGCCCCTGGGTACACCCAGCTGTAGTAGAGGAAACTGCCAGTGGCACGTAGCTGGATAAGAGCCTGATGTGAGGAGGCTGAGCAGACCTTGACAGTAATGGATGGGTCCATACAGGATGGATGGATGGAACACACTGTTCCTAGTGCCCGCCTGTCTGTATGTCTTGTCGGGATCCTACACACGTGCAGATTCGTGCGTTGCGGCGATCTTCTCGTTCCCTGACAGATGGGGTCCATAAACAGTACTGAATAATTCAATGTAGTAGTATTTCAATGAAGTTAAACAGATTTGTTGTGGTACTGCTCAAAGCAAAGGTCTCCTGATACTGAGGTGTAAAGATGTCTGCATACAGTGTCTCTAGAGTCATGACAAAAAGAGGTTGGGAATCCACCTGCTCACCAACTCCATAGATAGTACAGCCTCCTAGGAACAAGAGTTCTTCCACAGGCTCTTGGCTGTGTGCATGGAAGTTCAGAGTTGCCACCTGATGGATTGTCAGTGCAGCGAGCAGAGAAGTCTTTGTGAAGACTGGATAGTGACAGCCCCAATGCAGAGAAGCTGATGTGATCCCAGTGTGGTGATTGGGATCACCAATGTGCTGAACTGATGGGCAGAGTCACGCAGCAGTAGGCCAACAATCTTTTGCAGGAGGAGAATGGCAGTCTCCCTGTGTTCAGCTCTGAATCCCATGCCAAGAGAGCGAGCCAGTGCCTTGCTGTAGAATATATATGCTCTCCCAGCATCCTTCTGGTTCACCAGCTCTCTGGTAGTTGTAGTTCAATCAGCACTCAGACATACAGTATGTGTTGACTATAGGACTATGGGTTCCAAGATCCACTTCTGTATAGGAACTGTATCCATTCTGCTAACAGGAAGTGATGTAGCAGTCCCAGTACTGGCACTAGGTAGAAAAAGGATAAATCATAGTCTCATCTGTAAATGTCCCTGAATGGCATAAGAATATAGCTGGCACATGGCTACATATAGTAAACAGCATACTGCTACTTATAGGGCTGATGAAAACAGGCAGCAGATCTTTGAGGTTGTAGGCTGTAGGAAGGTTGTAGGAGGGGGCTGTTTCCAGAACAGTGCACTACATAACATTAGAAAAAAATAATGGAGATTACATAACTACTCTCTGTAATGATATAAATTAAATTTCAAGTTAGAAAACAGAGATGCTGAAGCTGTTAGGCTTCATGTACACGAGTCTACCCTGACCGCTGGCCACGGGAAGACGCATATCACAGCAACCGCGGTACCACGGTTTTGCCATGTTTTGTGGTTTTATGTGGTCGACAGTCAAAACGTTCCTATCCTGAACGTGATTCTTCTTTGTTCAGGAGAGGGAGGTTTAACTTCACCTAAACGCGGCAGCTCCTAAACTCTGCTAAAAGCATATGTGTACATGGACACATAGACTTTTATGGAGTTTAGTTTAGGAGCTTTGGCAAAATAATGCCAAAAGCTCCTAAACTCGAGTTTAGGAGCTTCCCATGTACATGAAGCCTTAGTCAGGAACCAAAATGGGATTCTGTAATGCAGCTCTGTGTTCCTCCAGTTTACTGGAAAAGGGATCAGTTCTGTTACTTGGCAACCTTAGAATTGTGATGTGTTAGAACAATGCACAAAAAATTAAGTTGGTGTCAAGGGAAATGATACACAGACAGTTGTACCCCAATATAAAAAGACATAAAAGTATGCCAGAGATACAGGATAGGGGTGATTACCTTAATAGACTGATTTTACAACTGGCTCTTCGTAGGACAAATTGATTTTTCAGGGTATGTAATGCATGCAGTTCAGTGGATTTAGCAGCACTCATGTTCCGGTTATTGATTTGTGGGGGGACTTTCTGATGAGTCAAAGACTCAACCCTAACTGACTGCTGGAGCAGACTACATACAGTTTACAGTATCTCACAGGAGTACACCCCTCACATTTTTTGTAAATATTTTATTATATCTTTTCATGTGACAACACTGAAGAAATGACACTTTGCTACAATGTGACGTAGTGGGTGTAAAGCTTGTATAACAGTGTACATTTGCTGTCTCCTCAAAATAACTCAACACACAGCCATTAATGTCTAAACCGCTGGCAACAAAAGTGAGTACACCCCTAAGTTAAAATGTCTAAATTGGGCCCAATTAGCCATTTTCCCTCCCCAATGTCATGTGACTCATTAGTGTTACAAGGTCTCAGGTGTGAATGGGGAGCAGGTGTGTTAAATTTGATGTTATCGCTCTCACTCTTTCATACTGGTCACTGGAAGTTCAACATGGTACCTCATGGCAAAGAACTCTCTGAGGATCTGAAAAAATGAATTGTTGCTCTACGTATAGATGGCCTAGGCTATAAGAAGATTGCCAAGGCCCTGAAACTGAGCTGTAGCATGGTGGCCAAGACCATACAGCGGTTTAATAGGACAGGTTCCACTCAGAACAGGCCTCGCCATGGTCGACCAAAGAAGTTGAGTGCATGTGCTCAGCCTCATATACAGAGGTTGTCTTTGGGAAATAGACGTATGAGTGCTGCCAGCATTGCTGCAGAGGTTGAAGGGGTGGGGGGTCAGCCTGCCAGTGCTCAGACCATAAGCTGCACACTGCATCAAATTGGTCTGCATGGCTGTCGTCCCAGAAGGAAGCCTCTTCTAAAGATGATGCACAAGAAAGCCCGCAATCAGTTTGCTGAAGACAAGCAGACTAAAGACATGGATTACTGGAACCATGTCCTGTGGTCTGATGAGACAAAGATAAACTTATATGGTTCAGATGGTGTCAAGAGTGTGTGGCGGCAACCAGGTGAGCACAAAGACAAGTGTGTCTTGCCTAGAGTCAAGCATGGTGGTAGGAGTGTCATGGTCTGGGGCTGCATGAGTGCTGCTGGCACTGGGGAGCTACAGTTCATTGAGGGAACCATGAATGCCAACATGTACTTTGACATATTGAAGCAGAGCATGATCCCCTCCCTTCGGAGACTGGGCCACAGGGCAGTATTCCAACCTGATAACGACCCCAAATACACCTTCAAGACGATCACTGTCTTGCTAAAGAAGCTGAGGATAAAGGTGATGGACTGGCCAAGCATGTCTCCAGACCTAAGCCCTATTGAGCATCTGTGGGGCATCCTCAAATGGAAAGTGGAAGAGCGCAAGGTCTCTAACATCCACCAGCTCCGTGATGTTGTCATGGAGGAGTGGAAGAGGACTCCAGTGGCAACCTGTGAAGCTCTGGTGAACTCCATGCCCAAGAGGGTTAAGGCAGTGCTGGAATTTAATGGTGGCCACACAAAATATTGACACCTTGGGCCCAATTTGGACATTTTCACTTAGGGGTGTGCTCACTTTTTTTGCTAGTGGTTTAGACATTAATGGCTGTGTGTTGAGTTATTTTGAGGGGACAGCAAATTTACACTGTTATACAAGCTGTACACTCACTACTTTACATTGTAGCAAAGTGTCATTTCTTCAGTGTTGTCACATGAAACGATATAATAAAATATTTACAAAAAATGTGGGGGGTGAACTTACTTCTGTGAGATACTGTGTATAGTGAGAGTTGCATCGTAAAGTCCTAGATTCTTGATTCTTGAATGTAACCATTCTGAAAAATGATTAAATGGATGGGTTTAGTTCCACTTTGAAGTCCATGTACTGTATAGCTATGTGGCCATGTTATGTTAATGATGTCAAGAACATCCCACCTCTTTGTTTACATGCAGCATTGGGGCAGGGAACAGCTGATTGGCCCAGCAGGGATGTGATCATGTGACGCCTTCCCACAGGTTCTGCTTGGCTGATCTCATCCCTACTCAGTACAAATACGGGTGAATATTACCAATGGGGTCACAGACAGCAAGAAAAACTTGCTGTTTAACAGTCCCACACTCTGAAAATAAAACAAAAAGTTTTGCTTAGAGATTCACGTTAAGAGAATTCACTTTTTTATGTTGCATGCACTGCAAACGTATAAATGTATTATTTAGTGTGGTTACAGGGCCCATTGAAATTAATTTAAGTATATCCTAAAGTGTTTCTAAAATTTTAAGTTTTTTTTTACCTTAATGCATTCTATGCATTAAGGTAAAAAACCTTCTGTGTAAAGGAATCCCTCCTTATACTTACGTGAGCCATATTGTGATACAGCTGCAACTTTTCTGGCTTTGTCCCTCCTCACTGGGCAAATTGATAGCAGTAGGAGCCATTTGCTCCCACTCCTGTCCATGAGCTCCAGTGACAAGAGAAAAGGGGTGGGGCCAAGTCCCACTGTCTGTGTCAATGGGAGTGTCCCCATAGGAATCAACTTCCTATTGGAGGCACCAGCAAGAGGGGTGGAGCCAGGAGTGCTGGCGGCTGACCCGAGAAGAGGATCCGGACTGTCCTGTGTAATTCTGTTGCACAGAGCAGGTAAGTATAGACATGTTTGTTAATAAAAAGAAAAACATCCTTTACAACCACTTTAATTTGCACTTTTAGGCCCCATTCACACTTGGCAATTTGGTATCGCCAGCAGAATCACAGTGATTCTAAATTATGGCAAAATGTGAGATGTGCGTTTGGGTGCCATTATTCTTAATGGCACCCCAAACATACTGAAATTTTGTCACACAACAGAATCACAGGGTGATTGCAGCATAACACATCAGTGCACCTCTGGCATGCAAGGATGTGTTTTGTAGTATTTGGAAAAGAATATTTCTTCTTCCAATATTTGTAAATTGCAGCTTTGCTCTCAGCAGAAACAGCAGTGTGGAAATGTTTCCAAACTCTAGATGTTGGTCTCACCATTTTACTGAGAGGAGAAATAGAAAAAGTAATTTACTGACCGGACTATAGGTAAACATTATTCTGTGATGATGGAGAACATTAATAGGAATCATTTAAAGGTTATAAAGATAAACTAATTTGTCATACAAATTTACCCTTTTACCTGTCAATTAAGAGGACAGTCACTATATCCCAACTGTGGAGATGGAACCCCCAAGCAAATTAAACTGGAGCCTTTCCCCTGCAGTGTCCCCTAGTGGCAGAAATGCACATTTCTCTAGTTTGAGAACTTTATTGAAAAGTACAGTGTTACTTGAATTGTGTTCCAGGATTTGCTTGTCTTCATCTGAGAGAACTTGCAATAATTGAAGACTTTACATAAAGTCCAAAAACTCTTTCATAATGATCTTCATGTTATATAGTTTGAATACTATGTCATAGATATTTTACTAATCATTGTGAAAGAACATATTCTACATTTTTTTAAAATTTAAAAAAAAAACAGCTTTGGAGAAAAACTGAATTAATACTATCTCCCATATTTGTTTCATTTTCTTCCAGGCTTTCCCATCTCTAGTCACTATTAGGAAGCCCAAACTAATACATTCAATGAAGCCATCCCTGGAGTACATGTAGATACAAAGTGGCTGCTAAAAGCTTGCAAGAGATCAGTAGTGACCTAGTAGTAGTGAGTGAGGTTGCAACAAAATATGAAAAAAGTGAAAATAAATATTTTGTTTATCAAAAATGGCAACAGTTTATGATACACAGCAAACTAAATAATATTCAACTAGGGTTTGCATCTGCTAAGAAAGGCATCCAGGAGGCATGTAGATACAATGCAATAGCTTTTTTATGTAGATCAGAAGAAAAGTAGCAATTATGTCAAGTAGTAATTCTCATTACAGCCTCATGAAACCAGGAGATCATTCTGGTGATATTATTCATTTTATAAAGTAGCCACACACTGTACAAGTATATTTTGTGAATTTACGAGGAATGCTTTGAACTGAATGGCTGCAAGTAAAAGCACAAATTACTGTTTCACAGATTTTGTGTCAGCAGAATCATTCTATTTGTAAAGAAGTTGAACAAAATCTGGAGAATGGGTTCCCATAATATATTTTACAACATTTCCTTTCCATAGTCTTAAAATGGAATGTGTTTTAAAAATAAAACAGTCGTAATAGTCGACATTTGTTATTCTTTAGGCGGATTATGAGTTTTGGGATTCTAGCTAAGAATTTCAGCTAAATAAACAAGGAAAACAGGTGCTCGTGTCCATAAGTTGAAATGACTTCAGCTCTCCGACCATGTCCTGCCAAGCGTCTATTTAAGCATCTCATCTTAACGGCCTGTAAAATATCACAGTCATAACATCTATGTTGGGGGTTGTATTAAAACACAGTAACTGGTGCAGGGCTTGTAATTGGTTTGTGATAGTTTTACCCATAAAAATCACTCTGAATTTTTACAAGCGTCTCAGGCAGTAAATTACAGACCATCAAGCCTTGAAAGGGTAAGCATCACCCATGCAGGCAAGATGTCCATGTGCTCTCTGGTACACACAAGTACAATGGAAAAGAGATGATTCTAAATGAACACTACTTTCATTCTAACATTTCAAAGGATCGCTTGAAAAATGCTATGAAAATAGCCAATTTCATGTCTTTATCTGCATGATGCACCTTGGCTATCACTTTGGAATAAATTCATATGGGAATCAAATTGCTTTAAAGCAAAACTGTGTTGAGAAAAATAGGTTGGCTGCCACTGCAGACTTCCAATTGAAAATGATACTTCATGGAAGTCTATGGCTTCTTCTTATTCTGGATCGTGCCCATAGTTTGGATCATTACAACTGGCATACATGCTACACTTGGTTTCATCTGTTGGTAGACAAATATTGTAAAGATTCATAGTGTATGTGAATAGTGGTGCACAAACCTATGACTAGGCCCCTGTTTTGAAAAAGGGGGTGAGGAATTAGTCTTTAACTGCCCTGAATTTACCATAAGCCATGGTGTGCTGTGCAGATTCAAAAGATGAGAGAACCAAGCAGCGACACTTGCTCATATCATCCTCTTCTGCTTTTGGACATACAGTATCTGGTGAATTGTTCACGTCTGAACATTTTTCTGCACAAAGACATACTTATCAAAGATATAGGAAACGACTGGGGCAACCAATCAGAATTCACTTTGCTGAAGTTACATTGATTCAGTGACATGGATTTTGGTTGGTTGGTTAGGGTTAGGGATTGCTTCACTTAAAGTAGAACGGTAGAAGTCCAGTATAAACCTACCTAAGCTTAAACCTACTCCCACCCCCATTGTAAGCTCTATGCTAACTACCCTGTAAAGGAAAGATGCTTATGCTTACCTAATCTAAGGGTGCTCTGGTCTGGTCATGTGATCTTTCCAATGACTGCTTTCAGGGAAGAGGAGAGAGCAGCAACAATGACTAAAATGCCTGTGCGGTGATGTCACCCATGGACTTTCTATGAGTTATCCGTTGTACGCTGTCCCTCCTCTCCCCTGAAGCCGGTTGCTGAGAAGATCACATGACCCGACCGGATCGCCCTTAGATTAAATAGGTATACAAATCATTCCTTTACAGGCTAGTTAGTATATGGCTTAGAATGGGTGTGGGAACAGGTTTAAGCTTAGGTAAGTTTAGACCGGATTTCTACTTTAAAGTGAACCCTTCGTTCATTTCACATTTTTTTATTGAATAAGCCAGCACGTTAAAAAAAAAAATCTATTAAAATCTAGTAAAAAACAATCTATTAAAGATATTGGTGGCACAGATGGTTTGTACTTTATGGAATTATGGCTTAAAAATGCTAAATATGCTGAATTTTTAAAGCCATTGATGCATGAAACACTTTGTTATTTATGGAATAAATTGGGACTGCTTTGCATCTCCTATATGCAGGTCTTTGCCCGTGTTTCATACTTACTGTTGTGCTCTGTAAGAGGTATACACATGTTAAGTGTTACTTGTCAAACTTGGCAGGGGAGCCGCCAAAAGCCTAATTGCAGCATCCAAAGTTACATGGTATTGTATCAAATTTATAGTGCAATATTTTAATAGCTTCACATCAATATTAAAAACAAGGAAAAAAGATAATTCTGTTGGAGGCAGGATGTTGGTACTGGAGACATAAACTATTTTCTATTGAAAGTGAGAAATGAGGGTTTTAATCTATCTATCTATCTATCTATCTATCTATCTATCTATCTATCTATCTATCTTTGATAAAATTTATATCTTTTTTATTACTGTACATTTTATATGCCAAGAAAACCATATGCAGGACTGTGATGCAAGCATTGCAACAAGATACTCTTGACTGTGTAATTATTAAGTAGAATTAAAGCGTAAAGCTAACTATTCTTAAAAATGTTCCCTCCCCTATCCTCCTACCTGTCCTGCCTACCTTGTGTAAAAAAAGATCTGTATACCTATATTTTTTCAGTCCAGTTCCATCTGGTCCAATTTTGTGATTCTGTAGCTGAAGCTCAGGGAGTGATTAACAACATTTGGGAACTCTCTGAGCATGAGAGCCACCAATAGGCTCTCATGGCCCAGCTGTTGTCAACGCTCCCTCCTCTCCTCTGCAGCTGCTCACTGACAAATGAAAGCTGGAGCTGTAAGATCATTTGATTGGACCAGAGCAGATTAAAAAATAAAAAATAAGTATATACATTTTCTTCACACAGGGTAGGCAGGATAGCTAGGAGGAAGGGGGAAGGGACATTTCAAGAATAGCTAGTGTTAGCCTGGGCGAGTTGCCCAACCTCCGCCCCCCCAGATCAATTCACGAAGCACAGAGCGGTGCGCACAGATGTTTGCCTGTCAGGTGGGAGCAGTTGGGCAGCTTCGCTGCTGCCTGATTGCTTCCACAGCCCCCGGTACCAGTGTTCCCTCAGCTCCCACCTTGTATATGGGCCCCACTTGCCCATCTGCTAGCCTGGGGAGTGCCATGGCGGGTGCCAGTGCATGAAGGGGAGAGCAGAGAGCGAGCAAACACCCACTCTGCTCCCCTCCTTTCTGTGACCCGTAAGGCGACGTGTATGACATCACTTCCAAGTCACAGCTGTCACTTTCCCCTGCTAGAATAGTCGGGGATACATGGATTGCAATGCGATCTGCATTGCAATACATCTGGTGGAGAAGATCCTGCAAGCCTCAATAAAGAGAACCTGTCTTCTAAAAATCATCATATAGGGGACTCTGTGTCCCCTATGTGATGAAAAAAAAGATTTTTTTATTGCAAAAAAAAATAAAGTTACACCCAAGCACATAACATCCCCCCCAAAAAAATTTGAGGCCGCCCCCCACATATACACACATACTAACGTAAATCCACATGTCGGGGGGGCCTCTGCATGAAAACATCAATTGCGATACACGTTACATATCGCCACGCATGCCGGAGTGAGAGTAATAATTCTAGCACAAGACCTCCTCTTTAATACAAACTGATGACCTACAGGGGCTTTTGAAGTGTTGCCTATAGAAAATATAGGGTACTAAAGTTTGTTAGCATTTGATAGGCACACACAAATTTAAGGTTTGTTGGGTATCTATTTACTCGATGCAACCTCATCTTTTATTTTTTACAATTTTTTTGATAATTTATTGTGTTTGTTTGCCCTAAAATTCGCTTTAGTGTGTTTTTATTGAAATTTTGGGTTTTCTAGACCTTTACAGTAACATCAGGTGACATAAAAAATTGGTACTACCACTATTTTATTCTCTAGGGTGTTTGCTTTCAGAAAATATATGTTTTCTGGGATTGTGTAATCTTCAGGCCTGAAATAATTGTATTTTTAATAATAAGGGCTAAGGAGAAAATCAATTCACATCAGTCACAGGTATATCACTAAGATACTCATACGCATACTTGGGACAATTTGGGAAGCAGCCAAATGCTGGCACATTGCAAATGTGTTTCATAAATACAACAAAGGCAACAAACAACTCAAAGATACCATGAAAAATAACAAAGCACAGTTCATAGCCTATGCCAATAATATTATGGTAACAAAAAAAAACGGGAGAAAGAATGAAAAAACTAGTGCAAATATCAGGGAGAGTTGAGTTGAAGGTAAATTTAGGGAAGGTAAATCATCTGATCATAATAGGGAAAATGAACAACTAGAAACACATAAAGGATATATGCTTCAGGGAGACTAGATAGAAAAAAAGCTTTCTGATACCAGAGCATTACAATAAATGAAAACAACAATATGTCAGAGGAAACAAAAGCAATAGCAGCAGCTGCAGGCAGATGTTATTCTTCACTAAAGATGAGATCAAAGAGTTTGTAACAGAAATCGAAAATTCAGCTTTGTAGAACTGTTTGCAAACCTACTATTGCATGTGTGCACAGAACAGAATACAAAAGTAGAGGTGGGCAGACTGATTATGTGTGAAATAAGATATTTAAAATGTAACTAAAGGCAATACATTAAAAATTTTTTTTTTAGAAATAGGGGTGAGGCATTAGAACACCTGTCACGTTTTTATTGTTCGTTAGGGAGATTCACCCTCTCTATTTGTCCACGGAAAGTGATTATGAGGGCCCTAATTCTAGTGATCCTGGTGACAACCAGGGATTCCACCCACTTTGGAGGGCTTTCTTCTCACTCCCTGTTTTATATGGGAGACAGGAAGTGAAATCTCCCCAATGAGACACAGCTGGCATAAAAACTGACAGGGATTAAAACCCTCCCTTGCTCTATCCAAAATCAAAAAAAGTTTTCTCTAGTTTTATTTTAAAAAACTTTTTTAATAGTAAAGAGGATAGAGAGTCAAAATGAGAACAAATGAAAAGTTATTTGTGCAAGCATGCGCAAGTATTGTGCAGAAAGCCTTGTACAAAGATGCAGAAAGAAAGGGAAATGCACCCCACTCCTTTCTCCAGCAGTATTGTACGTGCTGTTGACACTGTACACCAGGAATAGATGAGGCCTACAGCAAAGGCCTGGGCACAGGTTGTTACAGGCGTTAATATCGCCACTCTGAAAAACTGCTTTAGAAGGCAACCAAAGCTGGGTGCTGGAATGAGTGTACAGCATTTGGCTGGCAGTACAACAGAGCCTGGATATGTGGTATGTTGTGATTGTAGTAAAACCCCAGGACAGTCCCGCGGAAACCAGGACTGCTGGAGGGTATATCTTCCTTTCCATAGTATATACTTATTATTTATTTTCTGATGCCTGGCAATGTCAAACCAGAAATTGGTGATGTATAACACATATAAAAAATACAGTGGGGAAAATAATTATTTGATCTCCTGCAGATTTTATACGTTTGCCCACTTATACAGAAACTATGGGTCTATACTTTTTATCATAGGTGTATTTTAAATGATAGAGACAAACTATCAACCACAAATCCAGAAAAAAACACATGGTACACATGTAATAAACTGAGTTGCAGTTCAGTGAGTAAAATAAGTATTTGATACCCAAGCAAAACATGACTTAGTACTTGGCAGAGAAACCCTTGTTGGCAAGCACAGAGGTAAGACCTTTCTTGTAGTTGGTTACCAGGTTTGCACACATCTCAAGAGGGATTTTGGTCTACTCTTTACAAAACTTCTCTAAATCCTTAAGGTTTCTTGGCTGTCGCTTGGCAACTTGAAGTTTCTTCTCCCTCCATAAATTTTCTATAGGATTAAGGTCTGGAGACTGACTAGGCCACTCCATGACCTTATTGTGCTTCTTCTTGAGCTACTCCTTTTTTGCCTTGGCAGTATGTTTTGGGTCATTGGCATGCTGGAAAATGTTTCCACCACCCATGATATCCTCCTCCCTAGCTCTCTCATCACCTCCTCCCACACTCGCCTCCAGGACTTCTCCAGAGCCTCTCCCATCCTGTGGAACTCCCTACCACAGCATGTCCGGTCAGCCCCCACCCTGTCTGCCTTTAGGCGATCTTTGAAAACTCACTTCTTCAGGGAAGCCTACCCCACCTCCACCTAAGAACTGTACTTGAATCACCTCCGCCAGATCATCCCCCGCAGCTATCACCTTTTGTATCACCTCCCCCTTCCTTTAGATTGTAAGCTCCACGAGCAGGGCCCTCGCATTCCTTCTGTACTGAAATGTATTGTAATTGTACCGTCTCCCTTATATTGTAAAGCGCTGCACAAACTGTTGGTGCTATATAAATCCTGTATAATAATAATAATAATAATCTTCAGTGTTCTGGCAGAGGAAGAAGGTTTTCATCTAAGATTTTACAATACATGGCTCTGTCTATTGGCCCCTCAATGTGGCAAAGTCAGCCTGTACCTTTAGCAGAGAAAATTGACTGTAGGGATGGTGTTGTTAGGGTCATAATCAGCATTTTTCTTCCTCCAAACGTGGTGAGTCAAGGTAATGCCAAAGAGCTCAATTTTGGTCTCATCTGACCACAGCACTTTCTCCCAACCCTTCTTTGAATCATTTAGATGTTCATTGGCAAACTTCAGGCGGGCCTGTACATGTGCCTTATTGAGAAGGGGGACCTTGCGGGCACTGCAGGATTTCAGTCCATGGAGGTGTATTGTGTTAACAATGGTTTGTTTGGTGACTGTGGTCTCAGCTGCCTGGAGATCATTCACAAGCTCCTCCTGTGTGGCTCTGGGATAATCCCTCTTTTTTGTCATGATCATCCTTACCCCATGAGGTGAAATCTTACATTGAGCTCCAGACTGAGGGCCATTGATGGTTATTTAGTATTTGCATTTGTTTATAATCACTCCAACAGTTGTCTCCTTCTCCCCAAGCTTCTTGCTGATGGTCTTGTAGCCAATTCCAGCTTGTGCAGGTCTTCAATCTTGTCCCTGATGTCCTTTGGCAGTGTTTTGGTCTTGCCCATGGTGGTGCCCAAGAAAGAGATTCTGTGGACAGGTGTCTTTTAAACACATAACGAATTGTCATCAGGAACATCTTCTTACAGTGACAGGACTAATCTGTGTACCACATGAGCACATAGCTAGTCTGCGGGAGCCAGAATTATTGTTGGTTGGTAGGGTATCAAATACTTATTTTACTGACTGAACTGCAATTCAATTTATAACATTTGTATCATGTGTTTTTCTGGATTTTTGGTTAATATTCTGTTTCTATCATTTAAAATACACCTATGATAAAAATAATAGATTCTTCATTTCTTTGAAAGTGGGCAAACTTACAAAATCTGCAGGGGATCAAATAATTATTTTCCCCACTGTACTCACATAGCCTGAAGGAAAGGAAAACATTTTGGCAGACTGTCACTTGGAAAGGGTCACATGGGAATTTAAAAAAGCTCTAATCCTTTTCAAATTAATTTTTAAATTACAGTTAAATTAAGGGCATTTCGGATGCATGTTTATTTAAGGCCCCATTCATACAAGAAAGATGTGCGGGAAACACACTGCAGTTGCGATCTGCAGTGGGTGGCAATGTTAACCTAATGACACCCCAAATGCAGGTCAAAAACGAAGTACGTTTGGCTGCACCGGATTGCATGGTACAGAAGTACCATGCGATGTGGTTGCAGTGAGTTTCCAAAAGTAGTACATGCACTACTTGTGGTGCAGTGCAGTGTGATTTAAGCCCATTGAAAATGAATGGGCTCAAATAGCACTGCAGTAAACCACATGTGAATCACATAGGAACAAGCGGCACTTTCCTGTCCGATTCCTAGCGTGAAGCGGCCTTTAATGCATTTTCATTTAGGCAACAGGTCTTACATTAGTCATTAAACCCTAACTGGATGATATTTAGTATGCTAAAACACAGTTTATTATTAGCATTAGACATTTTTATTCAGATTTTTTTTGCCACTTCCAGTCTACTGTACATGCACTTGCTGCAGCTTCAGCTGAAAATCACTGCTAGACCAAGCCCACATGATTTGTTCAGCACAGCTAACTGTAGTATCACCAGATAACAGATGACATGAAAGAAAGTGCCTGATCAAGGACATTTATGGCGGGATCAACAGGCATTATTTTAATGAAATCTGCAGATTTAATACATTTGAAAATAATTTTTCCATATGCTTAACCACTTCTTGACCGCGCTAAAGCTGAATGAGAGCTACAGTGCGTTCGTCCAGTTTTTGGAGGGTGTCATATGACGTCCTCCTAGAACACACCCCTACACATGCACCAAGCGCTCTCTGTGATCACTGTGTATGTTGATCACATGACACGGTAAAGGGCCAACCACAGCTGCCTTTTACCACTTGTCCAATCACAGTTGATCACCATGTAAACACACTGTCACAGCATGAGGAAAGTAGCGCCGATAACCAGCAACTGTGAAAAGAGACATCAGTGGCCTGATTATCAGTGCAGCCCCAAAAGTGCCCATCAGTACCCAGCAGTGCTGCCCATCAGTGCCCAGCAGTGCTGCCAATATGTGCCTATCAGTGCTGCCAATCTGTGTTTATCAGTGTCACCAGTCAGTGCCTCCTATCAGTGCCGCCAGTCAGTGCTGCCAGTCAATTGCCTTCAGTGCTGCCTATTAGTGTCCATCAGTGCTGCCTTTCAGTGCTCATCATTGCTACCTATCAGTGCCGCATATCAGTGCAGCCTCATCAGTGCCTCTTCATCAATGCCCTCCAGTGCCCCCTAAGCAGTGCAGCCTACCGGTGACCATTAGTGCTGCCTATCAGTGCCCACCATTGCTACCTATCAGTGCCACATATCAGTGCAGCCTCATCAATGTCCACCAGTGCTGCCCCATCAGTGCATCCTACAAGTGCCCATCAGTGCTGCCTATCAGTGCCCATCAGTGGTGTCTATCAGTTCAGCCTCATCAACACACATCAGTGAAGGAGAAAAAGTACCTGTTTGCAAAATGGTATAATAGAAACATAGAAAACCTTTTTTTTTTCTTAAAAATGTTTGGTCTTTTGTCATTTGTTTAGCAAAAGATAAAACAGCAAGTGCTGATTAAATACCACCAAAAGGAGGCTCCATTTGTGTGAAAAAATGATAAAAATGTTGTATGGGTACAGTGTTGCATGACTGTGCAATAGTTATTCCAAGTGCAACAGCGGTGAAAACTGAAAATTGGCCTGGGCATGAAGGGGGTAAAAGTGCCTGTTAGGCAAGTGGTTAAAATACCTCATTCAAATGACTTGAATGGGTAAATGCAACGTAAATGTCAGTATATGTCAATGAATCATTATGTAAAGCGCTGAGCAAACTGTTGATGCTATATAAATCCTGTATAATAATAATAATGAAATATGCTGGAACTGGGGCGGACTGACAACTCATGGGGCCCCCGGGCAATAGGGGATCATGGAGCCCCTGTGTCCTTGCCAAAACTCAAAAAAGCCTATGAAAAAGATACCAGGGACATCTCATGGGGCCCCCTACTGACCCCGGGCCCTCGGGCAGTGTCCGAGTTTCCAAATGGTCAGTCCACCCCTGTGCTTGAATGAACTATCTGTATGGAAATATGGACTGCAGCAAATTGAATGACAAATCTTAAAGGTCTAATTTGTAGTTTCACTCTGCATCTCTGTAATAATTAATACTTAATTAAATGTATTTTGAATGCAATCAGTGTAAGCATCTGAATTTGACCAGGTCCCCTGTACAGTAGGGGTGTAGTGTGAGAGGAGGAAGCTGCACAAAGAGCCAATCAGTTCCTATGCTGACAAGAAACATGCTGATAGGAGGAGAAAGCAGAGTGACAGGAGCTTAATGATGTCATCACAACAGGAAGTCCAGGATCTTCCATCTTTACACGTGGTATTCATAGAAGGTTATCCTTAAGGAGGCAATTTGTTTTTAACATTTAAAAAGGCGATTCATCTTGGGCACTGGATCTTTCAGTGCACTTGCTTTGTGAGTAGTTTTAATCTTTTAGGCTTCATAAAGGATTGGGTGTTAATTTACTATACCAGGAGAGTTTGTTTTTATTTCCTGGCTTGATGCGCTATATCTTGAATCCAACCATGGTGTGTGGGACTGTGTGTGGGTCCAACTGTGAGTTAAGATGCTGAAGTGACCGGTGGTGGGCACTGCGGTGGAGCAGAGACAGCTATATATTTTGGATCATATATGAAAGGGTTTTATGAACAGCAAGGAGTCAGAAACATGAAACATATTTCATGAAAGACTTTCTGAGGTTAATATTTGGACTTTACTTTATGATGTTTGTTTTATTTATGGTGTAATTATTTTTGTTTTCTTGCACATTTTATTTAAGTTGTTTGTTTTGTTGTGTTATACTTTTAATTAATAGGAATTTTTTATGGTGTGGGAACACATGACAGCTGCGGGTGTCAACATTTGTTTGTTTATTTGTTTATTTTTTATTTTTCTTATTTTCGTTTTTTTATTGGCTAGCGTGAGGTTATTTTGTTTTTGCTAGAGTGACCGAGAGATGAGTTCATCACTGCACTGCTTCTCTTTTCATTGTCCAGTAATAGGTCTAGAATGGTCTGGGTTCAGAAAAAAATTATTCTGGCTACCAGGCTGAGGATATCTACTGGCAGAAAAACAGACTGCGGCTGATTTTTTTGGATTGAAAGTTTATATTGCAACAAAAATGGTTTTGTTATTTTATCTTTCAATTGTCTACTAATTTGTATTTTGTTATTTTTAGCTGGAATTCTGCTTTAATTGTGTAGTGAGATGAACTAAACTGTATCTTCAGGCATGTCAAACCTCCAATTATGTGCAGGGCAACTTGGAAAAAATACTGCTTCTCCTACATTTCATTGGATGTCTGAAATGAACTCGTATGCACATGACTTCATACTTTAGTAAATCAGGCCGGGTTCACTTTACTTCATGTCACTTGTGTATAGTTGCCCTGGAGGCACATACAGTCTTGTTGTCAGCATTAGCACTACTTCATGCTCCAGGCTGCATAGGATTCTCTATAATAGATCAGAAAAGGTTTGTTTTAACATTCAGAAGAATATAATGCTACAGGCTTGAAAGCTGCAAATACTCAAAGCTGATGCTTCTGTTTTCTATTTGACATGAAGAAAAAAAATAGCTCTGCATATCTCTGCAAGAAACCTGCCCTGAGAAACGGAATTACTGTGTACTGATTGCTAACCTCTATCTGAAAATACGGGTTGCCTGGCAGTCTCTAGCTTCTTTGCAATTGGCAAATTCAGAGTGATGTCAAAACTCCTAATCCACATACAGTATTTGTTTCAAGTCAGTGACGGAAAGTATTAAAGCCAGAAAGTCAGCATGGCAGCCAGACTGTTAGCGTTTTCAGAAGTAGGCAACAGTTGCAATTATGCTTACATTGACATTTCCAAATGTTTTACCCTATAACATTAACCACTTGCCCTCCTGAGGATGTACCACCCTTCCTGACCGGGCCATTTTTTGTGTTACGGCGCTTCGTTACTTTAACTGACAATTGTGCTGTCATGCTGCACCCAAATGAAATTTATGTCTTTTCCCATGAATGGAACTTTCTCTCGGCGGTAATTGATCTCCTGTGTGCTTTTTATTTTTTGCGCTATCAAAAAAAAGACCGACAATTTTTAGAAAAAACAACAATATTTTTTACTTTTTGCTATTAAACATGTCCAGTAAAATATTTAAAAAATCTAATTTCATCATAAATTTTGGCCAAAATGAATTCTGCTACATGTCTTTGATTAAAAAAATTCCAATACGTGTAAATTAATTGGTTTACGTGAAAGTTATAGCTTTACAAATGGTGGTATAGATACTGGGAATTATTGTGCATAGCTATCCAAAGCAGTGTGCACAGGGAGAACTATTTTGTTTACAAACAGTTCTTCTCCCCATTGGAGATGCCCGGCAATCACCAGGCACTGGCGAGTAATCACTGGCCAGTACCCAGTGATTAACAGCTGCAAATGGCGGTGCAGGTAGGGTGCATGCGCACCACGTGTGAGCCCCCTTCCCGGAAATGCAAAATCACGTATATATATGTGATTTTGCGCACCCATGCTGCCCTGTAGCAGTATTTCTGCTGTAGGGCGGTAGGGAAGTGGTTAAATACCATCGTGAGGCACAAGAAAAAAAAAAAAGTGCAGTGGTGCAGTAGGGCCCCCATACTGCAAAGGGTTAAACACTAGTTAACTCTAGGGAGTAGCACGTATCTGTGCAAAATGCATCATCATTGCAAACAGGTCTTGTTGTGGTTCACCCCATGCACTCTGGCTTCTCTGTCCATCCATCAGTGTCCATCTGCCGCTTTCTGAGCTTCGCTGACATCACTTCCGATGCGCGAGTTCCGGGGACATCCGAGGCAGTATCCTGTTCTGTGAGTGTTACCCTCTCACAGTTGGCGACCTATCTTCCAGCAGAGCAGCCCACAGTATTCCTCTCCACCACCTCCTGTACCCTGGTCCAGGTGTACCTATTTCCTCAGCAGTGAGCCAATTTTATGGACCACATTCACACATTTGGGCTATACCACCCATTTTTTCCTTCATTTACATTGGACATATGACTGTGAACAATTGTTTTAATTCCTTTCAAGTGGATAATAAAATCCTTATTTTTTACTCTGGATAACAATGTCATTACCTTATGCTAATTTTGAATGCTTTACTGGTCAGTATTACTTTGGCTGTATACCAAAAGAGCTCAGTATTAGCTACTAGAGAGTAACAGAAGATGCTGTAATACTTACCTAACTGCTCATTCTGGCAGGCTGCCTTCATTTGTGCAACTGATGCCCTGTAGCTTACTTGCTGTGGTCCCATGCTTAGCTCAGAAACACACATAGATCCATAGTTCCACTCAAAACTGGCCTCGCTTGTACATTGTCAACCCGGGTGCTGGCCTGATTCCACTCTCCATTGAGAACATAAAGGAATGTCAGCCACTCTTCAGCTAGCTCTTCTTGCAGGATTAATACATTGACTATATACAGTGATATCTCCATCCCAAAACAGCCTTCCTTGACGTGTTTCACCACTCCTAGCTCGCTCATAAAGACAGCTTTCCCCTATCCTTGTGAGTGAGCAAAGAGTGATGAAACGTGTCAAGTAAGGCTGGTTTTTGGGTGGAGATATTGCTGTATGTTCTTTTATGTTCACATGCTTACCTCCTTGCATACAATGCAGTACTAATAGAGAGAAAAAGCAAGCTCTAGAAGCCAGGAGAGGGAGGAATATGTTAAGTATTGATGGGCCGAACACCTCCCTGTTCGGTTCGCGGACGAACATTCAAACCTACAGAATGTTGGACCATGAACTTCGAACACGAACAATTTACTGAGCGGTATCTTACCGCATCTGAGTATGCGGTAAGATACCGCTCAGTTACTAAATATACTGCCTTCGTTATGTTATTAAGTCATGTGTTATTTTATTAGTGAAACATTCATTATTGTTTCAGCTGTCAGCGGGGTTCCCCGCTGGCAGCTGAATGTAAAAAGAATTGCCAGCATTGCCCGACAATTACAATTTTTAAAACAAAAATGGCGTGGGGTCCCCCTTTTCATTCATACCAAGTTCTTAAGGTCTGGTATGGATTATGAGGGGAACCCCCAAGCGAAAAGTAAAACAAAAATCCATACCAGACCCTTATCCGAGCATGCAGCCTGGCAGGTCAGGAAAGGGGGGACGAGCGAGTGCCCCCCCCCCGATCCATACCATTCCACATGCCCTCCACATAGGGGGGTGCTTTTGAGAAGAGGGGGCTTCTCCCCAAAGCACTTTGTCCCCATGTTGATGGGGACAAGGGCCTCTTCCGCACAAACCTGGGCTGCTGTGGAGGTCTTATCGGAATCTGGAAGCCCCCTTTAACAAGGGGGCCCCCAGATCCCGCCCCCCCCACGTGAATGAGTAAAAATGTCCTTGAAGTAGATCCAACATCAATCACAATGCCCGCCACCACCGCCGACCCAAAAAAAGAAAACCCTGATTCACCCTCGACGCTGGCTCCCGATGACAGTTCTTAAATACTGTCACAACGTCACAAGAGGGTTCACTCTGCCCCTTTGTGACATCATCCTGTGCTGTGATTGGCCAAAGCATTGCACCTGACCTGTGGTCAAGTGTATTGCTTTGACCAATCACAATGCACTGTCAGGGCGCAGTGCATTGTGGGGCGTGGTGGGCGAATAGCCTGCCAAACGCCCATACTGTTCTTGTGTTCAGCGAACACACAAACGGTCTATGTTCGAGTCGAACTTGAGTTCAACTCGAACATACAGCCCAACACTAATGTTAAGTAATACAATCTCTTCCTCTGCAAGGGTTTGGGCAATACCTTTATAACTACTAAAACATGTAAATTGTTGAAGCTGAACTCAACAAAACACTATTGGGGCACTAGCCAGCTACAAATAGTGTGCCTCTAATAATGAGTGTCCCACTCATGGCTGCTTTTTTTTTACTGAAAACTGTTAGATTCAGGCACCTCCTGACAGTGATGTAAGCGCAGAACTTTCACTGGTGAAACTGACAGCCAGAGCTGGAGCACAATGATTATAGCGAGTTGATTAGACTTCAGCTCCACCATTCATAAAATCTCTTGTATTTTTTTCAAAGAATATAGGGCATTGTATGACTGGACAAGGGGCGTCACAATTCTCCCTTGTTCAATTAAGATGTTTTATTAATGGAGGTTGTAGTGCAAATGACTCAATGTGATCACTGTGTTCCAGCCCCAACTATCAGTTTCAGTGTGGATGTTCAGCTCTTACGTTGTAAGGAGGTTCATGACAGGAAAGAAGCAGCAGCCACGAATGAAACACAAATCAATACAGTTACGTTATTGGCTGCAAAGAAAACAAACACAGAGCTCACCTGCCTAGTGCATTACCTAAATGACATTTATTGATAAAAGTAACAGATAGTGATACTGTATACTTACAAACGACAGTGGTAAAAAGGCTCATCATAAAGAACAACAATATCCGGTCTGCCCGTTACGATAATTCCCACAGGAACACTGGACCTCCAATAGGCAAACACGTTTCGGGGACTTACCCCTTCCTCAGAGCCTACGTGCACAGAGCCTGTGCCTCCTTTATAAATGGTCAGAAATTAAGTCTTAAGTGTTACAGATGGGCTGTCACCTCCTGGCCCGAAGGTGGGATGGGGCTAATAAGAAACACCCCCAGAAATGCATTAGAATACATAAATAATGGATGCATATACATAAAAGCACTTGACCTTTTATGTATATGCATCCATTATTTATGTATTTATTATTATTTATGTATTTATGTATGGACCAACCTAGCAACCAATCACCTGCACCTCCAATGTGCACTGAGAATGACAGCAGCAGCGGAGGAGGCTGGGGGAAGGGGGAGAGAGGGACATGTTCGCGGTCTACCTGTCGATCACGGGCAGGCGATAGGTTGACGGGTTGCTGACCCCTGATTTACAGCCTCAATCTGTGCCATGATGATGTGACTCCTGTGTGCATGCTTGGGAGTGACGTCATTGTGGCCTGGGCCTATCTCAAGGCCACAGGCATGGGACCCAGAAGGAAGACCGGGTGAAGATGGAAGCGCCAGGAGCTCTCAAGATCGATCCCACTGCAGCGCTGGAGGGCACTGTTTGACAGGCAAACCTGCTGTAATGTACTAATAGGCCATGCATACTAGCGCATTATGGAATAACCCACCTGGGGGCCCCAAAATGAAAATTTTACATCCGCGTTTACTACCACTTTAATGGATTTTAAACAGCATAGGCACTTATTGTTAATGTTTTACATAGCTATAGATTGTAAGCTCCAAGGAGCAGGTCCCTCCTAACCAGGGGCAGACTGACAACTCATGGGGCCCCCGGGCAATAGGGGATCATGGGGCTCCTGTGTTCTTGCCCAAACTAAAAAAACCTATGAAAAAGGTACCAGGGGCATCTCAGGGGGCCCCCTACTGACCCTGGGCCCTCAGGCAGTGACCGAGTTTCCAAATGGTCAGTCCGCCCCTGCTCCTAACCCTCTTGTATTGAACTGTATTGTTGCTGTATTGTCTTCTGTTATATTGTAAAGCGCTGAGCAAACTGTTGACGCTATATAAATCCTGTATTATAATATAATAAAATAATACCTGTACAAGGGACAAGCATGAAGTGATCTAGAAAGACTTAATTTTCTGACTAAAGTTCAACTTTAATAAAAAAAAAAAATTTTTAGAATCACTTTAAAGAATTGATTTGGCCCCATATCAGGAAACAGAGGACATGCCATAGCCATAGACGTTTAGGGTGTAACATAATATATTTTATTTTAAATGATAGACACAGCACACTTATTTCATGTTTTACAAGGATTTAGGAAGTGATTGACCAGAGGGATTCATGTTTAGAGGAAAGCAGAAGGAAAATACAAGGTACGCATGTTACCCCCCTGAAAGAATTGATTTGGCCCCATATCAGGAAACAGAGGACATGCCATTGCCATTGACGTTTAAGGTGTGACATAATATATTTTATTTTAAATGATAGACACAGCACACTTATTTCATGTTATACAAGGATTTAGGAAGTGATTGACCAGAGCGATTCATGTTTAGAGGAAAGCAGAAGGAAAATACAAGGTACGCATGTTACCCCCCTTAAAGGCCAAGAGCAGACCCTTGTGACCCTTACCAGTATCAATAGCAGCCTTTTCCAGCCTCGTCTGAGCCATTTCCTGCTCACTGAACTAAACTCTGATAATGCACCATAACTTGTGTGACTCCTTCTCTTAGAAATTCTTTTTTTCCCTTAAACTACATTGCACAAGATTCACACAAATGACCCAAAATCGGTCAGCAATACACATCACCTGAAAGTGGAAAAATTCTGAGATAAGACATTACACGTGTGCTACTGTCATGGTAATGAATCGTAATGGCGCAAGCAAAAAATGTTTTTACACTTTATTAAATCTGCTTGACATCTGTGTTGAAAGGAAAATTCTGTTGTTTCCAGGAGGGCAGGGAGTAGTAGCAGTAAATGATAGACTGGGTTAGATCAATTATTAGTCGTATGTGTCTTGTGTGTCTTTGCGAGTACTCTTTTTCCTAGTGGACTCATCCATTGTGCCTTACTTAGAGGTCTTGTGTATGTTACAATCATTCAAGCTGTAAAGGAATATTCCCTCCGGAAGGTGTGTTTCTCCTCTAGAGAAATCATGCTCTCATGGCCTGAAATTGGAGTGTGTTGATTCAGCAAGAAGTCGCTGTGCCTTTTCTGCTTTAGATCTTCCACAGTCATTTAAAAGAGAGGTCAGTTATTGTGCGATCTGTTTTTTTGGGATACCTTGAACTGTGGATGTTTTACTGCACATCATGCAGCTGTAAGTTGTTTTACTTTACAATAAAAATAACCCGTTTTTACGAGAGAAGCTGTGGGAACATTTGGCTGGGTTGTTGTACATTAATGTGGTGGAATTAATCATCCAGGCGATATAAAAACACATAAATGGAAAAAGGAGCACATCGGTGGTGACAGTGTTTGTTTTATTTTTACATCATTTTCCAAATAAAACATCACTTTTTATTTCACTGAAAACTGTTAAGGTTTTCTATTTTCTTTTTTCCCATCTGATCATGACCTGCAAAAAGTATAACTTACAATGCTAGTGTTCCTTTTTTCATTCTATAATGTGGGAACATGTGTAGTTAAACCTTTGACATAAGGATGTTTGTCTGGTTTTATTTGCTTGAAAAAAATGACTGTTTGGCGGCATGCCATTTCCCGAGTGTTGCATAACACATCTCTTACCCATTTGACCGTGGCCATTCAGGGTGATAATATTAGTTGACTGGGCCATTAAAGGGAACCTGTGACTGTAACTTTTCTAAATAGAGTGCTAGAAAACAAAAGGAAAGCGGTGTGCAACGGAGTATCAGCAGATGGACAGGTGAATTGGAATCAATATATGCAGCTCCTTGGCGAGTGGTTGAGAAATTACCAACTTGTGTCCTGGCTAACAGGCTTAAAGTGAACCTAGAGGTGAACATTAAAAAAAAAAAATTAACCTGTTCTGTGCAATGGTTTTGCACAGGACAGCCCCAATCCCCCTCTTCTCAGGTCCCCTGCTGGTGTTCCCGGCTCCTCCCCCTGCCGAGTGCCCCCATAGCGAGGTGCTTGCTATGGGGGACTCATGCATGTGCACTCCCAAGCCAGCTTTGTGTGTTTCTATTGCCCCGCTCCCTCCTCACTGGAGAATGCATTTATTTTAAAATTTTGGACCTTTAGAACCACTTTAAACCACTTTAACCCCTAAACCTTCTATAGTTTGCACTCACCTCAATCCAAAGCACCTTGTGTGATTTGTAGCTTTTCTCTCCTGCTTCTGTTATCTGCATGAGTCACTTCTGATCATTTATCCTGACACCAAGCAGTCCCTGGAGAGGTACCCACCCCCTCCAGCATACAGCAGGCGATTGAGAGCATCTGCTATGCAGGTTTCTCTATGAGACTGTGTAGAAGGGGGTGTGTCCTTTCCCTCCACTTAGGCTTCAGATTACACTCAGCTTTCCTATCTGTGCTGTGCATTGTGTGACATCAGATCCCCACCCCCTGCCTTCTGAAGCTCAGAAATACTGTCTAAATGATGTACTTTGGCTGTAGAGGAGAGAGGGCTGCAGATAAACATGTACAACTTTTGAAGGAGGAATTGTTTCATCTCTGTGTATCACCTGAGGCTAGTTATTTCAGTGGGTATATGTAAGGATATACAGCCACTTTAAAGGGTTAGTTCAATTTTTTTTTAAAAAATTAAAAGGTGCACTAACACTGTACCCCCTCCTCAAGTCCCCACTGTACTTACCTCTGTGAGTGATGAGCTGTCAATGCCCTTGCAGCTGGTGCAGTGGTCCAGGGATTTGAAATCCCCACAATACTCTCTTCTTTCTCCAGGGCTTCTGTGCCAGTGCTGATCGATTAGAATCTCTCGGGTTTGTTTTTTTTTCTGTGAAAAAATTAACTTACACTTTAAAGTGGTTCTAAATGCAAAACACCTCCTGCATGCAGCTCCCCCCTCATGTTCCCCCTTATGCTTACCTGAGCCCACTCTCGATTCAGCGGTGTGTATGAGAGCAGAGTTTCCCCCGTCTCTTTCTGGCTCAGAGACATTATTGGGAGCCATTGGCTCTTGTTGCTGTCAATCAGGGCCAGTGAGGAGGGAACGGGGGGGGGGGGGAGCGCGTCGAGCCGAGCCATGCTATGTGTGTCTTAAAGACTTATCACACAGAGCTGGCTCAGGAACGAACCTGCATGGGTGTCCAAACCCATAGCAGGTGGCTTACCAGTGGCATCGCTATGGGGGTACAGACCACATCCAGGTGACACCCACTGGAGGGGTGACTCCAGGGTTGCCAACCAACTGTAAAAAATATCGATGCAGGATTACTTTGGAACTGCGCATGGGCAGTGTCAAAGCCGACTGGGCTAGGACATGCTTGGCCATTATTGTCATGGGGGCATGCATTTAGCTCAGTGATATCATGGCGCTACCTGGCACTATGTTTGAATGAACAGCATTACAGCAGGTCCCAGCCCACACCATCCCACTGTGAGCAGCACGGACATGGAGTCATGAAGACTGGACCCCTGCCCTGAACCATCCATCCATGGCTGCTGGAGACTCCCACCACACCACTGTGAGCACGGTCACACGAAGTCCCAGAGACCAGACCCCAGCACCATCCAGCCATGGCTGCAGGAGACTCCCATGCCATTGTGAGCACGGCTGTGTCCATAGTCTCTGGCCATGTCTTGTATCATGTCTGCACAATCTGACCATCTTTTGTATCGTGTCCGCACAGTCTCTGACCATCTTTTGCATCATGTCCGCAGCCTTAAACCATCTCTTGTATCATGCCCACAGTCTCTAACCATCTCTTGTATCATGTCCACTAAATCTGGCTATCTTTTGTATCATGTCCGTGTGGGGGGTGGGGGCTGACACCATGTTTTACCGCGCCTGGTGACACCAACATTAGTGTTGCCACTGTGGCTTGCTATGGAGGCATTTGTTCGGGGAGGAGCCAGTAGTGCTGGCAGGGGACCCAAGAAGATGAGGCACAGAGCAGGTAAGTATGACATGTTTGTTATTTTAATTTAAAAAAAAGAGCAATAGCAATCAATTTAAATAGCACCACAGTAAATTTCCAAAATTCCAAAAACACATCCCAAGTTTGTGGAGTACAACCTAACATCCCAAATCTAGGTCAGTAGGTAAGTAAACCGTTACACCAAAAACTGAAAGGAAACGTCATTGTGAGACCACCACAAATGAAAAAAAAAAACTGAAAAAATCTTTATACATCCTAAAGCAAATTCTGCAAATATTATCTACCATATACAGGTGAAACTCAAAAAATTAGAATATCGTGCAAAAGCACATTTATTTCAGTAATGCAACTTAAAAGGTGAAACTAATATATGAGATAGACTCATTACATGCAAAGCAAGATAGTTCAAGTCGTGATTTGTCATAATTGTGATGATTATGGCTTACAGCTCATGAAAACCCCAAATCCACAATCTCAGAAAATTAGAATATTGTGAAAAGGTGCCATATTCTAGGCTCAAAGTGTCCCACTGTAATCAGCTAATTAAGCCAGAACACCTGCAAAGGGTTCCTGAGCCTTTAAATGGTCTCTCAGTCTGGTTCAGTAGGAATCACAATCATAGGAAAGACTGCTGACCTGACAGTTGTGCAAAAAACCATCATTGACACCCTCCATAAGGAGGGAAAGCCTCAAAAGGTAATTGCAAAAGAAGTTGGATGTTCCCAAAGTGCTGTATCAAAGCACATTAATAGAACGTTATGTGGAAGGGAAAAGTGTGAAAGAAAAAGGTGCACAAGCAGCAGGGATGACCGCAGCCTGGAGAGGATTGTCAGGAAAAGGCCATTCAAAAGTGTTGGGGACTTTCACAAGGAGTGGACTGAGGCTGGAGTCAGTGCATCAAGAGCCACCACACACAGATGGATCCTGGACATGGGCTTCAAATGTCGTATTCCTCTTGTCAAGCCCCTCCTGAACAACAAACAATGTCAGAAGCGTCTTACCTGGGCTAAAGAAAAACAGACCTGGTTTGTTGCTCAGTGGATCAAAGTCCTCTTTTCTGATGAAAGCAACTTTTGCATCTCATTGGGAAACCAAGGACCCAGAGTATGGAGGAAGAATGGAGAGGCACATACTGCAAGATGCTTGAAGTCCAGTGTGAGGTTTCCACAGTCTGTGCTGATTTGGGGAGCCATGTCATCTGCTGGTGTTGGTCCACTGTGCTTCATTAGGTCCAGGGTCAACGCAGCTGTCTACCAGGAGATTTTGGAGCACTTCATGCAGACGAGCTTTATGGGAATGCTGACTTTATTTTCCAGCAGGACTTGGCACCTGCCCACACTGCCAAAAGCACCAAAACCTGGTTCAATGACCATGGGATCACTGTGCTTGATTGGCCAACAAACTCGCCTGACCTGAACCCCATAGAGAATCTATGGGGCATTGCCAAAAGAAAGATGAGAGACATGAGACCGAACAATGCAGAAGAGCTGAAGGCCGCTATTGAAGCATCCTGGTCTTCCATAACACCTCAGCAGTGCCACAGGCTGATAGCTTCAATGCCGCGCCGCATTGAGGCAGTAATTGCTGCAAAAGGGGCCCAAACCAAGTACTGAGTACATATGCATGCTTATACTTTTCAGAGGTCCAATATTGTTCTATGTACAATCCTTGTTTTATTGATTGCATGTAATATTCTAATTTTCTGAGATTGTGGATTTGAGGTTTTCATGAGCTGTAAGCCATAATCATCACAATTATGACAAATCACGGCTTGAACTATCTTGCTTTGCATGTAATGAGTCTATCTCATATATTAGTTTCACCTTTTTAAGTTGCATTACTGAAATAAATGAACTTTTGCACGATATTCTAATTTTTCGAGTTTCACCTGTATACCCTGAAATCTTTTTTGTCAGAGAAGACTGCAAGGGTAAAGAATCAATTACTTTCACTGCTACCAAAAGTCTAAAATCACTAAAAAACAACCCCCATAGAACCCTGCATTATTATATTATATTATCCACATAGTAATGTTACATATTGTCCCAACATTCAACAGTCTAGCTTGGGTAGGATAGCCAAATATGCAAGAACTGAATTTCTCTTATTCTAGCCACGTTTCTCCAAATGTGTGCAAAAAATGAACCCGTTACTATAGAAATATGCAATTTCTCATTAGTTCTTTTAAAATGCAGGCTCTGGGGCTGCCACTCTGGATTCGCTAACTAGTGAGCCAATAACCTGGAACAAATATGCAGAAAAGGATTTTAGTCTTCACTGGCTACATGTTTGTTGCAAGCCAGGGGGTTGATTTAATAAAGCAATAGAAGCAATTCAGTTGGCACTTTCCCTCTAAATATGAAGTAGGATAAAATTTGGGAAGTTCTGTTGCATTCAGTAACACATTTGTATGCCCTTGTAGGGCAAAGACTGCTGCTGGCTGTTTTCCGATGTAATACACAGGAGGGTGGTTAACCCTCTGGTCCCACTCAAACTTTATTCCTTTATGTTTACAGTACTTCTGAAATATCCCTTAAATTAAAGCAGAAAACCCCGGCTAAACTAGTACTGTCTAAATATAAGAGGCTTGTGAATGACTTAGATCTCGGTGTTCTTTGTGTATTTGTTTCAGAACTGTGCTGCAATCCAGAAAAAAACAACTCATACTTTGATTCTGTGCTTTTGGAGTAATAAAGACCAGTCACTGTTGCTTTCTGTCATTAGGTAGAGTGACTGGTCTTGTATCCGCCCCTTTGTAGTTTTCTGTAGCCATTCTGTAGTGGGTGGACCTGCTTGATGTCTCTCACAGCTGTGCTCTGTACAGGTTATGAACAGCATAGTGATAACATCATTACTACTTGTACAAGGTAATATCTGGGTTTGCAAAGGTATTTGGTGCATACAAAGCAGATTTCTATTTTTTTGGGGGGGTATTGGAAAGTTTTTGGGCCTTGAGTTTAGCTTTAAAGTGACACTAAATACTTATTTTGGGGGATTAAAATAAAAAAAGATGTTATACTTACCTGCTCTGTGCAATAATATTGTAATGAGATGTCTATTAACTCTTGTTCTGGAAGTGCTGTCTTATTTCTTGCTCTTCTGGGTATTTCCTTAATAAGCTGGGTGCTAAGGAGGCAACCATTCTTCCATGCTGTCGAGCTGGGCTGTGAGTGTCCATAGGCAGACAAGAACAGATTTCTGATTCTTGCTTGTGAATGCCTTGATATACCTTCTTTTTTGAAAATGCTCCCTCTTGTATTACAATCCTGTGCTCTTTGCTGTCATAGGTGAGTAACGGCCAAACCCCTTAGCACAGGTGTCATGTCCTCACATCGATTTGTATGGCAGAGGAGTAGAGTGGGCATGCTGAAATAGGTCTCTTACTGAGAGCTGACTTCTATGAGCACTGGGTCAAATTGGTGCTTATTGCGGTAACAGGAACACAACCATAAATACGAGGGTTGTTAATCTGACTGTTAATCTATTTCTATGATTAAAATTGAGATTTAAAGAGCCAATACAATGATAGGTAATACTAAATCTCATCTCCAAAGTTTCTTGTATCACTAACCTCATATATAGTGTGTAACAAACTAGCACAGGAAAGATATAAAAAAAAGTAAGTAGCAATGACACTTTCTTTTCAATCACATTCACAGTTGAGATCCATATTGTCCTTTGTTAGAGTTAATATCTGTCATATTATTTTAGTTCTCTGCTTTAAATGAAAATGCAGGCCATATATTACACACTTTTCTTTCCTTCATCCATGAGCTGAAGGAAAGAAAATTGCTTGATTCCCCTATCAACAGTGACTGTGTTGATGGGGGCAGGGGCGGACTGACAACTCCTGGGGCCCCCGGGCAATAGGGGATCATGAGACCCCTGTGTCTTTGCCCAAACCCAAAAAAGCCTATGAAAAAGGTACCAGGGGCATCTCATGGGGCCCCCTACTGACCCCGGGCCCTCGGGCAGTGCCCGAGTTTCCAAATGGTCAGTCCGCCCCTGGATAGGGGAATCCCTCCAATGGAACTAATATGTTCTGCCAGCAAGGAGCGCAGTGAGCTCTCCCCGCCTGCAGAATACAATGATCACTTCTGCGGGCTATGGCTGCTGGCAGTGATCAGGTGAAAAACCTGATCAACTTCAGTACAATAGACTGCCCATACATGGATTGAAATTGTCAGTTCCTGCTGAACTTGGATCTGTCTATGGCCGGCTTAAAGAGGTAGTAAACCACACCACATCAAGAAAAAAAAAAATGGGCCCCTGTGCTGTTTAACTCATAATGTGCTAGTATGCACTGCATACTGACAGGCTTATCTGAAAACAAAGCCCTCCAGTATGCTGTCACGGGAACTGGCGCTTCCCTCTTCCAGGTTCACAGGTTTCAAAGAATGTTGGCCAAAACGGCTTTAACCTTGTTAACTTCCACAGTCTGCGATGGCTCCACCCAAATGATTTGTAGGGATGTAACAGTAGATGGAACTAGTGCCTCCTAGTGTCATGGGAGGGAGTGTCACGCTGTTTTATTGCACCACACATGTGCAGTGAATAGTGTCTCCTTCTGTAACTGCTGAGCTCATCATAGGCAACGGGAGAGTACACACTGTGCACATGTGACCCAAAGGAACAATAGGATGATCCCTCCTGTGGCACTAGAGGGAACTGGTCCCAAGAGTTGCTCACTCCCTACAATATTTCAGGACGGAGTCATCACAGGTTCTAGACGATTATAAGGAGTCTTCTTCTGAACATGGTTCTGGCCTACATTCTTAGAAATAAAAGGGAGCCCTGGCTGGAAGTTAGATTTCGCACACTATACTGATATACCTACAGTATATGGGACATTCATAAGGTGCTTTTTGGTGAACTTACACTTTAAACTTTCTGGCACTTTGTGGTCTTTAATTAATGAAACACTGCATTATATTAGGATTATCTTCTCGTTTTCCTCACTTGCAGAAATGTATTAGCTTGTTTTTAGCTACTTGCCAAGAGTCCGTCATTATAGCACTGGCTTATTGCTAATCACAGTTACATAGTTTATAACCACTTTTATTGGCTCCAGAAAGTAAACCAGTAAAACATATCTGATTCCCTTTACTATATCTAAAATATGGGAACAGTAATAATAAACATGGAATAAATCTGTGTCCTCCAGATGGTAAAGTTATACATATGGTGCTTTGTTGTGTTAGAAGAAAGGCAATGGTAGAAGAGCAGATAGGTCTTGGCAGTATGTTTCTTTCCTTGCAATGTTGTTACAGATATTGAAATATTGTAACTCTTCAAGCAGCACTTCTATGTACTGTCGTGTACAAACAATGGCCACATGGAGAACACTCATTGATTAATTGTAATCATCTGTAGAAACATACTTTTTTTGTTAATTTAAGTGTGCCATAGACGCTCTCCATTGGTGGAAGTTCTACAGTTCCTGTGAACTTTCCACTCACTAGAGAAACCTTGACAGTTCTAATGTTATCCTCAGAACTCTTATTCTCTCCATTAGACAAACCTTTGCAGCTCTTATGCTATTCTATGGAGACTCGTTTTCTTGCTGAGTGACTTTTCACACACTTAATCAAATAGACTCAACAGAATAACATGGGAATTGGAGAGGTTTATTTCTCTGTTCTCTGAAAGCTCTCTAAATTATTACTACTTCCATCTGCCCTACTAATGATTGTCACTATTTTGTGTCATCTCAGGTTTGAAATGATCCAACTGCAGGACACTTGACTTGTTTTTTTAATTATATGAAATAGTCGTGTTTTGGATAAAGTGATTAAGCAGAACCAGGCAGGTAAAAAACACCAATGAATACAGTTATGTATTTATTTCTAAAAAATATGTATTTTAAAAAATGTTTATTTAAAAAGTGTATTTTTAAATTCAACTCGCATAAGTGCCTAAATTTCACTTTTTTTGGTCTCTTGTAATCTTCTGTACAACAGCACTCAATCTGGAAGAGGGAGGGATGGCTCTTGGGGCAATTAGGTGTCCAGCATGTGAATACAAGAAGCATTCTGACAGGAGGAGAATGCAGAGAACGTATCAGTCTGTTGTTGCACCAAATCAAAAGGGTATTAATAATGTAGGTGTCACATCCTCAAATGGTGAACTAAGTTAAAGGAGAGGAAAAAAAAACTTTTAAGGCACTACATGTGAGTCTTACAAAACACCAGTAATATTTCTTAGGAAATAAAACATAATTTATTTTTACAATTGATTAAAAATGTATAAAACCGCCAATCCTCTAAATGTATACATTGTGATCCTGAACTATATTACCATGGTAATGATGAGAAACATATTTTTAAAATATTGGGCACATCTACAATGCTAGATCTTAACAGTGCTGTCCACGTCACGTCACGGCCTACTAGGGTCAATACGTGTTGTAGCTGACAACGCTGCTTCATCAGCAGCACAATACAGGGATATCTACAAGCAGACAGTACATGATTATGGCAATAAAGTTTGTATGCAAAACAACAAAATAACTTATATAAGTTATTTATAAGTAATATTGTTATTATGTTTTGCATACAAACTTTATTGTCATAATCTATTTTTTAGTTGTTATATTTTACACAAAAGTGGAGTTACTCTTTAACCACGTCACCCGGGTGGACGTCATTTGACTTCCTGAGCTTTCAGTGGTTATACTGGGATGATACCTGCATGCTGTGGAAGTGGGGCCCCTCACTCCCGCCACCACCGCCTTTCCCGGGTTCTCCAGGGACTGCTCCACACGGAGAGAGAGCAATTGATATTGTTCCTCCCTCTCTGTGACCTCAGAAACCAGAAGCAACAAGGATTTTGTCACTTCTAATTTCGGCTTTTTGTTTACCTGCCCGTTACCTGACAGGGAAGCAGCCAAACAGACTGATCTGTGTCTGATGAGTCCAGAGAAGAGATCTGGGATCTATTAGACCTCCTCTGTTATCTCTCCATAAAGAGAACCTGTCAAGGACCATACTATCACAAGGGATGTTGTTCATCCCTTGCGATAGCAATTCAATAGATTAAAAAAAAATTAAAGGGACAGTGTAAAAAAGGTTTAAATAAAATAAATAATAATAATGAAGTAAGTCCGCATGCATAAATAAACAGTGTTCACACCAAACGGTATGTGAGGTATCAGCATGAATGTCAGAGCGAGAGCAGCAATTTTAGCTCAAGACCTCCTGTGTAACTCTAAACTGGTAGCCTCCTGTAAAGGTGTTTCATCAGTGAAGATTTTTTTGGTACTGTAATTTGGTGCTGTTCCACAAGAGTACACAATTTTAAAATGTTAGGTATCCATTTATTTGGTGTAACATCATCTTTTGAATTTTACCAAAAAATTGGGTATTTTATTGTGTTTGTGTGCAATAAAATTCATTAAAGAGTATTTAAAAAAACAAATTGTGTTTGAAAAACTGCTGCGCAAATACCATGTGAGATAAAAAATATACAACGCCCAATCTTTTATTTTCCAGCGCCACTGCTCCCCCCCCCCCCAAAAAAAAAATATAATTTTGGGTATTGGGTAAATATTATAAATTTGGGGTTTTAAGTCATTTACTAACAAAAAAATGTACATTTTTGCATATATGTGAGAATGTCAGAACTGGCCTGGCATTGAAGTAATTATTTTGTTCTTGCATGTTCACTGAAACGCAGCTACACATAATATAACATTACACCCTTCAAAAAAACAACAATCCAGTCCCACAAAGCATTAGTATGCACTATTAGAGACCACTCTTACAAATACCTTGGCTACTTTATGCTAAGAATTCTAGGCAGGATCCGTCTATGCGCAGTTTAATATGCACAGTCCTAGGCAGCTATTATCTATTTTGCATTGTAGAGAAAATTGTTACATAAAATGCTTTTGCTTTTAGGTAACAATGTGCAAACTCAAATATTTTTCTTGTCCAAGGGAATGTTAGGATGACAGATTTATGTCAGCTGGTGGTTTTTGGTTTATTCTCCCTGAAGCAGGGGCGGACTGACCATTTGGAAACTCAGGCACTGCCTGAGGGCCTGGGTCAGTAGGGGGCCCCATGAGATGCCCCTGGTACCTTTTTCATAGGCTTTTTTGAGTTTGGGCAAGGACACAGGGGCCCCATGATCCCCTATTGCCCAGGGGCCCCATGAGTTGTCAGTCCACCCCTGCCCTGAAGGTTTCAAAACCGAACAGGTTCACTGGTAGAAATCCCACCCTAGATCTTGCTCATAAACCCATAAATACAGAAGCAAATGAAGATAAGTTTTACACCACCCCAAATAACGTTTATTGACATTGATGAAACTTGGTGGGGCCCTGTCTGTGCCTGATTACTTCATTCCAGTGTGTCTACATTTACTTATCAGTCTGGACATTTTAAGAAGCAAGACAAGGAGCCTTTTTTCCCATCATAAAGTAGTTCGACAAATAACACAGGAAGTCTTTGTTTGCTGACTATGCATTTTCCGTCATTAGCAGTAACAGGGGTCACATCTTGGACTTTTAGGAACATGTTTCTGTGCCAGCGACCCATGTTTTTAACCAGTTTGGCACTGTCGGAAGGATACTGACACATGCTAACTTGCTAAGAGTTTGTAAGAGTGTAGTCAGGAGTTAAGAAAGTGGATCTAACTTGGAGTCGACATCTTGAAGTTTTCTATCTGACACTAATTCCTGCAAATTGAAATGAATGAATGAGGAATGTCAGGTATTCACTGTACATAATGCACTTTTGTCTAAGGGTCAAACATGCTGAGCCATCCACACAAAGCTTTTAAGGTTGGACAAAATGTTTGCTTGTTTCCCATAAGCTTGGGGTCAGTGGGGAAATGGCTGAAGTACATTGTTTTATATCAAGTCATATCAAATTCAGACTGTTGTTCCACAGTGGCATTCAAATGCATTGCGTAAAGATTTTTTTTTCCTTTTAAATTGATTTAAGCTCAGCTCCTTCAGTCTGAGCACTGGAAATCAGTTTATTCTGAGAAAATTTCTCTGCCTGTCTAAACCACTGAGACGCATCTAGACTTGTTATCGGCAACATTTTGAGCTAGTTCTTCTAATGAAAATAAATATGTCAAAGTTCTAAAACAGGAAATAAAGTATTTATTGATCATAAAAAAATGCAAACAAATCAAAAACTGCATAAAAATCTCTACTCTAAAATACGTTTTTGTAGGCTTAATTTAAGTAATAGTCAATAAAATATTCAGGGGGAGGTATATGCATGTTGATGCATACTCTGCCTAAATATTTTCTGTGCCTTTGTATAAAGACAGTGACACACAAAACTGGTGAACGCAGAATTTGATGCAGCTGTTCACAGCAACCAATCAGATTACAGGTTTTATTCTCAAAACTTAATAGAACAAGCTGAAGTTATAAGCTGATTGGTTACTAAGCATAGCTGCACCAGATTCTGCATGCACCACTTTTAGTAAATCTCCCCCATTGCAGACCAAAAGTCGAGAGAACTTCTCTTTGAACTGAAAGGGGATTCTTTCCAACAGCTGACCATAAACTCATCTTGCCCAATACAGATTTGCTTTGTGTGGACACTCATACTGCTGGAGAAAAATATATGCTGGAAAGGAGGTAGATGGGTTATGGAGGTTATAGGCTATACTGGATTTACATTTCAACTGGGTGCTTGGCACTTGCCACAAACAAGAGATCCCTGTGCTCAAATCCATACAGCTAGTGCATGCATGCACTTGCCAAGCACACTCAGGCCTGGCCTAAGGTCTAAGTGCAATTTCGGATTTGACCTGGGTCACAGTGGGTGTGCGTGGCCCCGAATGCAACAGTGTGCATTCAAGGCCATGCCCCCACACCCATGGGGCAGCACAGTGACTAAATGGTTAGCACTTACACCTGGCAGCACTAAGGTCATCAGTTCAAATCCCAACCACGGCACCACCCACCTGAAGCTTGTATTTTCTCCCTGTGCATGCATGGGCCTCCTCCGGGTACTCCTGTTTCCCCCCACACTCCAAAGACATGCTGGTAGGCTATTTGGCTCCTGTGTAAATTGGTCCTAGTATGTATGAATGTGAGTTAGGAACCTTAGATTGTATGCACCTTGAGGGTTAGGGACTGATGTGTGCAACTCCTAAGGGGGTAGTGCTAGGTGTATATATATATATATACCTAGCACTAGCTAGCACAGCCAGGTAACAAGCATTTCCTTCACTTATACTTGCAATAGGAGGCAGTAATCAGTCCTTGAGCTTTGATTTGAAATTGTATAAGGACATTTTGAACTTTGATGAGGTAAGGGATGTATGGGATGCTCAAGGGAAATGGCAACCAAGGACAAAACTCCTTAATAACTATGTACAAGTCTTTACAGCAAAGTTTCTCTTCTGGAGAGCTAGCTAGCATCTCCTGTAGTACCAACTCAGACCTCAGATTACTCCTCTCCTCATCTAGCTGTGCTGGGTGGATCCCTGGGCAGGGGATCCAGTGCCTGACACTGCAGTGTGAAACAGTTCGGGGTAAGATAGCAAATCCAGTTTCCCACTAGTGTGCTCCTTTCCCCTTACTGGCCCAGTGGGTGCAGGTTTACCCACTTGGTCCCTCTTCTGTGCTGCTGGTGGGTTGGTAGCTGCTACCAGGCCTTCTAGCTGGGCTGAACCTTCCCTGCCACACAGGTAGTCCTCACTCAGGGGGCCAAGTTTCCACCTTCCAAGGTCATATGCCTGCAGGTGAGCCCCTCTCCATCTGGGCCCCTTCACAGGCTCCAGCCTTAAGACTCACATCCTTCTCTGCTTCTTCCACCCACACTCTCCAGCTGCTGAGCTGGCTGCATTACTTTTAAGGGTTGTTCTGGCTCCTTTCCAAGCCTCCTGTTGGGGATTGGCTAGACTCCCTCTAAAGAGCAGACCAGCTACTCCTCGGATCCACCCAGTGCTTCTAGACCTTTCTTCAAAGGTCTAGAGCAGAAGGAAATTCCAGAAGGCTGTTCTGCAGAGCCTCTGAGCTCTGACCGGATTTTGACCCCTGCTAGCTATTACTCCCAGGCTGCTACACAGTCCTAGCTAACAGTGGGAGTCTAGCTCCCCCTAGCTACCTAGGAGTGTGCTACATATATGTAAAGCCCTGGGTAAGTTGACTGCACTATATAAGTACCTGTAATGTGGCTGGCAAATTGGGAGCTTTGTCCGTGCAGCTGTTGTGTTCCATGACATGAATGGGACTGCCTGCTTTTGGATGCACAGAATGCCTGTGCTTCCCCATACGGGCAAACATGCCCCTCGCATAGGTGTACGCTAGTGTACACCTGTGTGAATGAGGCCTAAGCTTCCTGGAGGCATAGATTAATGTGACTGTACAGTATGTAAAGTGCTGTGAGTATTGTTGACATACTATAAATACCTGTAACAAATAATAATTATCCTGGTAGATCCCTATGCAAATGGGTTCTAATAAAGGGTGGAATGCAACTTCAGAAACACAGACATTGGACATGATTTTGCATATAGCGCCCATGTGCGCATAGCATGTCTGAAGATATTGGCTATAGTCCCACTTATATATGGCTGAAGTAAGAAATTTAGGTTGTACAAGGCTTTTCCCCTTTGAAATAGCATAGAAGTACATGGAACTGGAAATGAGCTCAAATATTATCATTTCATCTTATTCTTTCTTCATAGAAAAACTCAGAACTTCTCCTATCTTATTACTTAAAGGCCTTGTTCACACCATACGTTCAGAAATACTTGAGGGAAACTGGCGTGCAGATTTCACTTGCAGAGAAATCAGTTTATATCAGTCTCCATGCGTGCTTCAATGAGTTTTATACAAGAAAAAAATCTGCACGTGATACTAGTGTTTTGGTGTGAACAGGGCACATAGAGAACAATTGATTGCAGAAAAATTGGTGTCTCTGCATCGTGGTGTGAATGAGCCCTAAAGCATTTTTTTGCTACTTAAAAAGCAGAAGAACAAAACAAGAATAACAAAATCACATATAGGGTTATGAATGAATATGTTTTTAAAGTAGAACTAAAGGCAAAACTTTTTTTTTTGTATTTTGGATAGAGTAAGGGAGGGTTCTAACCCCTGTCAGTTTATTTTTACCTTCTGTGTCCCATTGGGGAGATTTCCCTTCACTTCCTGTCCCATAGCCAAAACAAGAAGTGAGAGAAAATCCCTGCAAATTAACCGCTTTACTACTGCACTGTAGCAGAAATACTGCTACAGGGCGGCACAGGTGCACAAAATCATGTATATATACGTGATTTCGCATTTCTGGGTAGGGGGCACGCACGCGCACCCTACCCACACTGCCACTTGCGGCTGTGGCTGTCAGTCACCGGGTCCCAGATGGTGATTACTCGCTGGTGCCCCGTGATTACCGAGGATATCCAACGGGGAGGAGAACTGCTTTGTTTACTAACAGCTCCCTGTCAGCTCGGGCACGCTGCTCTGGATAGCCATCCAAAGCAGTGTGCTTACAGTGAAGCACACAGACATTGCCCCAAAGTAAATCAGCGCACAGTTAACCCTTTGATCGCACCTCATGTTAACCCCTCCCTGCCCAGTGCCATTAGTACAGTGTCAGTGCTTTTTTTTTTTTAGCACTGATCATTGTATTGGTGTCACTGGAGATGTCAGTGATACCAAATCAGTTCCCTCCAATGTCATAATGTCCGCTGCAGTCCCGCAGCCCCACTATAAGTCGCTGATTGCCGCCATTACTAGTAAAAAAAAAAAAATTCCTAGTATATATACCGTCATTTGTAAACGCTATAACTTTCACGTAAACCAATTAATTTACACTTATTGGGATTTTTTTTAGCAAAGACATGTAGCAGAATACATTTTGGCCTAAATGTATGATGAAATTTGATTTTTTTAAAAAAATTGTTTAATAGCAAAAAGTCAAAAATATTGTTTTTGTCTCAAAATTGTCGGTCTTTTTTTTTTGTATCGTAAAAAATAAATGCACAGGCGATCGAATACCACTAAAAGAAAGCTCTATTCGTGGGAAAAAAAGGACGTAAATGTCATTTGGGTGCCGTGTTGCATGACCGCCTCACAGATCGCACACCCCGGAGCCTGATGAACGGTGTGTTGCCAGGACACACCGGATCACATTACTGCTGTGCTCAGGCGATTATGTGGTGTTTTACCATGTGATTGCTGTGACCAATCACAGTACTCACATAGTAAACAATGAAACTGAAAGTAAAGATCACTTCTTTCAATGTGAGTGCAGAGAGAAGTGATCCTGTAGTGTGTGAGTGTACACTGCCTGTCAGGCTGCTTGTACACTCACACACTGCAGTGCCAGCCACCCCAGTGCCCAAGTTTAGTGCCCCTGTGTCCCTGATCACTGCCCCAGAATATCAATAATAAATAATGCAGGGAGGCCCTGCCACCTGTTCCAGTGCGCACAAAAAACCCCCATACACAAAACCAATGATCACCGCCATACTAGTATCCTGATCACCGCCATACCCCAAACCAACACCCTGTTCACTGCCATACACCATACCAGCACCCTGATCACCGCCATACCCCATACCAGCAGCCTGATTACCTCAATACCCCAAACCAGCATCTTGATCACCCGATATTCCATACCAGCATCCTGATCACTGCCATACCCCATGCCAGCGTCCTGATCAAAGCCATACCACATACCATCACCCTGATCATCACCATACCATCACCCTGATCACCACTATACCCCATACCAGTGTTCTGATCAATGCCATACCCCATACCAGCTTTTTGATCACAACCATACCCTATACCAGCATCCTGATCATAGCCATACCCCATAGCAGCATCCTGATTACCCCCATACCCCATAACAGCATCCTGGCTACTGCCATGCCAGCATCCTGATTACCGCCAGACCTCATGCTAACGTCCCAATCATGACCATACTCCATACCAGTGTCTTGATCACTGCCATATGCCATACCCGTGTCTGGCATTTTAGGATCTCAACTGATCAATTTTCAAGTATATATCCCATAGTTTGTAGACTCTATAGATTTCACACAGACAAATCATATAAACTGTTTTGGGTTATTTTTACCCAAAAAATGTAGCAGAATACCTTTTGGCCTAAATTTATGAAGAACAATTTTCTATTTGCAAAATTTTATAAAAAAGAAGTATGCAAAAAATTATATTATTTCAAAATTTTCTGTATTTTTTCATTTATATAGCAAAAAATAAAAACCCCAGTGGTGATCAAATATCACCAAACGAAAGCTCTAAAAAGGATATAAATTTCATATGGGTACAGTGTTGCATGACTGAGTAATTGTCACTCAAAGTGTGATAGCACTGAAAGCTGAAAATTGGCCTGGACTGGAACTTGAAGTGGTTAAATGTATTTTTAAATGTAACTAGTTTTAGTATGTCTCCTTCAATTCCTTGTACAGTAGAGCTCAGACTAAGAGAGAAAGTGCAGCACTTGAAGCTTGTGGATGCAGGAAACACACTGACAGGAGGAGAACAGAGAGGGCAGAGTTGATGTCTTATTTGTGTTTGCTGCTCTTTCATTGTCCAGTAAGCAGACTGGAGATACGACAAGCATTGACAAACCATGGCACTGCTGCTGCTGCAATGAAGGTTGAGGATCTGGCTGTGCTCTCTGGAAGGGGTGCATTAATAAAAAAAACTAACTGCATAGAAAATAACAATCCTATTGTAGGTAAACAGTTCCCATGTACTGTATGTAATTTAACTATGCAGTCAGCTGCTAGCCTGAAGTTAAAGTATATGTGAACCTTTGCATTGTAAAACAACAAACTATGGGAAAGGTTATCTCTTAAAGAGGCCCTGTCACTAAGCTAAAGATGACATATACTAACCTGGAATCCAGCGATGCGCTGTCCCTGGAACTCCCCACCATGCCACTGACATTTTCGGGTGGCTAGCTGACCGCTGTCATTGGCCATGTTGAAATGACGTAATTTCCATGCATGTGCGGGTGTTCCATCAAATTTGGCAATGCCGAATCTGTGCAGTGAGCTGTGCTTGCGCAGATGACTGTACAAGGCCAGACAAGCAGGTAAGTTGCTTTAATGCAGAAGAGACAAAGCATGTTGCTTCTGCATTAAAAATCCTGCCTGTCCGCCCATTTTTATTCCTAGCCTAAAGTTCCACTTTAATAAAACTTCAGATAGAGCAATGAAAAATTTGATATTTTAAATGCTTGCCTGCAGTGTTTTTCCTTTCCATTTTTATTATTTTTAAATGTACTTTTGAACTTGCTAGAAAATTTGATTACTCCAGGAGAGTCAATCCCTTACACAATGCTCTTGGCCTGTCATAGCCTTCTCTTCTTGGAGTGTCTAATTACTATCTGCGCTGACCCAGCTCCTCCGTCCTTATCCTTACTTCCCTATGTCATCTTTTATGTAGCTTTTGGAGAAGATTGAAGGGGAATATTAAAGAGTGTCACTTGAATGACAGTTCTGAGACTTCTGATATCACATTCCAGATAATATCCAGCAGCAGTTTCAGGGTTTTTGGATGTCTACACAAGGAGGCTTTTACAGGTAAAACATGTATAAATGATATGAAATGCATATATAATCTCATGGGAAGATTTTTGATGAAATGAATGATCTGGCAACAGGGTCTCTTTAAGGCCTGGTTCACACTATGCCCTGATCTGAATTGCAGAGGAACGCGCTGTGTGTTCCTGTGTGATTCATATGCGGGTCTATGCAGTACAATTTCAAGCCCATATACAGTATTTCACAGAAGTGAGTACACCCCTCACATTTTTGTAAATATTTTCTTCTATCTTTTCATGTGACAACTCTGAATAAATGACACTTTGCTACAATGTGTGTCTTGCCTACAGTCGAGCATGGTGGCGGGAGTGTCATGGTCTGGGACTGCATGAGTGCTGCAGGCACTGGGGAGCTACAGTTCATTGAGGGAACCATGAATGCTAACATGTACTGTGACATACTGAAGTAGAGCATGATCCCCTCCCTTCGGAGACTGGGCCGCAGGGCAGTATTCCAACATGATAACGACCCCAAGCACTCCTCCAAGAAGACCTCTGTCTTGCTAAAGAAGCTGAAGGTAAAGGTGATGGACTGGCCAAGCATGTCTCCAGACCTAAACCCTATTGAGCATCTGTGGGGCATCCTCAAATGGAAGGTGGAGGAGCGCAAGGTCTCTAACATCCACCAGCTCCGTGAGGTCGTCATGGAGGAGTGGACTCCAGTGGCAACCTGTGAAGCTCTGGTAAACTCCATGCCCAAGAGGGTTAAGGCAGTGCTGGAAAATAATGGTGGCCATACAAAATATTGACACTTTGGACCCAATTTGGACATTTTCACTTAGGGGTGTACTCACTTTTGTTGCTAGCAGTTTAGACATTAATGGCTGTGTGTTGAGTTATTTTGAGGGGACAGCAAATTTCACTGTGATACAAGCTGAACACTCACTACTTTCATTGTAGCAAAGTGTAAATTCTTCAGTGTTGTCAAATGAAAAGATATAATCAAGTATTTACAAAAATGTGAGGGGTGGACTCACTTCTGTGAGATACTGTATTTGAATGGGCTGAAACTGAACCACACCGCGCTTAAAGTAGTGGATGTACTACTTTTTTAAATGCACAGCAACTGCAGTCCGGTGCAGGCAAAAGCAACGCGTTTGCAACCTGCATTTGGGGTGTCTTTAACTTTAAATGATCCCCACGGCAGATTGCAATGGCATTGCGATAGGAATGCGGTGCTGGAAGCCACTCGGGAATGTAGCTCTCTTGCACCGTATTCTAGAGTGTACGAGCCCTAATTCTGCTGTCCTTAGATACAAGCCTATGGTGACCAGTGGTGACTAATAGCACCTGCTTTTTCTGATTCTCTGCATGTTCCCCTGCATTAGAGAAACTGCAGAGAGGAATAGTGGTGACCTATGGATCAGGCAGCTTTCTCTTATTTATTATAGTACTCATGTCAACTCTAGGTATGTCTTTTTAATGCTCTTTTATGATCTGCTGTGCCTTGAAGCTGACGTTCAGTCTGTGTTTATAGTAAAACATGCCTGTCTGCATTCATTAAACTTGTTTTAATTTCTGTAAAGCTCACTGGCACTAGATAAGTGAAGAATGGGACCACACATTACTTTGAATAAATCCTCAGATTCATCTTACACATTCCAAGAGCAGCACCTGATTATTTGTAATATTTAGCAAATATATTTTAATAAGTGAACCTCATTTTCATGGAGGTCCTTTAAACATGTGTTTCTAATGAAACCGAAAATAAAAGAGCATGTCGATAACTGCTCACTTAGTGAAGGCTGCCTTTTATGGCTTGGAGAAAATAATGACATAGCATGGCTGTCCTACAAAGCAGTCAGCACATTTGTGGAAACAATGCCTTTTATTCCATAGCCTGGAGGTGTCACTGTTTCAGACGGCGGGTATGGAGAACATTAGACGGTGAGCAGATGCCTGCTACATACAGCAGTAACAATAGTGACATCTGCAGACTAAAATGTGCTGCAAAAGAGGATCAGGACCAGCACAGATTCTTGTCTTAAGCAGGCCACAGACATGTCGAATGCTGACCGAAAATTCTTGGTCATTAGTTATTTGCATCAATTGTGCCAGCTGCGACACATGATTTTCGTGCCACAATCGAAAATGCCTTATCCAACATGCTGGATTTTATTTAGAAAAATGAAACAAATGATGGGACAATCGTATGAGCCATTTTCATTTTTCTATTGACAGGACGTTCAGTTTTCGACTCATCTGTAGCCGACCCTACCCTGGGTATTTTATATTCTCTCATCGCTTCCTACTAAATCCATAGACAACTCTAAATGATGTTTCTCCATTTATTCTTACTCAGTATGCATTGGTGAAGTATATTAACCACTAAAATGGAAATTCCTTATTTAACTGGGGCCTATTTGTGTAGTAACATGGATGTCCAACTCCCCTCCGCTATACCTATACACACTCCTATCATTGTTTAAAGTGCTTGATAGATGGAAATGAGATTAAAAAAATATAGTGATTCCCACTGGAATTTTCAGCATAGAACTTTGGGAGCTGCCATGTGGACTTGTTTTTAAAGCTTAAGTTTTATTAAATATATTTTTTAAATCAGCACCAGGGACAGTACTTACATTGAATGAAAAGTGTCCCTTGTGCTAATAGCTGATATCATCCTTCACTCCTCCCCCACTCCCATGCCCTCACATCTGTGATAATCCAGTGCATTGGGGGGTTAATATGGGCCACTGGAACCCTGTCAAAGTGCCCACTATTTCTGCCCTAATCCCCCCCCCCTCCATTCATTAAAGCTGTACTGTACTTTCTGCAATGACAAGTGCTGTATGAATGGAGGAGGAGGGCATTTCATTCATCCACCCCTCCTCCATTCATACAACACTTTCCATTGCAAAAAGCAATAGCACAGCTGCTGTGAATGCAGTAGATTTCAATTAAATAGTAGTCATCAGCACAAGGGACGGACACTTTTCATTCAGGAAATAAGTACCATCCCTGGTGCTGCTTAAAAAAAAAAATTTAACCTGTTGCCACACGTGTAACACATACACTATATTGCCAAAAGTATTAGGACACCCTTCCAAATCATTGGATTCAGGTGTTCCTATCACCTCCATGGCCACAGGTGTATACAATCAAGCACCTAGGCATGCAGACTGTTTCTACAAACATTTTTGAAAGAATGGGTCGCTCTCAGGAGCTCAGTGAATTCAAGTGTGGTACCGTGATAGGTTGTCACCTGTGCAGTAAGTCCATCCATGAAATTTCCTTGTTACTAAATATTCCATGGTCAACTGTTAGTGATTTCATAACAAAGTGGAAGCAGCTGGGAACAACAGCAACTCAGCCACAAAGTGGTAGGCCACATAAAATGACAGAGAGGGGTCAGTGCAGTCAATACTAAAGACTTCCAATCTTCATGAGAACTTCAGATTAGCACAACAGTGTGTACAGAGCTTCATGGAATGGGTTTCCATGGCCGAGCAGCTGCATCCAAGCCTTACATCACCAAGTTCACTGGAAAGCATTGGATGCAGTGGTGTAAAGCAATAAACAAACAGAAGGTGCCACCATCAATTTATCAATGTATCAATTTAATTAAAAACAAGGAAAAGGAAGGGTTAAAATGCACTCACAACGATGAGAGTAAATGGGCATATCATCAATCCTCATTCACTGGCAAGCCTTGGTGGACAGCAGGTAAGCCTCAGAGGACAGCAGGTGGATGGATGGATAAGATGTATGCTTAAAACAGCTCTGCAGGATAGGTGTAATAAAGCTGGACTCTGTCAGAATCCTGTCAGAGCCCACAATCGCCCCTTTGTCAAACCATGAGCTCATGATTTTAACAAAGGAGCAATTGTGGGCTCCAAAACATGTTACCACACATCACTCTTTGACATCAATATGTCCCAACGTCACTTCTGATTCTGGTCCTATCATGGCTTGCGTTCCAGTGTGGCTAAATTTGTTGGTGGAGGAAGACACAGCCTGTCATATGGACTTAATCTGCATTCTGACAAGGTCCAGCTTTATTCCACCTATCCTGCAGAGCTGTTTTAAGGACATATCTTATCCATCCATCCACCTGCTGTCCACTGAGGCTTGCCAGCGAAGGACTGATGATATGCCCATTTACTCTCATCTTTGTGAGTGCATTTTAACCCTTCCCTTTACTTGTTTTTAATTAAATTGATACAGTTAGATGGCGGCGCCTTCTGTTTGTTTATTGTTTTAGTGTACAGAAACATCCTGCTAGAAGAGGCGCAGCCATTATAGAAGTAGATTCACACACCTGGATCTACCATACAGTGACTAAGGCTTCTTGCTTGGGACCTAATCACTCTTTTTCCGTTTGCGTTATAGAGTTTTTTATGTTTCTGTACAGTGGTATAAAGCATGCCGCCACTGGACACTAGAGAATGGAGACGTGTTCTCCTAAGTGATGATTCACGCTTCTCTGTCTGTCAATCCGATGGATATTTCTGGGCTTGGCAGTTTCCAGGAGAACAGTGCTTGCCTGACTGTATTGTGCCAAGTGTAAAGTTTTGTGGAGGAGGATTGTGATATGGGGTTGTTTTTCAGGGGTTGGGCTTGGCCCCTTAGTTCCAGTGAAGGGAACTCTTAAGGCCTCAGCATGCTAAGACATTTAGGACAATTTCATGCTCCCAACATTTTGGGAACAGTTTGAAGATGGCCTCTTCCTGTTCCAATATGACTTCGCACTAGTGCACAAAGCAAGGTCCATAAAGATATGGATGAGCGAGTTTAGGGTGGAGGAACTTGACTGGCCTGCAACCCAATAGAACACCTGTGGGATGAATTAGAGCTGAGACTGCAAGCCAGGCCTTCTCGTTCAACATCAGTGCTTGACCTCATGAATGCGCTTCTGGAAGAATGGTCAAACATTCCCATAGACACACTCCTAAACCTTGTAGACAGCCTTCCTAGAAGAGTTGAAGCTGTTATCACTGCAAAGGGTGGGCCAACTCAATATTGAACCCTACGGACTAAGACTGGAATTCAATTAAAGTTCATGTGCGTGTAAAGGCAGGTGTCCCAATACTTTTGGCAATATAGTGTATGTTTGGTGGCAAAAAGGTGGGTTGTAACACTTACACACCACACATATGCGTCACTGGGCGGCCAGTGTTTCTGTGCTGAGATCCCACTCACTGTGCACTTCCAGCACAGTGACTGAGCTAGCAAAGCTTGGTAGCAATTGGGCAGTAGCAAGCGGGACTGGCTTCTGATCATGTTACCACTGTAACAGCCAACCTCAGCAGTCACATGATCATCAATCCTTCCCTCCCCTGAGGTGTTCAGAACCTTTTAAAGGGACACTGAGATGGGCAGAAAGTTGTTAACTAGATGCAGGCTCCAATGCTGTTACCCCCTATCCTTAGTTTATTACTGTGTCAGTTAGTGGCCTAGAAAACAATGCAGTCAGTAAAGTGGTGACTGAAGTAGGGAAACAAGGGATTAAGATAATACTTTTTGCATGGTAACATTAAAAAAAAAATGTGTGTAACTATGATACACGAGGAACCATACTACTTACTTATCACATAGGCAGGTTAAATTCCTTTCTTAAATAAACTTTACAGTGAATATGCTTTACCGTTCCTCTCTTATTAGTGACAGTTCTGTTTACAGTGCTAATATACAAATTTTCATTAAAATATAGATCAACAAGCATTTAAAATGTTATAGTATCATTCAAATTTTAATAAAAATGTGGTATGACTCCAGCATGTAGCAATTATGAAATTAATATACTGTATTTGGGGCAAACTCACCTATGGATTCTCCTATCCTCCTGAAAGCAAACCTATGGCAGTAAGTAAAATTCTACCCTAACGCACAGGTGCTCAACCCATGGTCCACAGGCCACATGTGGCCCTTGGAGCCCTCTGTTGTGGCCCTCGATCTCAAATCAGGGAAGCACATGACTGGGGTTGGCAACTTGATCACGATCTGTGCTTCGACAGTGAAGGAAGCAGGAGACATGTAAAGCGATGCTTCTTCTTTAGTGCCTGTCCCAGGTGGAATGATAGTAAGTGAACTTCACCTGGGATTTTTCAAGAAACCTGGAGAGTAATGCCAGGAGAAGCTGGAAGAGAAAAATAAGGTCAGTGTATTGAACAACACATATACTGCACTTTTGCAATAGACATATTAGCACCTCTAAAAGGGTAACAACTTTCACATTGACCTGCAGGAGCAGCACAGTGCACCTGCGGCTTTCCTGAGGGTTAGCTGCACTGAGCCATAGACTTCTATTATACCCTGTGGGTTTGGTGAGCTTTCCAAAAGTGCACCACACCAGCAAGATATAATAGAAGTCTGCGGCAAAGCTCAGCTATCCCATAAGAAAGTAGCAGGTGCACTGTACTGCCCCCGCATTGCTGGTAAACTGCTGGGCATCAGTGTGACAGTAGCCTTATAGGGGGCTCAGGACAGTAAGAGCTTGTTTACATTTGCGGTTTGGGGGGAGGAAAAACCCCATAGCTGAGATGTGTTTTACCCCCCCCCAACAACTGGTGTAACATCAGAGGTCGCAATGGCGACCCTGCCCCCAAGCTCCAGGGGGTCCTTGTGGCCTCCCTGTCACATTCTGTTTTACTCTTGGACAGGAGAGGCATCGGGGACTATATATACAGGAATTTATTCTGCATTTTTCTCCTGCAACTGCTTTTAACCATGTTCTTCTCCTTTCCCGCCCACTGGCATTCAACAGCTGCAGGAGGAAAATGTTCATTATGCTATTCAAAATTTAAAAAAATTTGAATTTCTGAACTATTTCATTTCATTGTGGCCCATGACTGTTATCAAATCATTTAAGTGGCACTCACACTTCAAAAGGTTGAGCACCCATGCCCTGACGTATACAGTGTTGTCAGCACCATGAGGCTGACCTTTTCTCCCTTTCACTAAAAATCACATCAGCATGAAGCTGTGCATACTGATAAGGAATAATTTTACATTCATTAGTTAAACATGTTTTGCTTTTACTTACAATTTCTTTTTTCCTCTTCCTGGTTGAGGGAGGTACTGGGGATGAAGCCTGGGTCTCAAAGATGCATTCTGGGAAAGGTATATCACCACTGCCTTCATTCTCATATGATGTGCACTGTAACATGCTCAAGGAAGAAGATACAGTGTTCCAAGAAGTAAAGGGAAATGGATTCATCTGCCCTTAGGGCTCGTAAACATTGGAATGTGGTGCGGGAAACCCATGTTCCATGTGCGTTTCCCTCACCATGTTCAAAACACACTGCATGCATGATCTTCTGTGGGTGTCAATTAAATCCTAACAAAAACCCAAAGGTAGATTGCAATTGAGGTGTGTTTGCCTGGACCGGATTGCATGGTACCAAAGTACCTAGTGGGAACCGCCCTTAGTGAAAATGACCACTGTGAGAAGAATGGGGAGGAAAAAAAAAAAGTATGCAAACAATAAGGCTCCATGCACACTGGGCGTTTTAATAATGCAGGGAACATTAGTTGTGTAAATTCACGTTAAAAACATGAGTTTTTCAGCATTTATTAGCATTTTTGCATTAGCATTTGGTGGCATTTTCTGCATTTGCGGTTTTTACGTTTTTTTGTTTAGGCACAAAAAGTATAAAAACGCAGGTTTGCCGCGTTTTACCACATTTTGCAGTGTTAGAGTGTTTTTACAGCTAAAAACTCCTCTAGAAACTGACTAGTTCTGGAGTTTTTTTCCAGCCAAAAAACATCCCTGCCAAAAAACGCTGATTACAGTCTATGTGTGCATGAACACATAGGATAACATGCTGGGGAGTTTACTAGCAGTAGAAAAAAATGCCAAAAGACAAAAACAGCAGCTGTAAAAACATTCAGTGTGCATGAGGACTAAAAAGCCTGCAGTTATCTGTTTTTAGATTGACATTACTAAACATTTCTAAATTTGCTTTTGTTGCAAGTTAAAATTCCTCTTTAGGCCTTCTAAGACCTTCCATAGATGGCTCAAATTTTGTCTGATTCCTGCTGAATCGGTGAAAATTGGTGTGGTGGGTGGCCTTTCAAGCAACCTCCAGCTCAGCAAAAGCCAGTTTAAAAAATCAATTGAGCTGAATGGAAAATTATCTGCTGAACAGTGACGGTTTCCTATCAGACACAGTCACTGTTTGCTAGCGCTAGCAGTCATGGGAACAGCAACTGCCTACATACAAAACAGATTCCTCCATTCACGCTGATTAGTGTGGATGGGGTAATCTAGTGATTTTTTATTTGTCTCTTGCAGGCAGAACAACTGAAATTCAAGCAGTCTCTGCCCAGCCTTACTTGTATAATATTATTACAGCCTTCCCCCAACGCTGTCTCCAATGGCCTATAGCCACTTCCTCACCTGCATGCCACAGTGCCCAGTGCCTCAGCTGCCTACCATCAGGCCTGTTATTGTCACATGAAAGGGACAGGTAGCCTATAGCCATATCTTTCTTTAGCCACTGGTTGTGCTTCCCTTCTTCCCCTATGACAGCACTTATGTTGGGTGATTGGACGTCCATGCATGCATCCAGCTCTGTTACATTAGTTATCTAGGGAGGGTAGATAGGTTTTCAGTCAGAGGCTGAGTAGCAACCTGGTATGAGTCAGCCAGGTCATTTTCTTGTCCAAGTTGAGGGCTCTGCAGATCAGTTCCCTGATACCTCCCCTGCTCTAGAGACTTGAAAAGTTTCTAGAAGGCAGTAGGCGAGGGTGAGAAGGGACTGATCTGCATATTAAGGGGACTCTGTCGAGTCCCCAAGTAGGAAGCTTGGCATGAGGCCAGGGCAGTCTTTAAGTAGGATTGAGCCTGCCCAGCAGGAGAAGTAGTGTCAGGTGGAAGATGGAGTGAAGGCTGGAGTGTGGAGAGGGGCCTACCTGCAGGCAGGAGCTGGAAGGGAGAATCAGCCTCAACCATCCCCTAAGAGAGGACAGCCTTGAAAGCGGGGAAGGAGCCAGCCAAGCGTAAGGCCTGAAGGCAGCCACCAACCCACAAGCTTGCAGGGGAGGACTGAATGTGTAACACACACCATGGGCCAGATAAGGGGAGATGATATTCTGGTAGCAAACCTGACTAGCCCCCATCTGGGACTGTTCAGTTAAAAGTGCAGTTTCTGGGCCCCCTTGCTCAGGGATTCCCTCAGGCAGCTGGGTGAAGAGGAGAATTCATATTGGGTCTGAGGTGGTACACCAGGAGGGCTGGAGAGCTCTTCAAGAAGAAAATCTTTGTTTGTGGACTTGTACATACTTGCTAAGGAGTTGCCCTCAAGTTGCAGTTTCCTTGGGCATCCCATACACCCCTTAAACTTATCCAAGTTCAATACCCTTTAATAAAACCATAAAAAAACAAGTTGAAGGACTGTTTACTGTCTCCAGTGGGCAAGGTCTGAAGAAAATTCAGGTTGCCTGGCTGCACAGGACTATAGGGGGACCCAAAACTCAGCAACTCACAAGGGGGTAGTGTTGCGCATAGTGGTGGCTACACAGCCCTCCTTTTTCTCCTAGCTCTCAGTGGCCCAAAAATACAGCACAATAAGAAAAAGAAGGTAAGTATGAGCAGCTGCAAGGTGCAATAATAAAATAGAGTTAGCCTGTTATTTTGCCCTGCATGGGCGATCACAGGCTCACTGTAAAAGTAGGACATCAAATGAAAGCTCCTGACTTGCCAGTAAAACATTTCTCATGTGTGTACCTGACGTGGCAAAAAGAGAAAACGGCTGCCAAAAAAAATCAATTTATGACTATCAAACAAGGTGTATGCAAGTAAAGTTATAAATGACAAATGTACAATACAGACGTTTTATAGCATTCAAGCTTGCTAGGCAATGACCTAATTAAAACCTTCCCCAAACATTATTATTATTTCTTTTTACACAATTGACAATAGGCCACATATATCAAACTGAATCATGTTTTAAAGGAAATATATAGCAGTCAGGATTTATCCTTCCCTGTCCTAGGGCAGGTTAGAAAATAAGAGACAGAAGCTGCCTGGACACAGTGGTCAATCCAGAACCCTTACTTTAATAAAGGATTTAGAAACTGTTATACTCTGTGTATTACATCATACAAAATGATTTGGGATACTACACTATCATTATGTAATAGTCCATTACAGTTACCTTGATAAAAGTGTTACTCTTTCTGGGGCAGAGATGAAGGACTTACATCTTTTGAGCTATTATTGCGTATGTTGACTTTTCGCTCTTTATCATTTACATGCAACATTAATTCTAGCGTGCTGTTTAATGGCAACAAGGGAGTGAAGTATTTATGAATTAATTTTAACATGCCATAATGCTGAGATTTTGCTTTGTTGAAACACTATTGCCATTATGTTCTACAGAATATGTTGCCTCTATTGAACTTGCTGACATAGCTTTTGTGCCATACAAATGGGTTTATGTACCTTTTAACAGTGCTTAAGTCTAGACAAATTTATGCCTCACACAAAGGTTAATCCTGAAAATATTGTATATTAATTTCTGCCTAATGCTGGCAAGGCAACTGGGCTGTTACACATTCTAAGCGATATTTACTGAGCGGGCCGGCGCAATGCAACACATTATGGTGCACCAGGAAGCATGGATATGTAACTGAATCCAAGTATGAGACAGTGTGTGGGACAATATTTTGTGAATTTATACGCTTCATAGCTGAGATTTAGCACAGTAGATTTAAGTTGCATACTTGCATTAAATTTCACTTTACAATGAACCTTGGCCAATGTTTCAAATATTCTTCAGAAGTGAAAATATAAATTGGTAGAGGGTCAGTGTACACTAGAGGAAATTATCAGTTTAACATAACAACAAATTAATGTAGTTATATGCAGGACTTTTTTCCTCAGAGAATAGGTGCAGGAACTCCCCCTTTTGAGTCAATCTTTGTCTCTGACCGCTACCCACCTCCAAACACCATCCCTTGGTTCCACCTCTTACCCACCTCCCAGTAACGCCTCTTTTAGAGAATACAAAGCCAAGTATCATTTGGAAATGATGGGAGATCCCCTATATCCAGCAAAAATACCCCCCTTTCAACAATAGATCCCCCTTCAGCAATAGGACCCCCTTCAGCAATAGAACCTCCACCAGCATTAGACCCCCTGCAACAAAACACCCCTCCCCAGCAACAAAAGATCCTCCCCAGCAACAATAGACCCCTGATATCAACAATAGATCACCCAGCAGCCAGAATCGATGGACTCTTCAGCAGCCAACAACCATAGACCCCTCCCTTAACAGTAGATCCCTCCCAGTGACAATTGACCCCCCCCCACCCCAGCAACAATAGATCTTCCAGCAAAGCTCAGGCTAGGTTCACACTAGGCCTTGCACTGCAGGCTGGTTGCTGGTGTGGGAATTGATGTGATTCCGCAACCACCCGCAGCCACGTTGCGCTTCTCTTTCAAGACACAGGGGTGGTATTCATTCTGAATGGCACCCCATGCATTTCAGCACAGGTACCTCATGGAAACTGCATGGTCAAAAAGACCATGTGGTTTCCATGCGGATGCATTTTAAAAAAGGTGCATGCACCCTTTCCTTGCGTGAAACATGGGCACAGCAGCCCATTCATTTGCCTGTGCAAATGCGGGGCACACAGCCTGCCCTAATGTGAACCAGGGTCCATACCCCTTGTCATTACATACATTCAGATTGCCGGAACTGTATTCCCTGTGTTCTTGCTGGAAAAAAAGCTATAAATTCAGCTATAAATTCACTACAAACAATGATTAGAAAAATACCAGAATTTGTCTTGATAGCTGTTTTCTTTTATTCTCTGTACAGCTGCACTCTGGACCAGGGGCAGACTGACAACTCATGGGGACCCCCGGGCAATAGGGGATCATGGGGCCCCTATGTCCTTGCTCACACTCAAAAAAAGCCTATAAAATGTACCAGGGGCATTTCATGGGGCCCCCTACTGACCCTGGGACCTTGGGCAGTGCACGAGTGCTCGAATGGTAAGTCCGCCCCTGCTCTGGACTAAGAGAGCATTAGGAACCAATCAGGCTCTGTTGCAGAGCACATGTGCACAGTGACCTAAAGAACAAAGCACACTGAGAAATGGCCTAATTAGTGTGCTGCTGGCATTTCTTCATTGACCAAGCTAAAGATTTGACTGTGCTGCTGTCAGAAGTGTCCAGTACAAAACTGACTGTACAGAAATGCAGATCATTTTGTCAGTTAAACAGTTCCCAGATATGTATTTTAACTGTATACCTAGTTGCATGCTTGGAGCTCAGTTTTTAAAAAAATATACATATAAAATATACCTGCAAACAAATTTGGAGTTTCCCTTTCATTTTCAGTTGGTAGATAGAACTCGGGATAATACAATTTAAACCATGGTCCAGAAGCCTGAGGAACCACCTAGCTATCAAAAAATAAAAGTCAACATCTATAAGAACTATAGCTGCTGACTCAAGAAAAAATATTTCGCAGCCCATGAAGTCCAGTGCTGTCTTGTTCACAATTAGAGTCTTTTTTTTCCTGTGCTGCTATCTTGGAATTGGGAGATAGTCGTCATTTCCTGATCGCTTAACTGAACATTGCCACTGTATGTGCGAATCAACCCAACTGAATATGGGATATGTATCTCAGGAGGTCGCAGGCATGGGGCAGGGGCAGGGTTAAAGTGGACCTGAAGTTCTGCTGTAAGAAACAGTGAGCAGACAGGCTTTGGTTGTAGAAGAGACATACACTGTCTCTATTGAAAAATGTGCCCCTACCTGTCTGCTTGTTGTATTCTCTGGGGCTGTAAACTGAACTGCACATGCAGAACAGGTAAGTATTAAAGTGGTTGTAAAGGCCCAAGGTTTTTTACCATCATGCATTCTATTCATGAAGGTAAAATACTTCCTGTGGGCAGCAGCCCTCCCAGCCCCCCCCCCCCCAATACATACCTGAGCCCTATTGCGATCCAGCAATGTGCATGAGAGCCTCAGCTCTCTGAGGACTCTCCCTCCTCATTGGCTGAGACAGCAGCGGGAGCCATTGGCTTCCGCTACTGTCAATCACAGTCAGTGAGCCAATAGAGAGAGAGTGGGGACAGGGCCAAGCCCTGCTCTGTGTGTGAATGGACATGCAGGGAAGCGGAACGGGAGTGAGTCTGCTTGGGTGCCCCCATAGCAAGCTGCTTGATCTCAGCAGGAAGGCGGGGCCAGGAGCGGTGAAGAGGAGGATTGGGGCTGCTCTGTGCAAAACCACTCTACAGAGCAGGTAAGTATGACATGTTTATTATTTTAAAAAATGCCATTTATGTCACTTTAAGCCATTAATTCCACTTTAGGTCATCTTCATGAGTACCTGCAGAAAAGGGTACTTGGGGAAAGAATAAAGTGAGAGAGGGAAGGATTAGAAAAATGCTATGTGTAAATTGTGTGTGAAGATCTCTTTTAATGCAGTTTCTGCAGTTTTTAATTTTGCCTGCATGTCTCCAGGAACATCAGGGTGCAATGTTGCTCAATAAAACATCTGATCATGTGATTATAGTAAAAGCAAATCCTGTGGATCTACAGCAGAATTTACTTAAAGTGATTCTAAAGGATTTTTCTTTTAAATAATAGACATGTTATAGTTACCTGCTCTATCTACAATTGTACAGCAGTCCCGATCCTCCTCTTCTGGGTTTCCCTGATGGCGTTCCAGGTTCCTCCACCCGAGTACCTTCATAGTAAGCCACTGGCTATGAGGGCATTTGTGTGGGCTCACACCTGAGCCACACTGAGTGTGTCCATTGACACAGTCAGAACTGCTCTGCCTCATCCCCACTCTATCTGTCATAGTCAGGGGCCGGACAGACTCCCACTGACCAGCAGGATAGTTAAACAAGCAGGTCACCGAGGCGGATGACGCAGGCTCATCTCCAGTTTGGGGATCTAAGTACTAATCAGTATTCACCAAAGCTCTGCATGGTGGAGTTGGGTTTTGCTGCGTGTTAGTGCCAGGCCACTATCCTCAGTTTCAGCCCACCAGGAGGTGAGCAAGCCGAAGTCCAGTAGCATATATAGCAGGTAGAGGTCAAAGAGAAATGTAGCCAGTAAACAAGCCAAATGGTTGCAGGTTGGGATCAAGCAGAAAGGTAAGCCAAGGAACAAGTTAAAGGTAGGTAACGTGTGGTGGTGAAGATACAGATGGCAGCAGGAGTGAAAAATGAGAGCTATTGGCTGGGGAGATCACAATAATCTGGCAAACAGGAAGTGCAAAAGCATGGCTTAAATGGGAAGTTCAGTGGAGGAGCAAGGAGTTTAAGGCAGAAACAAGCTGCAAGCAGGATTGTCCAGTTGATCAAAGAGGGTGCTTTTCCAGGCTCAGCAAGAAGAGACATTGCCAGACATAGGAGAGGTTTAAGGTTCAGTCCCTGGTCTTGACACTCTCCTCACTGGCTTTGATTGACAGCAGTAGGAGTTAATGGTTCAAATCTGCTCCCTCGATTGCCAGTGAGGACAGAGAGAGCTGATGTTCTTGATCACGGCACTGGATTGGGCTCAGGTAAGTGGTGGGGGGGAAGTAGCTGTACACAGAAGGTTTTTCTACCTTAATACAGAGAATGAAACCTTCTACTCTTAGAACCACTTTAAAGCCCTACTCTGGGCTGAACAAAAAATATCCCTTGCAGTGGGGTTGTGCCCTCACTGCAAGGTTTAATAGCTCATTTTGTCCATGGGAATTAGGAGACAATTTTACTTACCTGATCCGCCACTACCTTGGCAGACAACACTTCTCAACAATCTGACAGTGGACTGTCCCTCTATGTCCTCACATCCAGAACAGAGCTCTGGACCCTGCTGTGGTAATGATGATGTCAGGACCCTAGACAGCTAAAGCCTGGGGGTGCAAAAGCTGCAGAGACCAGTCTAGCTGTGGGGAGGAGCAGAGGATCAGGTAAGTAAAACTGCTTTAGTCAGTCAGCCTACACCAGGGGTGTCAAACTGGCGGCAGTCCAGCTGTTGCGAAACTACAAGTCCCATCATGCCTCTGACTTTGGGAGTCATGCTTATAACTGTCAATCTTGCAATGCCTCATGGGAATTGTAGTTTGGCAACAGCTGGAGGGCCGCCAGTTTGACATCCGTGCCCTAGACGTAAACAAGCAATTAACCCTTACAGTGCAGGCACAGCCCCACTGCAAGGGATAATTTTTTATTTGGCTGCAGTTGGGCTTTAAATTCTTGCAATATATTCCATTTTCTCAGCAAAAATTTCACTTTAAGACAAAGTTTACAAACTCAGTACTCTGTGTTTATACCATTCTTACCTTGAGTACATTTGGCCTTTGTAGAACTACATGTATTTAAAGATCTTGGAGATCTCAATGCTGATCCTCAAGGATGTCTTCATATATCTAATGCTGGAGATAATTGTATGGTTATACCATTGAAAGTTTATACAGTCACACAGGAAATGATGGGAAGCAGACTATAGATTTTGAAATAACAGGAAGAAATGACTGTCTGGCATGTAGACAAAGCTATGAAACAGCTTGGGGTCCAACAAGGGTCATAAATACACAGTGCATTTTCTGCCACTTTCACAGCCAAAATCTCTGCTTTGCACAAAACACAAAGGAGTAATTATAAACTCCAGTACAGCAGAGAAGAAGAGAAATTATCAAAGATATTCATTTAGATAATCCTCTAGACTCTATTAAACAGCGAGAGTCTGCTACATTTTGCTTTATTAAAGGCCCAGCCTGCTAAAGATTAATTTATTTGCTGAAGTCTATACATTATGGAAGACAATTCCATATGGTATGTTCTTCTGATTTGTGAATAAAGAAACATTTTAAGATATAATAGCAGTAATGATTTAATATATTATAGCAGTAAGGAATCTAATGGGCTCACTTCAGGCACTTTGCGACTATAACTACTTTCTTCAGCCTGGAGTAAAGGAAATCTGTACTGAGAGAAGTATGGGGCTGTCATTTGTGACCTCTTTCTAAAAATGCTATTTGCTTGGTTGTCATGCTGAACCAATAGTTTTAATATTTTACAAGCCGCTGGGCCATAATAAATATGCTACTGGGCATTCTAATTTCACTCTGACGTGTTCTTCATATATTCAGTTCTGTGTTGTGTTTAAGCTTGGGATAGCCAGGCAACTCACCTTTGTAAGGTAGGTAGGTTAATGAATTTTAAAGTTGAAGTGATATTCTTTATTGGCTAATTAAAAATCCAAACTTTCTGCAAATTAAGTAAGCCCATAAAGGATATTACTTTTTTCCAGTGTTGGATTTTCTGAGACACATATAGTACTTCTTTAGTGTCTATAGGCGATTATGCTTGTGATTAAAGAGCCGGAAAGGTAAAAAATAAAGTGTGATTTTTTTTTTTATCACACAATGGCTTAAAATAACAATGTAAAGCGTATCATGAACAGTTCCATGTAGAAATATCATAGCGGAAGTTTAAAGATGTGTCACCCTTATGTCCATTGCCTCATGTCCTTCTTCCATGTTCAGTTTGTCCTTCAGGGTATTTGAGAAGAAGCCGGAAGTAGACGGAAGTGACTAATTCTTGTCTTACAGCACCTGTTTCAGCTTCTCAGAATGTTCTTATGCGTGTCTGTATGGACAGAAGTGTGTGTGTATGTGAGTGTGTATGAGTGTGTCTGTGAGACTGTCCCTTAGGGCCATTTTATGAAGCAAGTAAGCATCATAATTTGTGATCTTAGGACCTTGTATGGCAAACAATACTGCTTAGCAGAGCAATTTCATTGAAGGGAGGGGACGCTACATATATGGTCTTTTGATTGACAGGCACATATGTAGTGAACATAAATTACAGCAGCCTGCTAATATTTAAAAGATAATATAAATTAAGAATGTATCTTTACAACATCTCAAAAATGTTGTATAACCACAAATCTATGTATGTAACAATATTACCAACTTATAAATCAAACTAAATACACACAGATACTATTAGAATACATTATGTAATACTTATTCTATTTTGATTCACTTCTAACACCCTTGACATTCTACACCAGAGTCCTGTAACTAGCTATGCCCTATTATAGAATACTCAGCTCTCAGCTGATTAGCTAGCTCAGCTTATAACTCCTATCTCAGCTTTACTGAAGAAATTAACACTATCACTGGCTCAAGGCGACCATTCACACATTTTAATATTAATTATGATTAATCATAAAAACCAAATATTTTGCAAGCTTGCCATCAATATAATATAAGTGCCGAATTATAAATTTGATATAATTAATATTTATCATCCAGTAAGAAAGGATATCACTTTACTTCAAACTTTCTACATTCACATGCAGAATCTCCTATATAGGTGCTAGGTTTTGATTTAATATGTATTTTTATGGGTATATTTGGTTACCACACTGTAGTCAGGGTGGCTGTGATTGTTTGTTAGATAAAAGCATACTTAGCTCACTGTACTCGGTGAAGCTGTACTCTACTAGTTACGTCTACTCAGTGTGCTCAGCTGCTGTCAGTCTGATAGCTCCCTATGCATCCAGAAGGCTTAATAAGTTTCTGGATGATAGGTGTGGAACTATGCAGATGGCAACATGAATATCGATACAGCTCTGGCCTATCCCAGAGGGGCAGGCTCTGATGGCATGCTGGGAAACTGTATATATTCAGTGAGCATTCTGGATTCAGGGTCTTTTCCTGGAGAGGCTTAGTCCAGTATGGAGGGGACACTCTGCTCTTCCAGGCAAAGCTACTATTGCTGCTGTATTGAGACCTCAGCAGCAATAGTAGGGGCCATCTACTGGGGATCTGGTCTGGTATCATGGAAGCTGTCCTTGTGCTTTGTGAATACAGACCCCTCTGAAGGGATTTTAGAGACTTTGTGCTGCAAAAGCCCCCCTCTAGTGCTAGAGAGTTAGCTGTGGGTGTAGCTAAAAAGGAAACCTGCTGGTGTCCTGAGGAGCTTGCCTGATCTTCTACTTGATGGGACTTTGCTCTTAAGGCTCTAACAAAAAGATTCATAGCTAACTACCACTACTACTGCTACTACTACTACTACCTTAAAGCTAAAGTCTACTGTTCACTGCAAGCACAGACTTTGTTATAGCTTATCTTGAAGAATACTCAAGTCCTCGAGGGTGCATAGTTTTTGTGTTTGGAGTATCCCACCTAATTCCCTTAACCGTATCCAAGTTTTCCAAAATAAAAACAACACCGCTAGGCTTGTATTGAAGAAACGTGTGAATGAGCCTGTGTGCCTGGCTGGTGTGTGAAGATTGTAGGAATCCTGGACAGTATTCCTGTGGCTCCTACTGGAATAGTGCTACACAGGCTTAAGTTTAGATACTTTTTTTTAACTCAGCACAAGGGAGGGTACATACATTGAATGAAAAGTGTCCCTTGTGCTGGTGGCTGATATTATTATTCAAATCTTGAGTCTGTAATCTTTTGGTGCTGCATGGGTTAATGGAGCTGAGGGACCTGTCTTAGGCATTCATCAAGAGTGCCAACTATGTCCTTTTCATTACTGGAACTTATAGTACAGCTTCTATGAACAGAGGCGAGCAGAAAGGATGGGCATAGTTAGCACTCTTGACTAGTGCCTATGATTGGTCCAGCGGCTTGTAGCAGCCACCTTAACAGTAATCTTCCAGTTCTGTGAAGGTTAATAATAGCCAATAAACCTGTCATGGGGTGGGGAGTGCAGAGGACGGGGATTTAAATAAACATAGCAGCCTCCAGCACAAGGTACACTTCTCATTTAGTAGAGAAATTCAGTATTACAAAAAAAACAAACAATCATACTCACCTATGAGGATGCATCTTCGATCTGATGCTGCATCTGTCTCCTGCCGCTTCTAAGGCCAAGAACTGAGCAATCAAAGACTGCTGATCACTCTTAGTCTTCTTAGTCTTCAGTGAACAGAGAGTAGGTGACTGTTAGTCACCAGCTCTGTGCTCTGCCCCTTTAGCACTCATTAGAGCACCAGGCTGTGGATTGGATGGGAGCACCAGGCTCTCAGAAGTGTGCTGAGAGGCTGAGCCATCTGCTCGTCCAGGCATCTGGGTGGATCCTGAATTTAAATTTGAGGTCTCTCCAGAGCCAGGATGGGCTCAGTGATGTCAGCTTAAAGCAGGCTTTAGCCTACCGTGGGCTAAATATGGGTTATAGGAGTGCAGAACAAAGTGCACACCTGTAATCCCCAGGAGAAGTAGGGCCAGAATAGTTTTGGTTCCACTTCACTTTTAATGTAAGTAATTTTCTTTGTGCTGATTACAAATAAAATAATTAATCAATGGCTAACATAGTACATACTACTGTAGCTAAGAAGTAGGGTAACAATTGCAGTCTCATATTTCCCCTGGTAATGGTTTACTTCAAAGGGGGAGAGGTGAATAGTATTTTGTTTGCAGACATCAAACCTGTGAATCCAAAATTGGTTTGTGCATCCCACAAGTACTTTAGTTAATATAAAACTGCATGTAGTTTTATAACATATATTGTACGTTAAACCTTTTCAAGATATATTTGGTAGCCAGATGTTTAACTGGTGTCATTATTCCCACTACAAACACCATACCTCCCAACTTTCTGAGATGGGAAAGATGAGAAAGAGGAACCTAATTTTGTAAAAATTGTATGGGCAAGGGACACATCCCAGTTACATGGACTAGTGCTTTTTTCACCACTACTCTTTTTCTTTTATATTGGCTTTCAAAACATATAACAAATGCAATAGTTTAGTAATTGAATGAAAGGTTTAGGGGTGTATTTAAAAAGAAATTGAAGAGCTATTTGTCCTGTGAAACACTGAGGGTTATTTACTAAAATTGGAGAGTGCAAAATCTGGTGCAGCTCTACATAGAAACCAATCAACTTCAACATTTAGGTGTCAGAGCTTAATTGAACAAGCTGAAGTTAGAAGTTGATTGGCTACTATGCTTAGCTGCACCAGTTATAGCAAATCTCCCCTATATGCACAGTGCCATGTGTGAATGGATGCTCTGTTCTACCCATGTTGAATGTTATTCAGGTTACAGAATAGAGTGAATAAGGAAAATACCACATTATGGCCTCTAGATGAACCTGACAATCAGAGTAAATATTTCCTATGATTAGCACCAGTACTGGTGGCCATAATCAGTGTTTTCCAGATTCACTCTATATTGAAATTATAACATTGGACTTAAAGAGAAAATTACCTAATAGTAGCCATCGTTGCCCCATTCACACACAACAAATGTACATGCAGTTTCAAATAACAAATCACTCTATTATTTTTTCTTATAAATACACCCTTTAGTGTTTTATATCATATTATACAGTTATATAGTGTATGTTTTCAAACAGAAGTCTGTATGTCACACCAAAAAAAGGAACAACTGAGGAGGTATGAGGGACAGAGGGCAAAGTGGGAAAAAAACTTGGGCCACCCTTTGGATACTGCTGAATGGTCAGAGATCTTTGTAAACAAAACAGTTCTCCTCCCTGTCAGCTCGTGCACACTGCTTTGAATGGCTGTGCACAGCACAGCCATCCAAAGCAGTGTGCTTGCAGTGAAGCACACGGACACAGCACATACTGAAACAGCACACATCACACAGTTAACCCTTTGATTACTCCTCATATTGACCCCTTCCTGCCCAGTGCCATTAGTACAGTGTCAGTGCGTTTTTTAGCACTGATCACTGTATTGGTATCACTGGGGATGTCAGTGACACCAAGTCAGTTCACCCCAGTGTCAGAATGCCTGTCGCAGTTCTGCAGTCATGCTATAAGTCACTGATCATCACCATTACTAGTAGAAAAATATAATCCCAGTATATATACCACCAATTGTAAACACTATAACTTTTACCTAAACCAATGAATTTACACGTATTGGGATTTTTTTTTAGCAAAGACTTGTAGCAGAATATATTTTGGCCTAAATATATGATGAAATTTGATTTTTACATTTTTTTTACTGGACATGTTTAATAGCAAAAAGTAAAAAATATTGTTTTTTTCCTCAAAATTGTTGGTCTATTTTTTTTTTCATAGCTCAAGAAATAAAAAACGCACAGGTGATCAAATACTACCAAAAGAAAGCTCAATTCATGGGAAAAAAAGGACGTAAATTTCATTTTGTGCAGTGTTTCATGACCGAGCAATTATCAGTTAAAGGAATGCAGCGCCTTAATGCAAAAAAATGGCCTGGTCAGGAAGCAGAGTAAATCCTCTGGAGGGCAAGTGGTTAATCAGTACAGTTTTTGTCTGAAAATACAATACAAATACAATATAATACATTACAACACTTCTGAATTTTTATTCTGTTGTACAGGAATTTTAATAACTTTAGTAACCTCTTCACTTTTGATATGAGACTAGCATGCAAAAAAACAGACAATAATTAATTCGATATTCTCATCGTGTGTACAGGACTTTAGCATATGTTAGAATTCCTTATCTCTTTATTTGTTCCAGGTGACTCAGAAAGCATTGAAAGCCAAGCACGAGCATGACAGCCTGGTACCTGACATTCGCAAAGAGGAAAAGACAAAATGGCAGCCTACATAATTCTCCTATGACAGGTGTACTTTAATTCTGCAGCATAGCTTTAATTGGTAAGTAAATCAAAATATTTGAAAATATTTGAATTTTTACAGAAAACGTGTAATATTTCTGCCCAAAAAATCTGTGTTTGGAAAATGTGCATTTTCAGTCTATTGAATTTGTAATGGACATACGTGAGAATGTTCAAGAATTTCTGAGGTCTGAGGTTTGTTTTGGTAGCCACATATTGAACAAAAAAGTGAGTGTTGCTAAAAAAATATGATCATGTGCAGGTGCCATACTGTATGCAGAGATGGCGGGTAGACATGTTTGTAGACACGTGTGTCCACTGTAACGGAATTGTAGTAGGAAGTAGTAGTATTAGTATTTATAATATCAGTGTTTTATTTAATTTGTTATTTTGTAGAACTACAAATTCCATCCTGTCTTGTTAGTTTCTAGTTGAAAAGATAGGCTGACATTTATCACAGAGCCGAGAATGCCATATTAAGTTTAATCAACTATTTGTATTATATATTTATTACAGGTACTTTTATAGCGCTGTCAATTTATGCAGCGCGTTTCCATACTGTACATATTGTACATTAACATCAGTTCCTAAACCTCAAAGAGCTTACAATCTAAGGTCCTTAACTTACATTCATATAGATGCTAGGGCCAATTTAGACAGAAGCCAATTAACCTACCAGCATGTCTTTGCTATGTGGGAAGAAACTCACATAGGCAACAGAGAGAACATGCAAACTCCGGACAGGTAGTGCTGTGGTTGGGATTCAAACCAAAGACCCTAGTACTGCCAGGCAGAAGTGTTAACCACTTAGCCACTGTGCTGCATCTGACTGCCTGAAATGCATTTTATTTGGTGAATTGAAGAAACTTTTTTGTTCAGTAAAGCTGATGACTCCTACCTATTTTTATGCATCCTATTTCAGGCGCCTCTGCCGATCAAACTACTGATGGGCCATTTTATTGAAAACTCCTTTTGCACACAACCAACTCTTTGCATCCGACTGGTTGTCAGAATACAATAGCCACAGCAAAATAATCAACTATCTGCACTGTATAAGAATCTGCTAGATTTTTTTTGTTCAGCCTGCCTGTGTGTATGGTCAGCCAATTATCTCATCAGAACCTGGCTGAAACTTGAGCAGTGGGTGGCCATCTGACATCTTTTGAATTGAAAATCTATGGAGCTAAGCACATCATTTTCAGTGGAATGGTGACTGCAGCCAATCAGTTGCAGTCACTGATTGGCAGTGCCCACTGCATTCGTAATGTAGGAGAGGGTGAGGAAAGGTGATACCCCTGCCTAAATCTTCTGGAGCACAGCAGTGCTTCAGCTGGCCTTCCTACTTAATTAAAAAAATGCCTTACCTTTTAAATATTTCTAAAGAGAAGGCCTCCCAGCACATTGCAAGCATTTCTGAACAAGTTCCCAGTGCAGGGGCGGACTGACCATTTGGAAACTCGGGCACTGCCCGAGGGCCCGAAGACAGTAGGGGCCCCATGAGATGCCCCTGGTACCTTTTTCATAGGCTTTTTTGAGTTTGGGCAAGGTCACAGGGGCCCCATGATCCCCTATTGCCGGGGGCCCCATGAGTTGTCAGTCCGCCCCTGTCCCAGTGTTTGTGTTCTAACACAAAATGGGGACAGACTGAGTTAATTCCTCATTAACATACAAAGAAAAAGCATAGCTCTGAATATTTAACCCTTTGTTAGGACAGACAGTATTCAAATCTAGTTTACAATGGATAATGTGATCTGCTAGCACAGTAAAGACAAGGTTAATTACTGTATGGTGAACACAGTGGGCCAGCCCCCTCATAAACAAAGAGAACTAAGTCACATTTTTCAGTGGTGGAATTATCACAAAAGAGCATCCAAAATGGCGAGCAGAATTTTTGCTTGTTATTTTATGTGAATAGGAACATGTAACAAATATAAAGTGTTATCCCAATTTAATTCTGCAAATGCAGAAATTCACTTTAAGGCTTATTTTTGCCCCCATTTCCTTCTTGATTCTCTAATGATTATAAGGTGATTGGTTTGCCCCATGGCTACTATGCCTTGTCAAAAGAGTTAATTTACTAAAGTTCAATACACGGTATACTTTGCAGGGGATGTCTCACTTTGCAAGGGAATTAGCCCCAGAACTCAGTGAATGTGGTGAAGTTTCACTTTTCAAATAATAACCAATCACATGCAAGGAAAATAAAAAAACATTTTTACATGAACATAGTACATATAAGCTGTTGGGTAAACTTCCCTGAACCCCAATGTGTTCTCTTCCTTTTACATTCATTGCACAAGTGGTAGCATAAATGAATCATATTCTTTTGACTTAAGACTCAAAATAACTGAGTTATGACTTAGCTAGTGACAGTAGAGCAATAAGTTTATCCTGGTTTGACATGAAAAGCCCTGGGGAATTTTGTGCCTTAACATTCATCGAATATAGAAAAAAGAATTTATGACATTCTGCATCTTCCATTTGCTGCATACTTGTTCTGGGTCTATGACTCAGAAGTATTGAAGCCAAAGACGGTCAGGCAACTAACATTTTCAGAAGAAGAAATTGGCAAAGGCAGCCACCATACTTCTCAATAGTTTCCTTTTTTTAGTTTTGGATAAAGCAGAGAATGGTTATTTTTTGTTGTATGTGTATCATTAGGGGAAATTCCCTTCACTTCCTGTCCCAGATATGCAACAGGACATTAGAGGAAGTCCCAAAAGGAGGGGAATTATGCTTTTAGACAATTGTCTAAACCTATCGAGGAATCTAACCCTTTCCCACTCTTTTGAAAATTAGATTACTTGGTCTCCTACATAATTTTTTTTTCCTAACCATGGACTGCTTTTTTAAGCATGAAGCTGATAGTCCATTGCATGAGGACACATTTGAGACTTCTTTTTTAATTGATAGACTGACAAGACAGTCATAATTTACTCTATGGAAGAGACTAATATGGAATATACATTAATCAAAGGTTATTTAATTGATGTGTGGCTTGACATTTATTTTTTTTAATTGAAAAGATGGCTCTCTTTGAGGTTTCCAGAGTTTTGATAAATAATAACCAGGTTCTTCAGGGTAAAAAAAATAAATTAAAAACAACTTGAAATGATTTTTCAAATAGACTAATATTTATTGAAGAAAATGAAAACTAATGTTGACATGTTTAGATTTTTTCAATAGGCTTTTTAATTGCTTGAGTTTCCAGTATGTGGCATAGAAAAAGAAAAGAAAGGCCAAGGACCTTGTCTAGGCCTGTATAGATGCTTGTTTAATGCACATATTAGCTATTCATAATATTTATATTAAAATTGTAGTACTTGTAAAGAAATAGGATGTTCTGTCAGTATAATTGTGCCTGTCTGTCCCAATGAAGTGTGACCTTGACGCAGTTAAAGTTAGGTGTGCTATGCACAGCATACTGTCGATTAGCACTTATGCATTGTAAGCTATGTTGGGGTTTATTGCCCTGACATTAAAATGGAAGCAAAGAGGAAAAATAATAAATGAATTTCAGCTTGTCTACTGGATCATGCTGTTTCTATGACAACCTGGAGCTGGTGAGATGCTGTACTACCTCCTATTTCTCCCTCTTGTGTGCAAAATCGAGAATTCACCCTACATCCCCTTCTTTGTGTCTACCTTCTTCAGCTTCGAGACCAGAAGATATTATGGTCATTCTCATTCATAGCTTTTACATACATAAATCATACAAACACATAAAAGGAAAAGGTGACTTAAGATGTGTAAATGAAATATAAAAAGTGAGGAGGATTGGGAGTCTCTTGGGGTGCATAAACAGGAAAATGAATCAGAATCAGATTGTTTAGAAGTGGTGGTGCTGTGGTTCTATGCAAGATACACACAGCCCTGTGTTTTCAAATCCATATTTATGTTGGTTATTATAAAACTGCCAACAACCCCTGTTTTGGAGGCTCCAGTGGTCAGCTGTCTCTGATTTCAAGAATTATTTTCATAGTTAGGGGTTTTATGTCTGAATACGTCCCTGGACTTAAACATTAACTACAACGTTTAAGATGTTTTTTCAGTTTCTATACTTTTGTTAGTGTTAACCATATGTTTATATCCTAATTGAACTGACATTTAAAAAGAGTAGTCACATTGTAAAAACATATGATGATACCTTTTGCAAAGTAGTGTATGGTGTGAATGGGCAGCTCTCTCCACAACAAGGGGAGAACCACTTGAACGCAAAATGGTATTAGAGGTTCTTTTTAAAGCTTAACTCCAGCATATTAACAACCTCCCTCTAACTAACTACTAGTAAAAAAAAAACTTTTCAAATGCCCTTTTTACCTACCTGAAGCAATAGTCAAGTGGCAATCCTTCTCTTCTTCTGTGTACTTCTTGGGTCATTCTTTGTGTGTCCACATTCTGCATGGTGCGGATATCTCCGGATATCTCCACTTTCAGGTCCTTGTTCATAGGCTCCAGAGGCAGGAAAACACATGCGTGATGAGGAGACCAGTGCCCAAGAAGATAACAAGTATGGAAAAATGCTTGGTCCAGAGGGCAGGAAGTTAGCTTGTCTCATGGAGGAACCTGTGACTTTGACTGTAATGGTAACCATTACACTGTAAGATGGCTAAGGAGAAGGTGTTTTGGTACTGTCCGTTGCACTAACATCCAAATTTTCAGGACAATATTTTAGGGTGTGTCCCCTTCTTCAAGGTCCAAGCAGTACTGATACACTAAGTTTTAGCAGAATGTTAACTAGTACAAAGAGGTGTTTGAAATCAAGACTGAGGAGTAAGGTCAATGGTGTACAATGCCGTATTTAAATTTCATTTTTACTTGGAATTGGGCTTTAACTAATGGCAAATACATAGTTTTTTTATTTGATGACAGAGACCCTTTGTCCCTTTTTGTATAGTAAATAAATATTAATCCAGTTAGTGTTTATGTAACCTGTAATGGAGTTCAGACAGTGAATGGTAATGGAGCTTATTTTTAAAATACGTTGTAAGTGGAACAGTGGTGATGCCTATAGGAGCCATAAGGCCTCCTCTTCTAATATACACAAGAAAAGCATTGACATTTCCTTGCTAAATATTTTTTTTATCGCTGAATAAGCCGTACATGTTGGATCTTGAATTTTTTTTAATGTGCAAATATAAAGTTTATACAGTTAGTTCTCCCACGTTGTCTGTAAAGGCTAAGTTCAACTTTTGGGAAAAATAATAAATGCACATATTTTTTTCAGGAAAAAAATGTTAACTTATTATTTTTCCCTCAGGAGCCTGCAAAGCATTGCACACATGATCAGTAGATAATGGGTGCAATTTCAGGTTCCTGCAGACAAGCCCTGCAGCTTTCAGCCCATAACTCTATATGGGCTGACTGTTCACAAGCTGCAAGGAGTGTAAATTAACTATGAGTGTCCTTGCAGTTCATTGAGAATGACAAGCTATTAGCCATGTTGGATGATGGTACTTGTCGTTCTCTCATTCACAGATCACTGTGAATTAATGATGAGGCTGTGTGGGAACAGCCACACACAACTGCGGTATTTGGAGGGAAGATTCCCACCTGCTATTACAGGGAAGGAGGGAATCAGGGGTTTGGGAGGAAGGTCTGGAGCATGTTACAAGTTACACCCGAAAAATGATCAGGAAGGTGATCCCTTAAAGTACAACCCCTAAAGTACAACCAAACATTTATTGGAAAATCCCCCAGCATACCTAGCTCCCTAGCTTATCTAACCTAGATGACCCCTTTCCTGACCATCGGGCATACTTACCTGCCCAATGGCAGTGGTAGCGGTTTACAAATATTCTCCAGACCTGGCAGTACTTTCACAGTAAATGTTGTAGATACAGTAGAGACACTACATATGGGGCTCCATTCAAACCTATGGCGTGTTACGGCACAGGAGTGGCCAGCTCTGAGGTGATTTCTGCACCTGGAGCATAAGCATCACAGAAGCCTGCCTCCATGGAGAGGTAAGTATGCATTGTGGTGGTGACTGGGGTTCACGTTGCAGATCTATACCTTTACCTGCTGTATGTTTCTGCACCAGAAAGTTTCCACACCACAGTTCTTTGTGGAATGCCATCAGCGACCTGGCTGCTTCAAAGAACTCTAGTCCTGGAGAATGTTTGGAAAGCAAATCAGAGCATATTTCGGGGGCAAATTATTGTGGCAATACAGCTTTCTTCCGGAGCTGCTACTATGTTATGTCAATGGGTACAGCTTAGCCGGAGAGAGTGAGGTTTGATGGGGACAATAAACTGACCTATTTAGCATATGTCCTGCAACATTTTATTTGAAGTATGATTCTAAAATGATGGCCAGGGTCTAAGGTAGAGAAGCCATGAAAATGTTTTTTTAAGTATAAATACTTTGTAGTTTGTGTATGCTTTTTTGAGCATGCAATGTATGCCTGGAAAAATGAAGTACACAGGGCATACATTTCTTTCTCCCACCATTCCTGCCAGGTCTTGAAGACTGCTACAGTAGCAGCTGCAAATCCTGCTTTGTAAAAGAGAACTACTGACCAGTATTCTGAGCACTGTTCAGATGCTTCATTCAAAAATACAATGTACCAACATTATTGTTACATTGTATTAACATTGACCTTTGGTTTGCTTATACTGTAGTGTCAGTTAAATCAACTCTACCAGTAAATACAATTTTTTTTAGATCAAATGTGTCAAATTTTACCTCTTATTTACCTGTAGTAAACTCTTAGCAGCTTTATTTTACTCCTTCTTTCTCTTCCACTTTAGCTATAATTTTTCTGTTAATTTGTTAATTATTTCTATTTTTATAACCAATAAAATTTAAACTCTTTTCTTGTTTTAATTATTTTTGTTCATTCATTTTTGTTTATTTCACTTTAAAAAATGTGCAAAATTGGAAAAGATTCTTTGTTTTTATGTAAATAACTTTGCAATGTTTTGTTTCAGATTTGAAGTTACAGGGTAGATTTACTAAAACTGGAACACTCAGAATCTGGTGCAGCTGTGCTTGGTAGCCAATCTGCTTCTAACTTCAGCCTGTTCAAATTAAGCTTTGAAAATAAAACCTGAAAGCTGATTGGTTTCTGTGCAGAGCTGCACCAGATTTTGTACACTCCAAATTTAGTAAATAACTACGACATTGTTGTTAAACACAGAGCAAATTTTAGAATAAAATGTATACATTTTATCTACAGTAAACACTAGTTGTTTTAAAGCACTCACCCTGTCAAAAAATAAAAGTCAGCAGCTACAAAAACTGTAGCTGCTGAGTTTTAAAAAACAGCCACTTACCTGTCCCTCGGTCCTGCGGTGTGTCCCCCGCAGCTCGTTACACCAGCTGTCCTGTATTCCAGGAGGCCGGCTTCATCAGTGTGGGCACCCAGCTGTGATAGCTTGCGGCTTCACAGCCGGGTACCCGCTGAGCATGCGCGAGTAGCGCTGCGCTTCATGAATGGTCCTGTATTCGTCTGGGACCTGTCACATGTCCCAAAAGACTACAGGGAGGTAGGGAGAGAGGACACCTTCCATTTCCAATCACCTAGGCGATCTGACCAGAAGTGGGAGCGGGTACCTGTCAAATTCGGGTACCTGCCCCTCAAAGCTGCTAATCCTTAATGGGGAGTGGGGGAGCAGTCCTTAAAGCGGAATGTCCCCTTTTGGGTGGAGCTCTGCTTTAAGGACCAGTCCACACCACATGCAGTCCAGTGCATTTTGTTTTCTGCCTCAAAAACGCATTGATAGCAGGTTGCATGGTTTCCAATGGCATTATTCACACCAGTTCAGTCAGTTCCAGTGTGTTCCAGTTCCAGAAAAAAAAGTAGAACATGCTGCATTTTTTCTGCACTGAACTGTACTGGAATACATTAAAATGCATCAAAAATGCTCCGGAACGCTCATGTCCTTATTTAAGTTGAAGAAAAAGAGAAGGGAAAAATTAACTGGAATGCATCAAAAATACAAAAAAAAACCACATAAAAAACGAGTCACGAACGCACATACAGGAATGCATACAGATTTTTGTGGTGTGAACGAGCCCTTAACCTATCACTAGTCAAAGTAAAAAATAGCTAATTTTTAAGTTTATGTCTATGTCTTTTATGCCTTTTTGGCGTAAAAAAAAGATGTATGTATTACTTTGTTATCTTTCATTATTGCAAAGTTGTTTCCAAATCAGTAGGCACATAGCAGAAATTGCTGTGGTTCATAAGGGGTATACAGGTGTGAGAGTCTAACTGGTTAAAAACAAATGTCATGCAGAGGGTACATTTGACAAACAGTTTGCATGTCTTTGTGCAGATACAAAAAGCCGTTGGAAAAAAATAGTAATTTAAGTTTACTCTGTTTCTGCTTACAATCCGTACTCTATCCAATAACTATAGCAGTGAGAGTGCTTAGACCCCAGCAAAGTAGATGTGGATTAATCCCAGTGTGCTAGATGGTGCCATGGCAAACAAAACTCTTATTTTGTAGGACATAAAGGAAGCCATTATATAGTAATATATTCTTGCACTAGAGACACAATATAAATTCCTTCCAAAAGAATACTAAAATCACCACCAACTTATATGGCAAATGATCTATTATTTCAACCCAGCATTTTCATTATTTTATCCCCTGAAACCCCCCAAAATATGCATTAATGGATCTTTTCTTTTAAAGGTAGGGTATAGTTCCCGTATGCATCACCTCTACACAAGTGTGTCAATTTATTACACAGCATTAAAAAATATATAGATGATTCAGTCCCTGCAAAAATTTTCCCAGAATTGTCATGCACAGAGTAACAGCCCCATGAAGGAATTTGTGGAAAACATGAAAGGATTATTTTGCCTTCATACCCCCTATCACAGACCTGCTTAATTTTTTTAAGGGCCAGTACACACCACAATTTCTGTATTCTGGATGCCTTTCTGCATGGACATTTTTTAAATCGTTCCAATGTGTTTTAGATGTGTTCCAATGCATTTTTCCCTCTTTTTTTCTTCATCACAATTGAAGACAAATGTGTTCCAGTGCGATTTTGATGCATTTTTCCATACTCCATACAGAAAAAATGCAGCATCTTCTACTTTTGTTGAATGCACTGGAACTCACTGCACTTGAGTGAACTAGGGCCATTAGAATACACGGAAAACAAAGGAAAAACACACTGGACTGCATCTGGTGTGAACTTGCCCTAAAGCCCCATTCACATCTGGGCGTTTGTGATCTCGATTCTGCCTGTGATCCCAAAGCATTCTGAAAAAATGACAAATCGCACCTAAACTAGGTCCATTAGAATACATGGAAAACAAATGAAAAACACACTGGACTGCATCTGGTGTGAACTTGCCCTAAAGCCCCATTCACATCTGGCGTTTGTGATCTCAATTCTGCCTGTGATGATCCCAAAGCATTCTGCAAAAATGACAAATCACGATACTTCACGCGATATATTGCACTGCAGTAGTGGCAAACCATATTATGTGAAGCTTGTCATCCAAGAACCACACCCCACTTAGATGTTATTGAAAATGAATGGCACCCAAACCTGCATAGTGTGATTTGTCATTTTTGCAAAGAGCTTTGGGATCGTGGGCAGAATAGCTTTTGTGGGCAAAATAGCGTTGATTCTGTCCTAGATCGCAAACGCCCAGATGTGAATGGGGCCTAAGGGCTGGTTCACAGAAGATGCAATCAGTGTGTTTTAATTTGCATCAAAAACACATGCACAGTGTTTTCCATGTATTCTAATGGCACGTTTAGGTGCCATTGAAAATGAATTGCACCTGAGCATGCATGGTGAGATTTGTCATTTTTGCCGAGCACTTTGGAATGGGGCCTAAAAGCTGCTGACCACTGTCCCTCTATTTGAACCCCTCCCCCCCCCCACATCCCACCTTCCTTTTGCATATCTCTCTCTTTCCTCTCTCTCTGCTCACAGAGGTAGCAGCGGGGGACATTGGCTCCCAATGCTGTCAATCAAATTCTGTGAGCACAGAACAGGGGTTGGGGTTTTGGCAAAGCCATGCTGTCTGTGTCTATGGATGCAGATAGCGTGACTCAGGAGCAAGCCCACAGGTGGGCCCCTTATAAGACATGCACTGGGAAGAGTAGGAGTGGAGAGCACCAGCGGGGACCCAAAAAAGAGGAGGTTTTAGGTCGCTGTGTGTAATACCAGTTTAGAGTTTAGGTAAAAATTAAATTTAAAGGTTGGGCACTACTTTGCTTTGCCCCTCCCTGAACTCATTGCAATCTCTACATTGTCTATAGGATGCCTGGAATTCATAAAATAAATGGCATTCCTGGCAATCCTCTTTCTGTATATTACCTGTTAGATGCCACCCTAGGCACAGAACCATGGTCAGTTTGCATCTTTGCTTACAACTTAGAAGCAACAGGGTTTTGTAAGGACACACAGTGTGCCAATTGTCCAAAAGTCAGATTACAGCTTGCACAGCCTCCATTCAGACTGCTGTAGGCAGGACGTAACAAGGTATACCAATCATTCCTGTATTCCTTGTCTACAGTCAGAGGACATTTTAGAGGTCTTTATGGAGCAAAAAGGCTACTGGGATCTGTGACATTGGCAGAATCCACCAAGCATATTGTTCAGTGGTTTGTGGCCACTGATAAAAGGGACACAAAACATATTTGTGATCAGTTTTTATGATTGAAAACCTGGCAACATGATTAATGAGTGTACAAGTGGGAAATGGTTAAATTTCAGGTTTTTCTTTTTTCTTTTTTTTGCTGTCTGTGTCCCCTTTAGGAAAAGGAGATTTTCCTCCACTTCCCTATTGGAGATCTGTCATTTTTTAAACATAACTTTTATTGATTTTGTGTTGCTAACTCATCTGTATTTTATAATGACTTTAATATTTCCAGTACATTTTCTGAATATTCATTATTTTTCAAGAAAAGATTTCATGATCAACTTCATTTGATTAGGTTTTTAAAATATCCTCTGTTTATAATGAATTTTATCTGGTATTTTATATTCATTTATGATACTATCTAATATTGATTAGACCAGCATATTACTTTTCATGTTATATAGTCTATACTTCTATGCAGAGCTTTTTTTCAGCAGGAACATGGGGGAACGCAGTTCCGGAACCTCCAGCACTGAATGTATGTATTGGCAAGGGGTGCTGGGGTGTGCTGGGAGTTCTATTGATGCTGGCTACTGGGGAATCTATTGTCACTGGAGGGGATCTATTTTTGCATGAGGGTATATTTTTCTGCGGGGATCTTATCTTGCCGAGAGGGATCTACTGTTGAGACAGAGGTTTTCTGTTGCTGGCTGCTAGAGGAGCTAATAATGCTGGCTGTTGGGAGATCTGTTGTTGCTGCTGGGATCTAATATTGCTGGGGTGGTATTTTGTTGGTGGAGTCCATTGTTATTGGGGGGGGTATAAAAGGGGTGGTACTGGGAAGTGAGTAGGGGTGAAACCTTGGAACGGTGCACAGAGGTGTGTAGGGGACGAAGTCTAGGGGGGAGATCCTGCACCTATTCTCTGAGAAAAAAAGCCCTGCTTTTATGTATCCATATTTTCATTCCTCTTTTGTAACCATTAAGGAGAGTGTTCTGGGCCCCATGTTTGCTTTTTTTATGTTATCCTGTTGTGGACTAATATCATTATTAAAAGATTCTCAACTCTGACCTTTTGTTTGCCACTTTCAGTAGACTATACACTAGTGTATTCTCAATTTTGGGTCCCCTTTCTGATGGGGTGTCCCATTTTGTTGGGAGTTGCCTCACTGGAGCCCCTGACTGACTGATCTGACTGATTTACAAAAAACCCTGTATCCAGCATCTCGCTTTCATTTAAAGCAGAGTTCGACTTACCCTGTTAAAAAATAAAGTCAGCAGCTACAAAAGCTGATGACTTTTAAAAAACAGCCACTTACCTGTCCCTCGGTCCTGTGATGTGTGTCCCGCAGCCCATTTCACCGGCTGTCCTGTATTCCAGGAGGCCGGCATCTTCTGTGTGGGCACCCAGCTGTGATAGCTTGCAGCTTCACAGCCGGGTACCAACTGCGTATGTGCAAGTAGCGCTGCGCTTCATGAATGGTCCTGTAGTCTTCTGGGACCTTTCACGTGTCTCAAAAGACTACAGGGAGGGAGGACACCTTCCGTTTCCGATCACCTAGACGATCGGACGGGAAGTGGGAGCAGGTACCTGTCAAATTTGGGTACCCGCTCCCCCCCTCAAAGGTGCCAATCCTTAATGGGGAGTGGGGGAGCAGTCCTTAAAGCGGAACTACCCCTTTTGGGTGGAGCTCTGCTTTAAGTTTTAGCAAGGGTTCTAACCCTTCCTTACTCTTTTAAAGAACAAAAATGTTGGCTTTTTCTCCAACAAAAATATCATTTTCTTGCTTGTAAATATGATGGCTATATATTTCAATATAATAGCACTGATACACATTTTATTATCCCAACAATTTTAATTGAATCTTTCTCAATTGTCTTTTATTTAAATTTGATATAAATAATGAACTTTGTGTTCATTCTTCATTTTGCTATATTTAAAATTCTTCTGATCTCTAAAGAAATTTATAAATAAATTCTGACATGGCTGTCTTGGGAATAATGTAAAGCTACTGTATGCTGTCATAATAACGCCCTTTGAATGGAGTCAAGTTTAAATGATTTTTAATGTTTTAGCATGTTGTTTTATTGATTTATTACACATATTTATGTAGTGCCAACAATGTATTTACTATTACATAATACACTCACATGAGCTTACAATCCTAAGGTCCCTTACTGACATTCATGCACAATAGGGGTAATATAGACAAAAGAAAAGTAACCTACTAGAATGTCTTTAGATTGTGGGACCCCATGCAGATACTGTTGTGGTTGGGATTTGAAGCAATGATCCTAGTGCTGCTAGGTGGAAGTGCTAACTACTGTGCAGTATTACCCAAAGTAATAAATAACTTCTTACCAGTGTAGACCCCAAAGTACTCAACAGGTTTTGGGCCTCACCACATTAACAAGTGATAAATAAGCCACATATGATGTGTAAGCCTGTAAATGGTAGAATCTACAGCTACAGAAATTACTTTGAAATATTTTGTTGCAGTTTGTTCACTTTTTATATGTACTCTCACAAAGAAAACATGTTAAAACATGTTTTCTGTTCTCTGTGGCTCCCTTATATTTAAATTCCAGCAAAAAAATGACAAATCCTATTTTCTCACTCTCATCCTTATTGGTCTCCTTTCCAAGACAGTTTTATGTGTGTCTAATCTGGTAATTCAAGGTCCCTCACAAAACAATAAGGAGCCAGAGTGCCCATTAAAGGAAAAGTTCACCTTAAAAAAAAGCTAATTTTTTGCAGATAAAAAATATGTGCATTTATTTTTTTTTTTTTTTAGGAGCCTGTAAAGCAGGCAGATTGCGGGTGCAGTCTCAGCCTCCTGCAGACTGTCAGTGTAGCCATACCTCCAATATGGCCAGACAGATACTGAATGACAGGAAGATTAATGAACTACCTACAGCGCTTATCAACCCCTGGTAGTTTATTGAGCACCACAAGCCATCAGCCGCAAAGACTATCAGTACTTGTAGTTCATTACCAGGGGCTGACTGACCATTTGGAAACTCGGGCACTGTCCGAGGGCCTGGGGTCAGTAGGGGCCCCATGAGATGCCCCTGGTACCTTTTTCATAGGCTTTTTTGAGTTTGGGCAAGGACACAGGGGCCCCATGATCCCCTATTGCCCCGGGGGCCCCATGAGTTGTCAGTCCGCCCCTGTTCATTACACAAGCCCTACACGTCCGCTCTCTTTTTGAATCTTGACAGCAGGTGTTGGGAGAAGATCCCTGGCCCACTGTCATGGGGGTGTGGCAGCAGGCAGTTGCTGATCATATTACACCCTAAATGTGTTTGTAACATTTTCACAAAGGTGAACTTATTATTTAATTAACAAGCTGCTCCTGAGAACAAAAATGAACTCCAATAGTGGCAATAAATAATGTATGCATGTGAAGTTTCCTTGGATATGGCACAAATGTTTTATACTGTTTGATGTTTAAGTGCCGATTCAAATATGTGTGGTGTGGCTTGACAGCTCTGGTTTCATTGTGAATTGAAAAGCAGTCGTTCAGTGGTTCAGGTCCAGTTCTAGCCTAGTTTAGGTCAGGATTTGAAGAGAGAAAACCAGCCTGAAATCATATTCACAAACTCATGATATGTGCGATTCAGAAGCAGTTCCCATAGAAGTCAATGAGCCTGTAATCGGCACCTGAACCAGACTGCACTGTGCAGAGATCGGTCAGGACTCTTTTTCAATCCACACTGAATCCTCACTGCCAGTGCACCAGACATGTGTGAACAGACACCATAGAAAGAAATGTTATTACACATGTCATGCGGATTGGATGCAGTTCAAACTGCACACCCCCGACACTGAGATCAGACTGTTGGTGACAGCTCCGGGTCTCTACTAACGATTAGGACCCATGGGAATCAGATCCCATTAACATGATTGCTGTGATAGCCTCTGATTGGTTACCACGGTGATCATTCAATCTGTAGCCCGCCCCTGTGTGGTTTTTCCTCTGTGAGGATAAGCAACACAATTTCCCCCTAACAAGGAGGAGAATATACATTGTATCTTTTCCTCCTCCCGAGAGGACATCTGCAACGATGTCTGCAAACAAAAAAAGTCTGTTTTTTTTTATTTCATAAATATTAACTAGTTCAGGGCTTGATCTAGTGTAGTGAGTGTTAGGTAGGCCATAGAATATGCAATTTTCTACAACCATGGGTTGCAGGTAAGAAAAGTGCCCAATTCCCCCATCAACATAGTCAGGGTTGTTGGGGGAATCCCTCCCATGGAGCTATTGTATCCTCCAGGCAGCAGAACACAATGATAATTGCTAGCGGCTAAAAATCCAACATGTTGGTTGTATCCAATTCAATCAGTCAGCTGGTTCGATCAATCCATGGCCCACTTTAGTGGATGTATAGATGCCAGTGTTAGTGGAAATGTCAGTTAGTGTCAGTATGTCAGTTACTGTTAATGCCAGTGACAGACTATCTTTAAAGCAACTCTTTCCTGTGTAAATGTTTCTAAAAACTGCTACCAAACATAAACTATTCAACTTAGAAACAACACACTGTTGTATAATTAACAAACAAAAACATTGTTCCAGTATGTCCCCTGAGAACCTGTGATTTCTGTTTTAGGTCCATTGAGCCTCTTACTGAGTCAAATTTGGAGATTTCCTATTAGCAGAAAGCAGGCTGTTCACCACATTTCAGAACTATAGGTCTTGAGGGATTGTCCAATCTCTGCAGAGACAGGCTACTTCTTCCAGATAGAGAGCAAGGGTCTTTCTCTACAACATGCTGGCAGGAGACAAGCTTTTCTGCTCAGGCTGTGGCTATTTTGTAAAAAAAAATGAGCTTTTAGACATTGCACATCTTTTGTTTTGAAGCACCTGGAATATATGTCATTGCTTTAAAATTAAAGCTCAATTAGGAATTTAACATAACTTTTTTTTCTTCATGCTTGCTTTAAACTAGAATTAAACTATTATTATTATTATTCAGGATTTAAATAGCGCCAACAAATTGCGCAGCGTTTTACAATTCTACTATATGTTTTTTTTAATGGACTCTCAGGAGGAGATGCCATAATGCAGCTATTCTCAACCAAGATTCCTCCAGAGGTTGCCAGGGGTTCCTTGAGTTGTGGTTGATTGAGCTCCCATCTGATGGTGCCTGCATAGTTCTGGGGTCAAGGCCACTTGGCAGAGCCAACTGCAAGAATCCAATGAGCTTTTTAGCTGTCTGTAGAGGTTGCATACTGACCACTACTGTAAGGCCGACGAGCATTCTTCCCAATGACAGCAGTGAACTGGTTTTAGCAAGGGTTCCCCAAGACCTGAAAATTAATTCAGGGGCTGCTCTGGAGTAAAACAAGGTTACCATAATGTGCTAGTATGTACAGTAAATTAGCACATTGTGACACTTACCTGTTAGTTGAAGCCCACCAACTCTGCATTGTCAGCGCTCCAGCTTGTCCCAGGTGCTGCCATTTTTTCCCCCTTCTTCCTTCTGGATTCACTCAGTTTGGCCACTTGAATGGCCGGGCCGCAGTAATGTCACTTCTGCACATTTGCAGTGGAGTCACTTCTTCACGACACAGAGTGGTGCTGTAAATGTACTCTGAGTTGTTCAGGGCAGCCCAGTGTATATTACTGATGATGGGCAGAGGGAAGCATTCATTGTAGAGGAGACTACTAGGGTCTCTTCTGTCATAAAAATGCTACCTGTCAGCAGTTTAAAAAAAATGAGTTTAATTCCACTTTAAGAGATCGAATAACATTTCTGTTGTACATTACAAAAAAACAAGGCAAATCAGAACCTGTCAGGATGTCTGTAACCTTTGAAGCTGCTGAAGCAGTACTGGAGACTGCCAGAGCCCAAATTCCAGAAATGGTGCTAGTTTCAAGGCAGAGCAGACTGTTATGTGCTTACATTGGAAATAGCATTGTTTCTGGAAGTCAAGCAGCTTTAACTTCCAGTCTTTGGAGGGGAACTTCAGATGTGGTCATTAACAACTGTCCTGCCCCCCTCCCCCCCTTTAAATTGTCATTTCTGCAGCTATTTTTGGCATGTGTGCCATAAACTTTATTTCAGGATTGACTTTTATCTATTAGATTGACATTTTTTTAAACTGTGTGTTTTTCATTTGAAAACCCACATTGATTTTCAAAGTAGTTCTTATTATATGGAGGGTTTTAAGCATTAAGCAGAGCCTATTTTCAGCCATATATATTACTGCAAACAATGGCACTGATCATTAGACTCTAAAAGCCCCATTCATTTTTAAATCTTGATAATTGGTTAAATATCTATTTTGAGCTAAATGCATAATGTTGTCCTTGTCTGCCAGAGGGTTCATATGTATAGAAACAAAGTGAGATAATAAGGTCCAGGCTCCATTGAAAATCCCATCTCTCTTTACACAGACATCTTTGTTTGCTGCTTTATTTATGCGCTACTCAGTTAAATACCTTCTTCCTAAATTACTTAGGACCTGTGCACTGGTATCATACTTCAGAATAAACAGACAATAGAAATACTGCCAATATTGAAAGTTTTTACTTATAATAATAGCGTTTAAATGGAGATTTGGTCATTATCTCAGTTATGAGAGCAACTGTCAGGACAGTGCATCAAATACATAATAATGAATATGAAGTGAGCAGATATCTTAATAGATTAAAAAAAAGGGAATTCAAAGTGGAGTTCCAGATGAATAATAAAAAAAAATTAGTCAGCAGCTACAAAAACTGTAGCTGCTGACTTTTAAAATACAGACACTTACCTGTCCCTTGGTCCAGCGGTGTACTCACCACGGCTGGTTTCACCAGCTGTCTACTCTCCTCGGCACCGGCATCCTTAGTGTGGGCTCCCGACTGTGACAGTTTGTGACTTCACAGCCGGTGCCCCCTGCACATGCGCGAGTAGTGCTGCGCTTTCTGAATGGTCCCGTAGTCTTCTGGGACATGTTACCGAGAAGACTACGGGGAGGGAGGTCAACTTCCATTTCCAATCGCCTTAGGTGATCGTACCGGAAGGGAGAGTGGGTACATGTTAAATTTGGGTAGCCACTCTCCAAAGGTGCCAATCCTTAACGAGGAGCGGAGTACAAATCATTAACTTCCCCTTTTGGGTAGAGCTCCGCTTTAAAGTGGAGCTCCAAGCTCCTCCCAAAAAATTTTAAGTCAGCAGCTACAAATTCTGTAGTTTCTAACTTTTAATATAAGGACACTTACCTGTCCAGCGATTTAGCAAAGTCCCCATCCGAGCCGATTCTTCATCTGGCTTTGGGTGCAGGTGTCGGCATCTTAGGTAAGGGAAGCCTTTCAACATAACAGCTGGTTTCCTACTGTGCATGTGTGAAGCCCACTGTGTTTTGAGAATGGTCCCACAGTCTTCTGGGACCTGTGATGTGTTGAGGAAGGGGGGCCAACTTCCGGCTCAGATCGCAGCAACACATATGACTGGAAGTGAGAGTGGGTACCTGTCAAACCAGGTACCTATTCCCCCCAAAAAAGTGTCATATGTGGCAGTGGATGGGGGAGGATGTATACAAGCGGAACTTCCCCTTTTGGATGAAGTTCCTCTTTAACTCAACAAGTGAAGATTTACTATATTATAGGAAACATATAAACGTATTCATTGTGCTTAGGTAGTACCCTGACAAATCTATAATTTGTCATGAAATCCTCCTGCAAATTATCAGTGCAATTTCTAGTATGCGACAGTGCCCAGGTACTCCTGTGCTTGCAACCTCAAAGTTCCTCTGGCTGCAAGTCTTATGGGATTTGAGGTTAGATTTGGTGGTGTCATTACTGTACTGCTCACTGTTCTCCTTTGTTAGATGCTCTAACTTGATGAAGATAAGCCTTTCCCCTACCAAGATGGCCACCTCCACGCAGAGACAGTACAGAGCAAGGCATAGTAAGTCTGTAATGGGGAAAAATCAGCTGCAGGGAGCCTATAGACTAATACTGTTAATTTGTCATTCTCCCTTTCATTGCCTTTAAGTGGACACACTTCCAGAGTTGAGTTGAGTTATGACCATTAAGAAATACTTCTGTTTGGCTGTTAAATTACCCACCCCAGCAGCAGATCCCCTCGTGGAATTCAGGGCCCCGTCCCGGACATGGGCTGTTGTTAGCTGGCTTGGCTTTAATCTAAGGTAGTGAGGCCTCTTGTTTGGTGTTTTCAAATGAGTAGCTAGAGAACCATGTGATTTTATGTATTTCAGATATTCCCTTATTGTCCTACATGAGCTCTGTGGTTTGGCATTTTGATTTATTTGATTCAGGTGTCCTATCAGTTAGATAAATGTAAACATATAAATAAGATAAACTTGTTCACTTCTGGAGTTACTTTGAGTTTGCAAGAGTTGCACTAAATCAAGTACAATTTGAAGTAGATGATGTGCATAAAAAGCAAATACGGTATGGTTAGAATATGTAATACATTTAAAGTTACTGTTCATAGAGAAAATCCCTATAAAAAAGACTTCTTGGTACAGTAATTGGGAATTGCCTTTCAAGGCTCTGACATTCCACTGACTCGCTTGTTTCTGATAAAGTCATATATTAAAGCTTACCTTGCAAATAAAAGATTAAAAGCAGTCTAGTTTGCATGGGATGAAACTGTGCTGAAATCACGGTGTTCTCACCTGCTAAGTGCAAACAAATTATGACTTGATGGTACGTTTTGGAAATAGTCCATTTTTCACTCTACTTCATGCAATCACTTTAAAGTCCTTTAAAACCCCAAAATTGCATGTTGATAAGCATATAGTAGTAATGATTCATTCCCACTGTTAGAATTTACAGCATTTTTATATATGCTTGTTTTATAACATGCATTGCTTTCCTTATTTACCAGTCTGCTTTCTTACTTGCACTTTTGGCATGAGCAGTTGAATCTCTTTTTCTTTTCCAAAGTTCTACTGGAATGAAAGAGGCTTTGTTTAGTGGTCTGCCTCGAGACTTAATTGTATATGAAACTTTTAGATTTATCCTTTAAAATTTTACAGACAGTATGAGGGAGATTTACTAAAAATGGTACACACAGAAATTGCTGCACCTGTGCATAGAAACCAGCTTTCAGGTTTTAGGGCTGATTTACACCATAGAAATGCAGTCCAGATGCGTTCTGGATGCATGTCCACATGCATTTCCACATGCGCATTTTTGTCATGTTCTGCTGCATTTTTGATGCATTTTTGACACGTTCCAGTGTGTTTTTAATGCTTTCCAGTGCATTCTCGTGCATTTTTTGATGTGTTTTACCACGTTCTAGTACACTTCTGTGTAGGAAAAATGCAGCCTGTTTTACTTTTTTTTCTGCAAATGGAACCCACTGGAATTGCAAGTACTGATGTGAACTATGACATTGACAACCATATAACCTACTTTCTGTGCGTTTTGGATGCTGAAAAAAAGCAACTGAAACATGTAGTGTGTAATGTTATTGTCAAAACTTAATTGAAAAAGCTGAAGTTAGAAGCTGGTTAGTTACTATGCACAGGTTTGCCAGATTCTGAGTGCCCCAGTCTTAGCAAATCTCACCCAATGTTATTTTTGAAAATGTGAGATGAGGGAAAGAAGGTGGTTAAGCTATACATACTTGAAAAACAAAGGATTTGTCACTGCCAATACATGATAGATGAAATAATGAAAATGATTACTTTATATTTTTAAAGGAAACGTTTCAAAACATAACAGATCAAGAGTCATAAAGTATCCAGACATACAATAATTTGATTGTCATTAGTTTCAATGGTTTTATTTATACATATATATTTATATATGTGTTTATAGATCTTTTGTGTTTACTTATACTATGTCAATTGCCCTTGTGACTCCTCCACCTGCATAGGGGAGTGTCCAGGACAGCCCATGTGACCTTTGGTTCAACTAGTAGTGAGCATATAAAAGAGGGAGCAGACATTTGGTCAGTTGGCTCTGAGGAAGAGGCAAGTCCTCGAAACGCGTCAGCCTATTGGATGTCTACACTCCCTGTTGCGGCCTGTTACTCAGCGCGGTGTTGACCCAGCTGTTCTTTATTATGTGCCTTGACTATATTGTCATTTTTGAGTATAACACCAACTTTATTTTTTGTTAAACATTTTTTATGGTAATGCACTAGGCCTGTGCGCCCTCTGTTTTTTCTTTCCTTATTCAGTATAATTGGATTCCCCCGGTCTATTTGAGGGCAGCAAGGTGTGCATGTTCCAGGACATTCTTAATGTGGTTGTAGCCTGCATCGAGTCCATCCCCAAGCGCAGGAGCATTTGTGTTTGCTGGTTCTTTATACAGTAATTTGTATATTATTTCATTTTTGAGTGTCATGCAGAGTGTGTCAGATACAAGCCAAAGGAAATCAGAAAGGTTATCCTTAATTGGTTCTTTTTAAAGGATAAAAACTAGGACAGTGCAAGGCTACTCTGCAACCTGGACAAGTTTCACTGAAAATCAGCTAAGTGAATTTATACCTTTTTAATCTGGTATGTTATATTTCTTGTATAATTATCAGCTTATATGTAAACCTCTGAGAGCATAGAAACTTAGCTTAAAGCCCACCCTGGTAGGATCCAACTCACATGTTAGCAGGCCAACCCATTCTCTCTTGGGTGTCTTGGTTGATAATGTGCCCAATATACTTCTAGGACAAAGCTCAAGCAAAGTATAGTGGCTAAAAGCCAGGAGGAAACTCATTCTTAGAAAAGCCAGTGTGTATTGCATTGTGTAGGTATTTGCCAAGATCCCGAAAATGTTTTTTAGCGCTCAAAAGTTGATCAATGTCAACGAAGCCTCACACAGAACCAAGGGAGTTAAAGCAGATTTTTAAAAGCATTCACACCACTTTAAAGCTGACAGCGCTTGAAAATACTGTTCCACTGTACATTGCTTTATAAAGCAAGAGAAATAAAAGAATTGTGGAGACACGCAACCGTGCTCTATTCTGGTGTACATAGTCTGTCCCCTTCCAATCCATGCTGCTGTGGCATTGAGTTCTTGGCTGATAGACATCCCAATACTGTTAGGCTACTGATGACACCTGCAGTGTTTTGATGTGATTGTAGTACAAATTTCACTTTTACCTTTATCATAATGTATTATAACTTCCTTTAAAAAAATAAACTGATGTACTGTGTATATTGAGTTAAAGTAGAAATTTAGTTAAAATGTGTGTTTGCTATACTTCACCAGAGACATAACTTACATCTAATTAAAGGTTCCCTACATCCTGCTGTCTGCTTCTTACTGTAGAAATCCTCCCTTCGTGGATGTCAGATCCTCCTGAGACCTTCCAGTGCTGTTATTACTATATTATACAGGATTTATATAGCGCCAACAGTTTGCTCAGCGCTTTACAATATATATGTTGGGCTAAGGGCAGCAGCTGCAGCTTTGAAAGTCTCCCGACACACAGTTATTCTTTAATGTGATGCTATCACTAAGCTAAAGAGCCATTGATGCTTTGCCAATAAGGGGCAAATTAATAGTGTCCTTATGAAGGGTTCCCCCAACCCAGTTATACTTCCTTTGCCAGTGCTCCCTCTGCTTCATGCTTTATAACTGGTGACACCTTACCTGGAACTTATTGGTATAGGAAACCATGTGTTCTCCTCTCCATTGACAGTGCACAGGTATAAATGTCAATCGCTAGGCCCAAGCACTGTCACATGAAGGAGAAGATGATGTCACCAATCCCTACAGTTGCTGACATGTAGGGTATGTCAATACCCTGCAGAGAACAAAGGAGCTATGAGGGAGCACTAATAATGGAAATATATGAGGGTTGGGAGATCCTCTTTCCAAAGATGATGTTACTTTTTCTTTCTAGGACAAAGTAACGGGATTATATAGCATAGTGCAGCTTACAATGCTGGTGCATGAAAAGAAGACAGAAATACCCTGGTATTGGTGGTCAATGGGGAAAATATGTCCAGTAGCATTGTTCAGTTGTTCAGTGCTTGGTGACAATAGTCAGCAGTTGGAAAATATACCCCAGCATAATTGGAAGTAAAAATTGCTCTGGCGTCGGAAAATTGTCATGGCAACAATGGTTGTATGAAACACCTTCAGTTATGGGAAAAAATGTCTTGATGCTAGCCTGAGAAAGAAAAGGCCTGTGGAAGAAAAAGTGCTCCCATGTCAAGTTCAGTGGAAGGAATGTCTTGCCAGTGGCAGCACATGTGTGTGTACCAGAACTTTGATCAGCCCCCCTTTTTAACCACTTTAGACTTTTTTGACCTCAGAACAGCTCTCATATAACCTTTTAGACATTCTCCCTCTCCTTAACCCTTTTACACCTCAGATCAGCCTATTTTCCCTTCCCCTTTAACCCCTATAGGCCTCAGACCAATTTTCCCCTTTAACCCCTTTGATTTTTAGATCAGTCCCCCTCTTTGATCTGACAGGTCAGGTCAATTTCTCCACTTTGATTGAATTGTAATAATACAGAATTGTTTAATGTTTTTATATTGTCAGTGATCTCATGCAATACCCCAATAAACTGGTTTCTATACCCCCAAGGGCTATGGATACCCCTGGATTGGAACCCTTGGTAGGGGTTGCTACAGAAGAGAATTTTTTTCTTGACATCTACATTATGTATGGAAATCAAACAGGTTTGGATTATCTTTCCCTTTGCGGGAGTTACTGCAGATGTTCAGAATGCAGTACAGCATAAAATTAATTAGGTCAAGTTCAACTCCTTTTATAGTGGCTCCTTGCCTTTGTATTTGCTTGTATTGCTTCATATGCTCAGTTCATAGAAGGATATGTACAGAAATCCGAACTGCTGAACTTAAAACATGTTGACACTGTGATCCATATCTAAACTGATGGAGTTATGGCTATGTGTGTTTTTCCAAATGTCTATTGAGAGAAGAATAAAAATCACTCCTGGAGGCAAAGTAATAAAAACATGCCAAACCATAAAAGGATTACATGAAAGGATAAAACAACATCAGAAAAATATTTTCTGTGTGTGTATATAAAGTTTATGCTTATGTTTGATATTTCAGCTGTTGATCTGCTAAAAACACCACTGGCCCCAACCATGTGTATGTTACACAGAATTCACTTTTATGAAAAATATACAGTATCTGCTCTTCGTCTTACCTAATATATACTGCTCCTAACATCGCATAAGACAGTGTGATTGGTTTTGCAGAAAAGTGATGCAGTTATTAAAAGCGATTTCACTGATAGCTTAAAATCACATATCTGTTCAAGATTCAGAGCCTTTCAATGGATTTTCAAAGTAAAGATCTCCCCCTTGCAGGTCTTTTGGTTTTCTCAGGAAAGAAATGTGAAATTGCAGATTTAACATTCAGTAATTATAGTGTATCTTGAAAAATCCTATAGGGATCAACTTTTTCTGATTGATTCGGTTCACCAAATAACTCAACAGGTACCATTGTTGTTTGCTGTGTGTTTCTAAAATGTGTAGGCTCTTACATATTATATTTTTCAGGAAAATTGCCTTTTGACATACACCTTCTTTACAGTATATAAGACTTTCCAATACAATTTATTTTCTCTTTTATGTTTAGAATACAAAATAATTCTTAGATGACTGTCTGTGCTTATTTCAAATAAGGAATATTTTGGTTGTTCATACCAAAATTGCCCACAAATACATATTTTGTTTTTTTTTATTTTATGCATTAGTACACATTAGTTTTTACAACCATTTTCAAATCTTTTTGCCAATGATTTTTTTGATAACTACCAAACTGTACCTTAGCTTTCTTAAAGCAAAACTAAACCTGCAAATAAAATAGTCCCCTGTAAAAGAAAGTATATACTTATCTCTTCTGCTGCTCCATTTCTTCTGCTGCTCCATTTAAGAGAAACTGAAGTTTTTTTTAGAAAAGAATACTTCTGGTAGTGTCATACTCTTTGTTCTCCACTGTTCTCAGTGGTTCCTCTCAACAATCCCCACTTCAGTAGTGTCCTGCAGAGACCTAGGGATCGGGTGTAGAAACCATTAAGCGCTGCAAGGGACCAGGAGATTGAATCTCATGTAGGTGTCAGTTTCTGAAGATACTTTAGCTTAGAACTTCTCTTCCATGGAGCTGCATTTGGTGGCATGAATAACAAAAGAGGTAAGTCTATACTTGCATTCAGGGAATGCTTTTATTTGCAGGTTTAGTCTAACACCAGGGTCCTTCACAACATCATCATCTTGATTTTATGTCAGCCAATGTTTTTGTTGATACATATGGTTCCTGGGCATTCAAGGTGACATTCATGGAATATAGGTGAACTCTAGACAACTCAGTCTCCAGAGGGAATAAAGCTTTTACCATGACAGGGTAACTTGCTGGCATACAAAAGCCTTGTTCAACAAATGGAGTACATATAAATATAAAGATCAATTAAAGTGATGACATCAATTAAAATTAAGATTTACCAGTCTTTTGTGCAGGCAGATAAATCTACCATGATTGCGTAGGCTTTTTTATCTAGACTTTCCTGTAATTTAGAATGTATTTGCTTTACCTTGAGCCAAAGGGTTCTTTACTGCTCGACACTATCCATGTTAGAGCGATTATCCCTTAGACATGTGCAAAATGAAAACATTTGTTTTGTTTCGATTCGTTATTTGACTAATTTTGTTTCACTTGATTAGTTAAATTCGTTTAATTCATTTTTCGGAATTCATTTTGTTTATTCGAAATTGAACGAATTCAAAATTTCGATCGGGTTTGAAAATAATTTTAACGGAATCAAAAGCAATTCTAATGGATTTGAAAATAATTCTAACGGATTGGATAATAATTCTTACGTTACAACCCATAATCCAAAATCCATTTGTGTTTTTGATGGTATATGGACTATATGAAGACTTCCTTGCCCATATTAAAAATTTCTATTTCAGCAAAATTTTCACAGTGCCTTTGTTGACCACTACTCACGTCACCATAGCGCCGACGTGCGCTCCAGGCCTCTCTTTCACTATGGCTGAACGTCCCCGGACCGTGTTGATGTAGGTTTCGCCCAGAGCATCACTTCCGGGTCTGGGGACGTTCAGCCAGAGTGAAAGCGAGGCCTGGAGCGCACATCGGCCATCTTTGACATTCACAAGCTGCAGTTACTGGTGCCGGTATTTTAGGCGCCACTCCATGTGAGTGCAAAATCGTTTGTTTTATGCTCTTAATGTGTATTTAATAAATACTACACTTAGAAGGATTCATATTTGTCTGGTTATGTGAGCGGTCCGGCACCAAATCTCCTCAAGGATTAGCCCACATTGAACACCATAGATGAATTGGATAGTGTGCTGGGAATCCCAATGCCTTAGCTTATGGTCATATTAACGGAGAGCTGCTGGAGGGGAGTAACATTCTAGGAGAGCCTGAGAGGATGGTCCCCTATATGACCAAAAAGCGCATCTGACCACCGTAATTGGGGTCATAAGGTCTGGTCAGTAAGCAATTTATATTTACCTTGCCGGCATGTGGTGAAGATATAAAGTCACTCTCTTTTTTGGGTCACAGCATAGAGGAATAGAAAGGACTGTCACTTCTTTCAAAACCTAAATTAACTTTTCTACTTTTATTGATTTTTGTGGTTTTCTTGTGTTTTTTTGCAAAGTTAGTGGAAATTATAGCACCCACTATAGGTGCAATATATAAAATTCAATGGCTTGGTTTAGGGGCATGTTGTGAAACAAGCCCCTTATATGTTTATGACACGTTTTCAGGCCAAACAACTGAACCACAGTAAATTTATCAGAGAAAGTGTGTTTTTTTTCTTTTGCTCAACTATTTTGGCAGGTGCTTACTGAATGATAACGATTCTTGGCATTTTTGATACCTTCGCTCTTTATTCACTCATTATGATGCTGTTTGTTTTTATTTTCCATTATAACTTAATGGGTGAGATTTGAATATAGAGTATATATGGTGAGCTTTTCATGATCACACATCCAAATATGCTTTCTGTTTCTTTATTACATTGATAATTTCCCTCTGCACTACAACCACTACAACCCCACATTAAACCACTTTCAAACTGCATGTTGGATTTGTCTTCTATTTTTTTTGTATCTTTGTTGAATGTTCATTTATAATTTTTATTAAGTCTTTAATGAAAAAGTGTATCTTAAGCCAAAACATTCTTTTAGTTTTGGATAGAGTAGGGAAGGATTAGAACCTCTACTAGGGTTTTACTGCTAGCTGGAATTCCAGGTAAGGGAACAGGGACACTGATAGCAGTTAAAAATTGACAAGACATCTAGCATTTCCTCAGTCTACTCAAAAAAGTATTTCTTTTCTGTCTGTGTTACTGTTGAAGATAGTCTTTCCTGCTTGGTGGAATTGCAATCAATAGATGAAAGGTAATATCTGTAATGGGGCCCTGGATATCAGCAAAAACCTGGCAAGAGTTCTAATTCGTTCCCTCTCTATCAAATACCAAAACATATTTTGGCTGAACATACAGTTTAATAGTTCTATTTCTAAACTTGAATCTTAGGAACATAAATGAAGACAAAAACTACTGGATCATACAGCATACACACAGAAGACATAAACGTGTCACAATAGCTACATTTTTTTAACTAACGCAAATGGAACCATCAGGCTTGAAAAGAGTGTTTCAGATATCGCATAAAGCTTACCTCAAGCCCAGGGCCAGAAAAAGAATGCATGAAGGCAATACTTATGGGTATTTGTGTGCAAACTACTGGGCACCGATGTGTGAGTAACTGATGGATTGGAAATTGGATTAGTTGTATAACTCTGTAGAGGAACATGAGCCAAAATGTCAAGTCCCCTTACTGTTAGCCCATGAGAAGAAATACTTCATTACCAAATATTTTTTCCAGGGATATTCAGAGACTGCCAAAAACATTAGCGCTGGTACATCAACCTATGTGTAATATTTGGTTATCAAAGATTAACATTTAAATTGTTGAATATTGTCCAACTCTGAGTTGAATGTTCCACTTTTTATTATTTACCTCTTACTGTCGTGTGAGTTTTATAATATTAAATAATAGCAAAGAATAATAGACACATATATTAATTGGACTGCGATTGCAGGCATACTTTAAGACTGTTCTACAACAGTTTGTGAACATTTGGCACTCAATGGTGTTGTGAATGAATGGATTTAGAAAGTACGATTTAAAGTTCAACCTCAGGCTTATCCCCCCCCCCCCCACACAACACACACACCCAAACACACTTGTGTGTTATAAGCAAAAGGGACATTACCTTCAGTGTGATATGTCCTTTGTTCTTTTGTGTTCTAGATCAGTAGTAATCTTCATCTTCTGAAGACACCCCCACTGTCACAATCCAGTATAGCAGGGGTTAATAGAACTGAGGAGCTGTAACAGCCTCTGCAATGTTCCTGACTATGTGTGCCCTTTTCTTCTCCCTCCTCCATTCGTAGAAGCCATGCTACAGCTTCTATAAATGAAACAGGATCTACGAATGGAGGAGACATGCCTTTCAATAATCGTCCTGTCCTTCATTCATAGATCATTTTTGATTGCATAACTACAACTTTCAGGACCCCAGTGCAAGAAACCATGAAGGGCTGCCCTGACCCCCAACCGGGGCCCTTCCCTCCGGGCCCAGGGTCCTTTCCACTGATCTTGGGGCTCCTTACTCCCATTGTTGGGCCCCTTTTTACGGTCCCACAGCAGATCCCTTTCCTGCCAGCTTGGGGCCCCCCATGGTGGTGGAATGCCAGGGCCTGGTCACAAGTGTGATTTTTGCAACCTGGTAGTTCCGCCACTGATTTTAGCAGTATTTATTTGTGTTATTTTATTATTTTTTTTACCATTGAATTTATTTTTTCCCACAATTTTCTTTTAATAATTTGTAACCATTTTTTTTACACTTTTTAGGAGCCCTGTTGGGGGGGCTTTGGTGAAATATCAGGGGTCTAAACAGACTTCTGATGTTTCTTGATTGAGAAAGAGAAAGGAGATTGAGGACACAGCCCTCAATCTCCTTCTTTGCAGCCTCAGCTGCACAGAATGAATGGACAGGAATACCTCTGTACAGAGCTTCCCATTCATTCACAAACTGAAGACGTTTAACAGTTTACTATGCTTCAGTTATGAGTGGATACAGTCAATGATCGGTAATGAGGAGAGAGGGAGAGGAAAGGGGGATGCTGACAGCGCTATGAGGGAATGCTTCAGTTGTGAGTGGCTAGATTCAATGATCGGCAACAGCCAGTGGGAGAGGAAAGGGTATGCTGGAAGCGCTGTGAGGGGAGCCAGGGTTGCACACAGGGGGGTCAGGAGAGCACACAGGGGCCCAGGGGCAGCAGGATCTGGATCGGAGGGACAGTGGAGGTGGCATATAGAGAAAATGATCTTGAATTTATTGTAGTTATATTTGTTATATTAACATACTGTATTTACATCCTCCTGTGTTTGCATGAGTTAGTGAAAATCTATCATCTACTATTTTATTTTGTCTTTCAACGTGCTTCTATATTTGAAAGTTTTTTTTTGTCAAATGTGTTTTTGAAATATTAAAAAATAGAAGAATACAGCAAAGTAGCAAACATTGAATTCCCATCTTGTGAGCATCTATTTTTGTTTTCATGGAAAACCATATACATTTCCTTTCTATGAATGTACACACACGACCATTAATTATTATGCTGGGCTATTTTAGATGACTTTAATCCTTTCAATGAAAATTCATAGTTGTGTTTTATTCCCAGAAAGATAAGACATATGATTTGATGAGCAGTCATTACTCATTCAGCGTACTAAAGTGTTAGTGTTTGGTGGTTACCAAAATGGCACTATCCCTTTACAAATTCAATTCAAAATGCATCCAGCACCTGAACAAAAGACAGAGGCTTACAGGGCATATTGTGTTTAAAGCACATTGTTCAGAAAGTTTCACCTCTGAAATAAATGACCCTGTAGAAAAAGATGCTAGGCTGCTCAGAATTTATACTGAAAAGTGCTGATATAAATCCCATGTTGTGTGTCAAACAGGAGTAAGAGATCACCATCCAACTATTGCCATGACATAGGAGCAAGAAAGGAGCATGGAGAGCGTCACAGATAAAATAGTATACCCTGGTGGCTAAAATGTAGATTCTTGGCTTATGTTCAGCCCTTGGCAATTTATATGTATGAAATAACTGCAGATTAGCAACTATGTGAAGATGAGTAAGCACAATACTTTCTAATTCTATCATACCTGATAATATTCAAAGCTCTGCCATATACGTGTAATTGTTATCCTTTGGGTCGCTTTTTTAGCAGTGGAAAGGGAATGTGCTTGCTTTGCAGGATTTGGCAGTTTGGGAAATGTCACAAGTGTTGTGATTTAACATTGTTAGAAAATATATGTATTGTATTCTCGAAGAAATAGAACAAGGTTGTTTATTTGCAAGTAAGAGCCTAATGTTATTTTTTAAATACTAGTTCCTTACATCTAATATTGAACATTTTTTGTTCCCTTCTGGTCTCCTAAATATACAGTTTGAGGTGTTTTGTTATATCTGTATGCAGGGGCGGACTGACCATTAGAGCACTCGGGCACTGCCCGAGGGCCCGGGGTCAGTAGGGGGCCCCATGAAATGCCCCGGTACCTTTTTTATAGTCCTTTTTGAGTGTGGGCAAGGACACAGGAGCCCCATGATCCCCTATTGCCCGGGGGCCCCATGAGTTGTCAGTCCATTCCTGTCTGTATGATAAATTAAATATTTATCTATTGATCCTGGCAGAAATCTAGTGAGCTGATAATTTACAGTAACTCTGCTTCTGCTGTTATCAGTTATTATTGTTACTCTGTGGGCTACACAACACCTCTAGGTTATGGAGGTGAAGGGAGTGGGAAGTGTTTCATAGTCCTAACACACTTCCTGTCCTTTAGTGACAACACTGCTTGCCCAGAGCTCTAGTACAGTGAGTGGGTGTTGTCACTCTTGGATAGTAAATGTATTACTAGTAGGATCACTAGGTGTCTACCTAGTGATCCTACTTGTAATACATTTCCTATCCCAGGGTGACAACACCCACTCACTGTACTAGAGCTCTGGGCGAGCAGTGTTGTCACTAAAGGACAGGAAGTGCGTTAGGCCTTTATGTCTATAAAGGAAGAAGGCCTGAAAAACAGGCTAATGCAGGCACCTCAAAGTAAAACTAAAGGCAAAACGTTTTTTTTTTTAGTTTTGATAGAGTGAAGAAGTCAATTTGTATTGCTGCCTGTGACCCTATTAAGGAGATTCTCCCTTTTTATTTATACTGTTTACCATTATCATTGAAGGTGAAAGTAAAGAAAATCCCAAATTTTGGGTTGTCCCCAGAAACGCAATAGAGGGAAATCCTCCAATGGGGACACTAGTTCTGGTGAGCTGTGGGTCTCCAAGTGTTTCTCTTAATTCTCTGTTCGGCTATGGGACAGGAAGTGAAGGGAAATCTCTAAAATGGGACACAAATGGCAAACACAAAAATCTGCCAGGGGTTATAACCCTCCCTTGCTCTTTCTAAAATGAAAAAAAAAATTGCCTATAGTTCTACTTTAAGATGTGATATATTACATCTTTCTACTTGAGTTTATACACACTTGACATTTAGGCCTGGTTCACACCAGTGCAGTTTGCTTTTGATCCATTTTTGCAATGCTTTTTGGATTTCATTTTGTTTTTCTAGCTTTTTTTGTGTTTTGTTAAAGGGGAACTTTTTTCATTGCTGGGCAAATTAAAAACACAAAATGCAGCAAAAAATGCACTACATGCAGTTCAGCAATGTCTCCATTGAACTCTATTGTAGCAAAAATGCTGCTTTTTGTGTTTAAAAAGTCCCTGACCCTTTCCAAAAATGCTGCTACTCAAAAAAGCATAGATGTGAACGTGTCCCATAGGAAACCATGTTACATGGACTGTAGTGCGTTTCTACAAAGAGCAAAAAGAACTAAAACATGCATTGGTGTGAACGAGACCTTAGTTTATGAAACTATGTCTAACAGCTTAAATGATATAAGCACAGCATCCTTTACTTCCGCATATAGCTACTGATCAGCAACTACTGTTATTAGTGAAAGTCGGCTGGACAGACGATTAATCTGGGAGGGAAGCCTAGATGAGGGTGAAAGCATGGCAGCCAAATTAATCAGCTCCCATATTCTAGTTATCACAGGTTCCCTTTAACAAACATATTTCTATGTTCTGCAGCACTCAGTGAATGCATAGCCTTGTTTGTTTACTGGTTACAGTATTTGTTTTTTAATAGATTTTGCTTTTTCATTCTGTTCATTCTAGAGAAGTCCACTGCTAGGGCTCATAGAAAGCAACTGTTTTCTCTGTGCCCTGTACTCATTGCAAATGCAGTCTGGAGGTGCAGTCCAGTGAGGTGCAATAAAATGCAGATATGCTGCATAATATCTCTCAAAGGATTGCTCTGCATGTCACCACACAACAAGCACAACACATTGTACCGCTGTGTGGTTACGTGAATTATGCATCACTTTATATACTTCAAATCAAGTGTCTCCCGCCTAAAAAAGGGATCTGTGTAATGCGATAAAACACATCACTGCAGCCCAAAACAGACAGCCTGTTTGAATGAAGAAGTTGAAGTGTTGACCTAAAGTGATTATGAACCTTTATTTTTTTATACTAATAAACATATCGTACTTAGTGCTCTATGCAATGGAATTGCACAGAGCAGCCCCAATCCTCTTCTGGGGTCCCCCACCAGCGCTCCTGGCTCCTCCGCTTTGGCAAATGCCCCCATAGGAAGCCAATTCATATGGAGTCACTTGTGTAGGCTTGATCCACTGTTTGCATCCATAGACACAAACAGTGGGACTCAACTGCACTCCCTTTTCACAGAATTTGATTGACAGCACCTGGAGCCAGTGGCTCCTGCTGCTATCAGTCTGCCTTGAGAGGATGGAGAGAGCAGAGAGAGACACTGCTCTTGTGCACAATGTTGGATCGAGATCAGGCTCAGGTATTGTAAGTAGAGATGAGCGAATCGAACTTGGCGAAGTGGAATTCGTTTCGAATATTAGGAAAAATTCGATTCGCACCAAATCCGAATTTTAGCAAACTTCGGATGCACGAATCGAATTTTCCCCGATCAGCCGGCAAAAAGTGTCACTGCAGAGAGCTCCGCTATTTCTGACAGTTCTCTGACAGTTCCTTCACATTTACAGCGGTTGAAACATTGTATCTATTTGTTTCCATTTAGGATACAGATGTTTTTATTCGGAAATAAATAGATACAATGTTTCAACCGCTGTAAATGTGAAGGAACTGTCAGAGAACTGTCAGAAATAGCGGAGCTCTCTGCAGATACACTTTTTGCTGTACTGGAATTCTTCTTCTTTTCATTCTTCTTCTTCTTTTCATTCTTCTTCTTCTTCTTCTTCTTCTTTTCATTCTTCTTCTTCTTCTTTTCATTCTTCTTCTTCTTCTTTTCATTCTTCTTTTCATTCTTCTTCTTCTTATTTTCATTCTTCTTCTTCTTCTTTTCATTCTTCTTCTTTTCATTCTTCTTTTCATTCTTCTTCTTCTTCTTTTCATTCTTCTTCTTCTACTTTTCATTCTTCTTCTTCTTCTTTTCATTCGTCTTCTTCTTCTTTTCATTCTTCTTCTTCTTTTCATTCTTCTTTTCATTCTTCTCATTCTTCTTTTCATTCTTCTTTTCATTCTTCTTCTCATTCTTCTTTTCATTCTTCTTTTCATTCTTCTTCTCATTCTTCTTCTTCTTCTTTTCATTCTTCTTTTCATTCTTCTCATTCTTCTTTTCATTCTTCTTTTCATTCTTCTTCTCATTCTTCTTTTCATTCTTCTTCTTCTTCTTTTCATTCTTCTTCTTCTTCTTTTCATTCTTCTTCTTCTTCTTTTCATTCTTCTTTTCATTCTTCTTCTTCTTCTTTTCATTCTTCTTCTTCTTCTTTTCATTCTTCTTCTTCTTCTTCTTCTTCTTCTTCTTCTTCGTCGTGCCCCGTGACTGCCCAAATGAGTGAAGTGTGCGGTGATTCTAAGATCGACGGCACTCATCTGCATGTCATACTGACTGACAGTATTATTTCTCTTCCCCAGCAGACTCCAAGGGCATTTAAATTAAAGGTACAGTGTTCTGCACTAATATAAAGGCTCTCTGAAGCCTAGAAACCCTTTTAATAAGTTAAATTCGCAGCGAATAAATTCGCATCAAATCGAATTTCTCCCGCAAATTCGGCGAATCAGCCGAATCGAATTTTTGAATAATTCGCTCATCTCTAATTGTAAGTATAGGGTTTAAGGGGTTAAGGGATGCAGCACAGAAGAGTTTTTACCTTACTGCAGAAAATGCATTAAGGTGAAAGTCTTTAAAAAAAGAAGTATAAAAGTAAACATTTATACTCACCTAGGTGGATTCAGCATTGATCCAATGCAGAATTGATCCAATACTACATCTATCTTCCGCTGGCTCTGCAGTGAGAACTGATTCATACACCGCTGATCTCCCCTTCGCTCTGAGCAGAGACCTGTGACTGTCAGTCTCCAGCTCTCTGCTCTGCCCTCCAGCACCCACTGGAGTGCTGGGCTGTGAATGGGACAGGAGGGGCTGGCAACACAGCAACAATTATTTTGTTTAATGCAGCAATTTCAAGAAGTTGTATAACACCCTTTATTCAAGAGGTTCTGCCCTGCTTTTTACTTTTCAGTAAAGGTTTGAGCAGACTTAGACCCCATGCACACGTGAGCTCAAAAACACTGCTTGTACAGGCGTTTGAGCTTTTTTCATTTCTCTGTCTCTTAACACCTCTCAATGTTAGCCTATGTGTCCATGCACATTATAGACAGTTACAGGAGTTTAGAGGAAGAACCCCCCCCCACCACCACCAAAGTTGCGTTCAGAAGAGGCACTCTTAAGCATAAAAACCATGCCTAAACGCGGGTAAACGTATTTAAACATACCTAAGCGCTTGAGCATTTTTCATTTCAGTAGCCAGAATAAATTATTATTCTGGCCAACAAAATAAATAAAAACCCAAGCGCATGACACACCTAAGCGCACATAAATGCACCTAAATGCATTCGCAAAATGTGGCTTAGGAGCATTTTTGAAGCTGTTTGTTCTCCTACCAGGAGAAAAGCGTTTTTTAGAGCCCCAGTGTGCATGAAGCCTTACAATATCCTAATAACTGCATCATTTGAATTAACAGAATATTTTTTGCTTTGCTTCCCGCTGAATCAGGAATTAGCCTTACGAACAATTTTGCCTTATTTTGTCAAGTGGGATTTAATGTGTGTTCAGTCCATCCACAATCAACCACTGCTTTTCAGGAGGGGCTTTTACAATTGTTAGAACTTACAATCTTTTTCCCTGTGGTCAGAAACAAATAGCTGTACAGTCTAATTTCTGAATGAAGGCCTTGTAGTAATCAAGGAAGGATGGGTTTTATAAGCAAGATGGTTTTCAAAAGGTTGCAATCACTTATGTTTTATTACTACTTTTTTTTTTCTTTACAAATAGATTGAAATGTGTTGAAAATAATTTATTAGGGCTAGATAAGTAGAAAAATTACATAAATGTTTATGGTTGTTTTGTATGTAAGAATAGTCTTTATATTTATGAATAGGAAATGGCTGATCAAGTTGCTGTGGCTGTCGTCAGGCAGCTAAGACCTGGCAGAAAAAAAGAGTCTGACCACACATCTTTGAAGGTGCCTCTGAGGTTCCTGAGACCCTTTTCAAGCTGAAACCACCCCTGCCTGTAGGGGGCCTTATGGCCTGTGTCAACTAGCTTTGCGTTTTTGACAATGGCCAAACGCCGTTTGCATTTTAGGTGCAAACCACATTTGAGATCAGTTTGATATGCTTTTGAGATCAGAGTTCACAGACAGATGCATTTGACTTGCAGTTGATCTCTTTTTGGCCTACATTTGACCTCTCTCTTAGTTGCTTCAAACTGTTTCAAGCTGCTTTTGTATTCCTGATGACTTATATGGGGAGAGAAGCAGTTCAAAGGTGAACAGAAGCTCATCAACACAGGCTCTCAAGATCTTATAAGCTGAATGCCACCAGACTGTGGACATACTATGGGGATAGAGTGACCCCAACTTAAAGGTGCCTGCATAGTCTGGCTCAAACTTCATGAAGAAGAGAAGGTGGTGGCATCAGTGCTCCTGCTTCAAGTAAGTAACCACTAAACACCAGTATGAGCAACAAATAAGGGATCACCAATTCAAGGGGGCCTTTTCCAACTGGCGTCAAGACCGGTGCAAGGAGTTTTGTTTACTTAGGCGAAGGTGCCTTTTTGGCTCCCCCATCCTCCCACCACCCCCTTTCCCTTCATAACAGCAGTATATAATGAGGAAGGGGGGTATGCATTCCCAGCTTCCCCTCACTGGCTACGGGCAGCTGACAGGTGACCAGGGGCGGACTGACCATTCGCACACTCGGGCACTGCCCGAGGGCCCGGGGTCATTAGGAGGCCCCATGAAATGCCCCTGGTACCTTTTTTATAGGCTTTTTTGAGTGTGGGCAAGGACACAGGGGCCCCATGATCTCCTATTGCCAGGGGGCCCCATGAGTTGTCAGTCTGCCCCTGCAGGTGAGGCAAACTTAAACTTCCATGCTTTGCCCTCTCTCCTACCGGGCACAGCGTGAAAGTTTTAGGGATCGGAAGACAGGCATTTTAACCATTTGAATCCCAGTGCCAACAAACATTATATATTTTCTTGAAAGCAGACACCCTAGAAAATAAAATTGTGGTACTTCCAATATTTTATGTTACACGATATTAGTTCAACAGTTTATGAAACGCAAAACATCAGTAAAAAATACACTAAAGTTAATTTTTGGTCACATAAATACAATTTATTACCTAATTTTTGGGTAAAATATAAAATATAAGGTTGCGCTGACAACATGTCAAACCTTAAAACTGCATGTGCCCATGAAATAGCGAAAAACTTCAGTATCCTATATTTTGTTGTAGGCAACATTTTAAAACCTCCTACAGGTCATCAGTTTAGTTATATGCAGGAGCTCTGGTGCTAAAATTATTGATCTCACTTTGACGTGCCCAGTGATATGTAACAAGTAGAGCAATCGTGGATTTTGTATGTAGGCGCCCCAATGCATGCTCTCCTGTGGCCCAGAGTCAGTAAACAGAGTGCTAAAGCTCACTGTCGGCTGACTTCACAGAGCCACTTCAGGCTTTGAAAGGATCCCAACTATATTTTAAGGATCCACCCAGCAGGCTAGTTGATGGCTGCACCTGCTCCCTCTCCAGCCTGGTGCTCCAGTGAGGACTGGAGGAGCAGAGAGAAGAGTGGTGACCAACAGCCATCACCCTTAGGTCTGAAATGACCGAGAACTGTTTGATCAGTAGTTATGTGATTGCTCAGTTCTCGAGCTTTAAGGCGGCAGAGGACAGCTACAGCATCACAGTGATGCTGCAGCACAGAGACGAGTATGTATGTTTATTTTTTTAGTAATCCATATATCTCCTTTAACTTTGATACCTTTCACCCAACAAATAGGCATAAGTGTTATGGATCTCATGTTATCATCAGTTTGCATGGTTGTAGACATCTCTCCTGTACTGAATTTGCTTACTTTCACAGCACATTGTGAGCTGCCCACATTGGACATTTAAAGCTTGGGCAGTACCGTGGCTAAATGGTTAGCACTTCCACCTGGCAGTGCAAAGGTCATTGATACAAATCCCAGCTACAGCACTACCTGCCTGGAGTTTGCATGTTCTCCCTGTGCCTGCATGGGTTTCCTCCCACACTCCAAAGACATGCTGGTAGGTAAACTTGTACAGATGTACAAAGATTGTACATCCCTTGAGGGTTAGGGACTGATGTGAATGTACAATATATATATATATATATATATATATATATATACTGTATGTACATTCTGCATAAATTGAGAGCACTATATAAGTACTTGAAATAAATAAAGCTTCAGCAATTTAGATAGAGCCAGGCTCTAGTTCCTGGCTTTAGGATGTCCACCAACAATTGTTTTTTTTCTCACTTTCTCTGCTGCTCCCCTTCCATTCTTGTTATTTCAGTTCTTTCAATCTTGTCTTCATGTGCAGCCCTCCTAGGCACATCCATTTCTCTGGACTGGTATCAGAGAATTTTCATGTTTACATAACCCCTCTATAAAGCTAGCTCACTGCTTGCATCTTCTTAGGAAGAGTAGTGAGAGAGGGTGCTGTAGTATTTTCAGGAAGCAATGTACAGTACCCTGCCGGTGCTTTCCACCAGTGATGATATGCTTGAATTGCATATGGGAGCACAGAGATCTAGTGATGACATTGTTAAGTTTACAATATTGTATGTAATAAAAACAGAAAGGTTTTATTCAATAACATTATTCACACGTTCATAAAGGAGAGAGAAGGGACCAGGAATGGCAAAATATAAGCAGAATATAACAGCTTTAAGCCCATTTGTTGAGTGTGATGCATTAGAGTGGGAGTAGTCTGGTGGAGTTTGTCCAAAACATGTGGAAGAAAAAAAATGAAAAAACATTTTTACATGCTTGTTGGTGTTGTTATTGAAAGAACCGCACACAGACTTGAAGATGATTACATATGTTAGTTTACTGCAGTATAATCTAGTATACCAGGAACACAGCCAGATGACATATCGATAATTATTAAGACAATATGGTTTACTGGATAATGGCTAATGTCAGTTTAATAGTTCTGCTATTCTAGTTCCAGAACTTACTACAGCTGCCCATAAACAGATTGACTTTCAGCTGACTCCTGCTGAATTGGCCAAAATTTGTTACATGGATGGCTCTTTTTCAGCACCCATGGGTGGTCCTTTTTCAGCACCATCCGGCTTGACATACAAGCCAAACAGAACGTGCATCCAATCAAAATGCAGGCACTCTTTGGGTATTCTGACAGCAGTAGGTACTGTTGGAATGCAATATTCAGCACTGCAGATTTGTCCATCCTTACTGTTTAGCATAGATGGAGTAACCCAGTGATTTCCCTTGTTTGGCCCTGCAGGCTGCATGAAAAAATTCACTTGATTCCCCTATCCATCAATCTTTTTTCTGTGGGGGTAGGGAGTCTGACACAGTTGAAAGATCTGGCTGTCCACAGTCTGTCCTTTAAATATACTCTGACTCTTGAGCTTAATCCCTAGACACTAAAAACTCACACAAATATGCGGCCTCTCGGCCGGCGTCTGGGCCTTGACGCTGAGCGGCCGCATATTTGCGAACCATTTGAAAATACATATGTGCTGAGAGCGCTCGCCCGCCGCTCTCCCAGCACATATATCCGTAACTCACGGAAAGGTCCTGATCTCCCCTTGCGATCGGGACCTTTTCCAATCATGTGACTACCGTGACAGTGAATCACGGCAGTCACATGACCCTAAAACCCTGCCCCGCCTCCCGGCTTCTGAAACCTCTTAAAGGGCCGGGAGGTGCTGGCGCAAAGGGGTTAAAATATTTGTAAACCCTTACCTATACACAGGGAAGTGACTGGCCTTAGGTGATACACAGAGGTGAAACAAATTATCCTACATACGTTGTACCTGTTTATTTGTAGCATTTTGTCCTGTACATTCTTGTAGGGCTCTGAGATGGAAAGAATTTTTCACAGACTCACAAAGCTGGGGTATGGGGAGCTGCACTTGAAAGCTGATTGGAGGTAAAGGACCCCCTCCCCTTCTTATAGCACACAGACATAGAGCCGAGCCTGTCAATCATAGGCTGTGCCCCCCACCCTCTTTCACCTTTCTAGCATATGGTGTCAGGAAAATTTTGCAGAAGTAATTCATGCTGATAGCAGAGGAACGAGATATCAGACAGAAATGACACTTAGTGCTTTGGAGAGAAGCAAGTAAACGCTATATACATATGTGCTTTATTCAGATTTCATGTTTGAGGTTTACAACCACTTTAAGCACCTCCATCAGGCTCTCATTATGTTCCTATTTTCAAATGTGCACTCCTGCTGGTTGCTGACCAATGTACAAGTGACCACTCACCTTGGAGATAAACCACCTTGTTCAAATGTAAGCATGTAACCCAAACATCCCTCTACTTCCATACCATTTTCCATTACATACCACTAGGGTACATTGTCATTAACACCTGTTTATAGCCCACGTCCTATGTTTGATGTAATCAAGGAAAGATATAGAAGAAATCCATTTAGCCACCAAACCCCAAGTAATTCTAAGGCACCAGGAATATAGGGACAACTGGGCAATCTTGCTCACTGTCCTTTCATGCCCTGAAACTGTCCCGTACATATTATTAAATGGTTCTGTGTATACAATATATGCTCAAGGCAAAAGTTGGATGACAATCTGTCATGAATAACTGAGTCATATAAGGTGAAATAAACAGTGAAAGGGAATTGTATACAACCTTATCTCTTTCTTTTCTTAGCTGGTCAGATGAAAGTATTAGCCCTGGGCTTGTTATTAGAGACTTTGCTGTAATGGGGCCTCGTTATGCTATAGATACCACATTGATGTGTTAAGGATATTTTTTATGAGGGTTATGTTGTGGTTATTCCTATAGTGTGTATGCCTCTTATAAGATCAAATGAAAAGACCTAGGATAAGACTTTACCAGTATGGTACTGTGATAGTGGCATTATTTTTTTTTTTTTTTTACTGTCCTCGCAAGAAATTTGGAAGAAATTATGTGCATATTTTTTGGTCCTCGGGGCACCTAATGACAAGCGTAGATATGCAGGCCCTTATAGTGTGTCTTGAATAATTTTCACGCTTGTTTGCAAATACCCCTGTTGTGCTACAGATAATACATTGCTTATTTCAGTAATGCCGGCTTTTGGGAAACCACATAGCGGCGAATGCAGAGACCTATTATTACTTGACTGGGTTACTGTGTCAGTGCGCAGTGAAGATGTAGATGACATTTTGTAATACAGTGATGAAATTCAGCGCCAGAGTCTTCCCCATCACTCTCTCCTTCCCTCTCTCTATCTCTGTCTCTTGCTCTCCTTTTTTTTTTTCATTTTTTTTTTCAGCTCATTGAAAATGCAATGCAGATGGGATTACTGACTGTCTGGCTGCCAAGTCACACTGACCCACTTTCATATTTTAATCCCTGTGGTGATTCAGGATTTTTTTTTTTACATTATTTTTATGAATATGTTTATGTAATACAAAATGGCCTAACATGAATTACTGTGGACATGCTTTAAGAATATATCCCCCACATGTCTGTGATATTAAAAGCATAGTGCATGTAATGAATGCTTCTTTTAATGCAGGTGTTTACAGTGCGCAAGCTAAGCCTGAGCATACCGCTGTGAACTCTGCTTTTTTAGCCTGATTACCCTGACGTTATACATATCATTCATGGCAGACCCAAAGCTGACTGCTTGTATAAATACATAATTTTTTTGCAGACTGATGTAAAGCTATTCTGGAATTCAGTGTTTTATATTTTAAGTAGACCTTAGACACAATTGAACTCTTAAGCGCCAGAGGGGATTGCAATATATTGTACTCTGCGGTAAAGCCTGACAATGTGACTTTCTGATCTGGGTTTGAGACAATGTTTCATAACCGTTGGTTGCCAGAATGTGTGTGATCATTTCATATATATGATGCATGTCTGTTTATACATGTGTTACACAAAAATAGGCCAAGCTGATAGAAAATCCTCCTGCTAAATGCTCCCAAAAGTCTACAAGGGGCCATAAATACTTTCCCATTAATCCTTTACTGTATAATCGTTTTGGACTGAGTTGATGCTTAGTGCTGCTTTAGGTTGCATAGGTTTAATGTTTGAAAATGTAGCTGACCAATAATAGAACCAAATGTTTAACAGTTAGGAGGGAATGAATATTTCATTTTGCATCGTAATGTATTCTATCTACTGGAATGATTAGATGGTAAAATATCTGTAATCAGACACCTGAGATTTGACACTATTATCCCTCACCTTGTAAAACAACCCATTCAGTTTCAAAATAGAAATGAAAGTCAAAACATTTATGTATACATATGAAAAAACATTATTTTTTCTTTAACTCAGAGAAAAGGTTTATTAAGAAACTTCCATGCAATACAGTCCAGAGCAGGCCTGCTGTTAGAAACTGCGGGGGGGGGGGGGCATACACCTAACATGACAGGGCCTCCCCCTCCAAATAAAAAAAACACAATTTATTATGCTTCAGTTATGAATTAACACAGTGAGTGAACGGTACCGATCACTCATTGTGTTCATTCAGGAATGAAAGGGCTGGTAAATGTGACATATTTACCAGACCAGTGAGGTGGAACAGTTACTGGAACTGCTCCCCTGTTGGCTCTCCCTGCAGCAGCTGAAAGCCAGCAGGCGGCAGAGGAGAAGAAGCCAGCTTTCAGCTTCTGCAGAGAGCCATACAGGGGATCAGTTCCAGTAATTGTTCCCTCGCTGTGCTGATCATCCTCCCTGCTCACATCTGATTCACCCAGCTGCTTGTCCCCCCTTGCTGGCCTACAGGAGGACTGGTGGTACCCCCTTATCCACGGACCTAGTCCAGAGTATACATATGTTAGCACACAATGCATTCAGCCATCAAATACAACAGTGGTAATGATATATAATACAACCCAAACAGTACATGGTTACCACTTAAAGTGATGCTAAAGTCTTGTGTTTTTTTTCTTAAAAAATGCAAAAATGTCTATACTTACCTGCTCTGTGCAGTGGTTTTGCACAAAGCAATCTGGATCCTCCTCTTCTTGGATCTCCCGTCGGCGTTCCTGGCCCCTTCTCCTGTCGGGTGCCCCTGTAACAGCTTGCTATGGGGGCACCCGAGCAGGTGCACTCCCGAGCAGTGGCTCTGTGTGACCATTCAAACACATAGCCATGGCTCGGCCCCTCCCTCTTTTGATTGGCTTGCTGGATGTGATTGACAGCAGCGGGAGCCAATGCTTCCTCAGCCAAACAAAAGTGAGAGTCCCCAGAGAACCGAGGATTTGTGGACATCGCTATGGGGGGGGGGAGAGGGGCTTCAGGTAAGTGTTGGGGGGGCTGCTAAACACAAAGAATAGAATGTATGAAGTTAAAAAACCTTGAGACTTTAGAACCACTTTAACAAAAATCTAGCACATCAACATGGCTTATCTGATATGGTGACTCGTAGAGAGCTTCAGACACATCACCATTATGGAAGCAGTTAAGCATCCCTTATAACAAAAGGTCTTATCACAACTACAATCTGGCCATCACCAAGTCTATGGGTGCCAATCCTGGGGTATTCACCACCCTCCCAAGACTTGGTCAAATTTGGCCTGACAAGCCCTGTGTTGATATATTAGTCTTTCATAACAAAAGGTCACACCCTTATGTTCAATCCATGCTTGTAGTGTGGAAGGAGTTGGGGCCTTGCAATGAATGAGGACCAGTTTGAGTACCTGAAATAAAGATCTAGAGAGTGTTTCCCTTATGTATTGGTCACTGACCGCCTCATCAATAAAAAACATTATAAATATCTTTGTTTCTTTTTCTATAAGTGATCACATACCCCCTGTTCTCAACTGGCCAAGAGAGCTGGGGGAGATGTATTAACAGCACACTGATCTTCCCAGTAAATGGCTGTGCATGGAGGGGGGGGGGGGGGTTCAGCGCAGGTCTGATCATTGGAGGAGAGCAGGCTCAGTTCCCTGCACAGCTAGAAAATTGACCATGCTGTGCTCCCCTGCCTAGTGTGGTCCATTGTTAATAGGAAAGCAGAGGGACTGGCATGAAACACCAGGTATTTCACACAAAGCAAACGACACAAAGAGAACAGGATACATTTTCATACAAGTACATGGTACAGCATCCACATATCAGGAATATGAAATATTGGGTTTACATTTAATGAAATTAAATTACAATTTTTGATTGCCGGGCAATGCCGACAACTCTTTTGACATTCAGCGCTCAGCAGGGAACCCCACTGACAGCTGAAACATTAAAGAATGTTTCACTACTAAAATACCCCATAACTTAATAATATAACTCATGCAGTAATTAAGTAGCTGTGCGGTATCTTACTACATACTCAGATGCAGTAAGATACTGCTCAGTAAATTGTCCCTGTTCGCAGTTTATGGCCGAACTTTCGGTAGGTTGGAATGTTTGACCACGAACTGAAACGGATGGTGTGTGGCCCATCACTAGTGATGGACAGCATAGTCTGTGCAGAAGACCATCATTGATATGGAATTCAGCTTGGTGTATACATCTTTCAGACACATAAGGGGATCAGGGGCGGACTGACAACTCATGGGGCCCCCGGGTAATAGGGGATCATGAGGCCCCTGTGTCCTTGCCCAAACTCAAAAAAGCCTATGAAAAAGGTACCAGGGGCATCTCATGGGGCCCCCTACTGACCCCGGGCCTTCGGGCAGTGCCCGAGTTTCCAAATGGTCAGTCCGGAGATTTACTAAAAGTGGAGCACTCAGAATATGGTGCAGCTGTGCATGGTAGCCAATCAGCTTTTAACTTCAGCTTGTTCAATTAAGCTTTGTCAATAAAATCTGGAAGCTGATTGGTTTCTATGCAGAGCTACACCTGATTTTTGCATGTTACAGTTTTAGTAAATCTCCCCCATAGTGGTCAACACAGTACATATATGAACAGCGTGACATATATTATGTTCAGCACAGTGTATACAGTCAAGCACTGCAGGGTACATAACATACAGCACAATGTATACAGCTAAACAGCATGGTATCCGTATACTGAACAGCACAGTATATGTAGCCAAGTACCAATGAGCAGGTCACTAGTGGCACAGTTTATGGGGTAGAGCAGTATGGAGTACATAAGGTACATCACATTGTATATAGTTGAGCAGAGGGAGCGTAAAGCATGCAGAACAGTAAAGTTGAGAGGATTGGGGATTGCATAGTAAAGGGCGAATGTACATTGCAGGGGTTTTCACACTACAGGTGATGCAAATTAGACTGAAAGTACACACTGGGGGGATTTACCAACACTGGAGAGTACAACATCTGGTGCAGCTTATGGCAAATGCAATGCCAGACCCCTGCCCTTTTCACCAACTCCTGACAAAGAACTGGCCAATCTCACATCGCGCTGTCACTCACGTTACAATGCCACTCTCAGCTGCACCCTGCACAGAGATTTTCCAGCTAGGGGGATCACAATCTAGGTGCCAGCAGCCTGACAGTGATATCACCCACTGGCACTTTATTACCTGCATTCACTATATCTGGACCCTGCATTCACTATATCTGGTCTCCCACAGTACACAGAACATGGAAATGCAATTATTTTAGTAAATATAAACTGCTAAATACCTTTTCTCATCAGCAGTTAGAGCAGTCTTGTGACTTCAGCAGAGCACTGGTTAAAGCTTGTAGGAGTTTTTCTTCCTGCTCTAGGAGGATGCAAAACCCCTGACCCTCTCTCTGGGCAGTGCTGATTGCGTGCACTCTCCCAAGAAAAAAAACACTCTAGCAATACACACTAAACTGAGCATGTGCAAGTGGCTCCGGGTTCAGTCTGTCTTATCAGATGGACATTTGAACAAGAAGAGGGGCAGAGAAGTCAGGATCAAACTGCCTTTTTACACAATGCAGAGGATTAACCCCTTAGGTTCCACAGTGAGTATAACAAGCATACTTTACTGCATATACAGACTGATTTTACTGTTGTAGTTCTAGTAACACTTTAAGTTACTAAGCAATTAACTCTTTAAATCTTTAACTCTCATAATCTTAGCAATAACAAATATGAACAATAAACATTTGTACACACACTCTCACCACAGACAGATATATTCAGAGGATTTTATTACAGTAGCACTCTTCAAGAGACAGGGATTCTCTTTGTTTGCATTAAAAGCCTAAGAGACAGTTTAACACTTTTCAAAATTGTGTTTAATGATAAAAAGGTCAAAATGGTGCAAATAAAATATTTACAGAAAAAAAAGATGTTAAAAAGAGAATTAAAAAGGATACTTGCGAAGTCCTTGGTTTTAGCAGAGCCCAATTGTCCAAGCAAAAAATAGTGCAATGGCTCTCTCAAGTCCATTTTGGTGTTCCTTAGTTGATGTTAAAACGAGAAATGTCAGAAGATGCTGACATTCCCCTTTTCTGTTGTATCAAAGGGGTGTTGACAGAGGTCATCTGACCAATTACCCATTTTAAGGGGTGGTGACTGGGAGTTCACCACATTTTATGACTGTACCAGGCCCTCCCTTACACACAGTTTTATACTAATATTAATATCTTCCACTATGTACAGGTCGCATCATGGAAACTGGTAGCTTATTGTTCAGCATTATATTTTGAATCCAGAAATATCAAACATTTGAGATGGGTCTGTCACCCAGGAAGGAGGAATTCTTTCTCCCCTTTTGTATGTGCTAACTTAGTAATGTATGACCTTGATTTGTTCTGTATGATATTCTGAAAATTCAAATATATGCTTAATATTAATGTATTTTGATCCTGTTGGTTTTTATGAATTGTGTGTGGATTTTATTAAGTTGTGAATTGGGTAGAGGTCTCAGAGAGGTCGCCTACGCTTGGCTGCACTTGGTTGCTTTCCTTGTAGATGTTTATGGCACACAACATGTTGCTAGTGCTGTAATTGCTTTACATGTCATGTGTGACAGAACAGACAGATTTTGTCATTGTTTTTTGAAAGGTCAGAGGGAAGTGTTACTCTGACCAAGGCCCGTGTGCTGGTGTTTGCTGTCCCTAAGAGGAGATAGCAGGTTCATTTGTAGTGTCTTACAAGTTAAACCTATTAATTCCATAGTTTTCAGGAGGGGGGGGGTAAGATCATTGGGCTTATGAACAACAAAATGGCTGAGACCTTAACAAAATGGCTGTCACCTACAGCTTCCATGTGGCTAATGCACAAACATTACACAGCTCTGCACAGAAATCAATCAGCTTCCAGGTTTTATTGTCAAAGCTTAATTGAACAAGCTGAATTTAGAAGCTACCATGCACAGCTGCACCAGATTCTGTGTTTTCCAGTTAAGTGGGTAATAAAAATTAGGGGTCTCCAAAATTTCCAAAGAAAGGGCCTGTTTACTGTCCCTCAGACTTTAGGGGGACTGGCTGTACCCAATGGGAGTAAACAATGCCTGATCTTTGGTATTAGGGGAAGAAATAGTTGGTACCCCCTTTAGCTGATCTTGAACGTAAGTTTGTTCCCCCCTCCTTCCCCCAAAGCCTTCTGGGACACATCACAGGTCCCAGAAGACTGCTGGACCATATACAAAGCACAGTGCTGCTTGCAATGCACAGAGGGAAACTAGCTGTGAAGCCGCAAGGCTTTACTGCTGGTTTCCCTTAGTTAAGAGGAGAGGACAGTGCTGGATACCTGGACAGGTAAGTGTTCTTATATTAAAAGCTACAGTATTTGCTGACTTTTAATTATTTGGGGGGGGACTGAAGCTCGTCTTAAAAGAGGTTAATATATAGTAATGGAAAGGGGGATAGGAAATGGTTAATGTACACTGAAATGAAGGGGCACATGAAAATGTTTATGTCAAATGGCTGAACGTGATCAGGAAAATGCAAGATCAATATACAGTAAGTTAAAGTGGTTCTAAAGTCTCAAGTTTTTTACCTTCATGCATTCTATGAAAAAAACCTTCTGTGTGTAGCATCACTTACCTGAGCCCTCTCTTGATCCAGTGATGTTCACGAGAGCCTCAGTTCTCCAGGAACTCTCACTCCTGATTGGCTGAGACAGCAGCGGGAGCCATTCACAGCCAGTGAGACAATCAGGAGAGGGAGGGGGAGGGGCTGAGCCATGGCTCTGTATGTGAATCGACACGCAGAGCTGCAGTCAGGAGCATGCCTACTCGTGTACCCCAATAGCAAGCTGTTTGCTATGGGGACACCCAACAGGAGAGAGGAGCCAGGAGTGCCGGTGGGAGACCTGAGAAGAGGAGGGTCTGGGCTGCTCTCTGCAAAACAACAGAACAGCAAGTAAATATAGACATGTTTGTTATTTTTAGGGGAAAAAAAACAGGCAGGACAGTGGCTAAACGGTTAACACTTCTGCCTGGCAGTACTAGGGTCGTTGGTTCGAATCCCAGCCATGGTACCACCTACCTGGCATTTGCATGTTCTCCCTGTGCCTGCATGTGTTTTCTCTGGGTACTCCGGTTTCCCCCACACCCCAAAGACATGCTGGTAGGTTAATTGGCTCCTGTCTAAATTGGCCCTAGTATGTGTATGTATGAATGTAATTTAGGGACCTTAGATTGTACGCCCCTTGAGGGTTAGGCACTGATGTGAATGTACAATAGATATGTAAAGCACTGCATATATTGACAGCTCTATATAAGTACCTGGAATAAATAAATACTTTAGTATCACTTTAAATACATGGTAATGGGTTCTTGTCAAATGGAACAAGTAAAGATATGGCAGCTCTGGGGATGTATGGGCTACATATGGTATATCGCTGTCTCTGCCCGCATAACCTCCAACATGTGCACTTCTTCCATAGTCAGTAGACTCCAGCGGAGGGCAGGAAGTGACCTTAAGTGTTCCTTAATAAATATTCTAAGAGATAAGTACAGTATGTATGTGAATGCTGTTGGGAAAAAAGAATCTTTTAGAGGTCAGATAATTTTGTCCAAACACCATCTATTTCTAGTGATGAGCTGTTGAGTGTGCTGCCTAAGATTGCATTTCATAAAGAAAAAAGTGATGGGTAAGGTGTGATAAGCCGTAACAGTCAAACATCTTGCATTGATCGGACAGCTCTAAATTGGTTTAAAGTAATATTTGATTGGTAGGTGTGAATTACTGCACATCATTGCTCTTAGCGATGCCTTATTAAATAAATCTGGGGATGTAAGTCCACACTTTCTGAGGTTTCTATATAAAGAACATGGCTTATTTATTCAGGGCTGATGACAAAGACCTGTTGTCAGCTTACCCCTGCAGTCCCCTGACATGTTCTTCCATGTACTCAAACATAAGTAGTGCAAATCAAATGAAGTGCTGCTCAGTTTGAAACTGCTGATGTTGCTATGGCAAGGGATGGATTGAGTGCAGAAAATAGCTATTTCCGTATTCCTTCAGTGGGTGAGGAATGACAGGGAGATGAAGTGACTCCCAGCTGCCCCCTAGGGGCTATTATCCAAGGTAAAATGCTCCCCTTGTAGCTCTTGAGCCCCTAATGACAGACCTTATTTATCATATATAACATATACCATGGTCTCCGACATTACTATTGTATGCAGACCTTCAAGCTGTCACTATTGTGGCACAGAAGTCCTGATGCATACACAATGACTTGAGTGTTTTTTTTTCAATATGATTATCTGTGACAGAGTATTAAGGTAAGAGATATGCTAAAAATATCTGCCTCATATAGAAGCTAAATATAGCAATCGAAGAAAACAAAATCCAAGGTACACATGGCATGTCACTCTTCTTTATTTAATCTTAAATTGCAAAGGCTAAAAAACAATTAAATTCATGATCCGAATGTAACCTGCATTTGTTACCATTCTGCTTTATTTCTCAATAAAATTGTTTTTGGAAAAAAAAAAAAAAGAAAAAAACCCCATATAAACACATCCAACCAAAGAGCGGTTCTGGTGCAGAGTGCACGCTTTTTCATGGCAGTTGGATCACTTTGAGCTTGCCTGCCATTTAAACCCATCATTCCTTGACAGAGTTTTGTTAGGTCCAATTTGTTCCGAAGGGAACTATTTCCTTTACTAATTGCTGTGACCGCTGTCAGTGCTATACTGTATAAACTGTATGCAGCATCTACTACATCCGCTACATACAGTATACAGCGCTGTGGGAATTTCAGTCTGATGCAAGAACAAAATAGAGCTTCTCAGCCATTCATAGGAAGCCTTGTATTTCTATCAACGAATGAATAACTGAGGTGGTGATCATGATCTCATCCACCTGCCTCTTCACCTCACCCAATCAGAGGAAGCCATGTATTCACTGATAAAAATACAAGGCTTCCTGTGAATGGATGAGAAGCACACATCCTGACTTGATTTTTATCTGGCAGCAGGTGGGAAGTCAGCTTATACCATGCCGACAGAGACCTCAGCAGTTAGTAAAGGGGATATTTTGTTTGGTCCAGCTTGGCCCAAATGAACTGTTTAACTACTTGCCAACCGCAGATAGCCGAATGATAGCTACACTGCGGCTGGCCAGTTCTGGGAGGGTATCTCCTGCACACCCCGGGGGCACGCACCTGGCAATCTCCGTGGTCGCTGTGTCCTACGGACACAGCTGATCATGTGATGTGGTAAAAGGCCAATCACAGCGGCCTTTTACCACGTGATCAGCCGTGTCCAATGACACGCTGATCACAGGGAAATGCAATTGCTGGTTCTCGGCTGCACTTTCCTCACGCTGTCAGAGCGTGAGGAAAGTACTGCCAAGAAAAGGCAGTTGTCAGAGCAGGGATCAGCACCGATCATCAGGGCAGTGATGATCAGTGCCCTGATGATCGGTGCCCAGCAGTGCAACTCACCAGTTCCGCCCACCTGTGCCCAGCAGTGCGCCCACCTGTGCCCAGCAGTGCACCCACCTGTGTCCAGCAGTGCACTCACCTGTGCCACCCAGAAGTGCCACACACCTGTGCCCAGAAGTGCCACCCACCTGTGCCCACCAGTGCCACCCACCAGTGCCCATCAGTGCAGCCCAGCAGTGCTGCCAGTCTGTGCCACCAGTCAGTGCCCAGCGGTTGTGCCAGTCAGTGCCCAGCAGTTGTGCCAGTCAATGCCTAGCAGTGCCATCAGTCAGTGCCCAGCAGTGATGACAGTCAGTGCCACCTATCAGTGCCGCTTATCCGTGACACCTCATTAGTGCTGCTTATCAGTGCCGCCTAACCGTGCCACCTCATTAGTGCTGCCTATCAGTGCCGCCTATCAGTGCTGCCTATCAGTGCCGCCTATTAGTGCCCATCAGTGCTGCCTCATCAATGCACATCAGTGAAGGAGAAAAATTACCTGTTTGAAAAATTTTATAATGGAAACAAAGAAACTTTTTTTTTTTTTAATTTTTTGCAATTTTTTTGTTTATAGCACAAAAAGTAAAGTGCCCAGCGGCGATTAAATACCACTAAAAGAAAGCTCTATTTGTGAGAAAAAAATTATAAAAATTTCATATGGGTACAATCTTGCATGACCGCGCAATTGTCAATCAAAGTGCGACAGCGCTGAAAGCTGAAAATTGGCCTGGTAAAGAAGGGTGTATAAGTGCCTGGTAGGCAAGTGGTTAATGGAAGGAAAGAGGGTGTTAGGGTTTAAACATTCAAGTGCCTCCTTATGCTTTCCGAACCCCTAAGGAAAGTTCCATTACTTCATGCTATACCTTCTGCCTATTTCTTAAACTAGCACTATTACAAGCACTGTTACAAGCTACATACACAACCACAGCAAATACTGTCACTAGCCATTTCAAGCACTGCCGCGAGCACTGTTCCAAGCACTGTTATAAGCCACATATACAATGGAAAAGATAGGTATAAACTCCCGCTCAGTGTAGTATGGGACTGCATCACTTTCAAATGTCTGAATACAGGGCATTAACCATTTTATATAAAGTAATACTAAGTGTGCATATCCAGAAATATATCAATACAGATCATAAATCCATCAAACAAAAAGTGCATCAAATAATGTCCACATTAAATCATGTGCATACAATATAGAAAACAGGAATAATTATAATAAGAAAGTATATATAAAAAGCCCAAAGAAAACTCATCAAAACTCCACCGAGTGAGTTAAAGTACTTTTAGTGACATTCAAATGCATATAAAGTGCTTCCAGTGTTCAGGAGCTGCTCCCCCATGCACAGTCTCTTACCAGAGATTCAGATCTCAAAGAAGGGATCAGTATGCACTTTTTTCTATCACTGTGGGTCCAAGCAGCAAGCTGCAGATCAATAACCAATGGATATCACCCACAGGCACTTTATGCTAATCTTTAAAGTGTTACTAAGCCCAGGACCCTGCATTCACTTTATCTAGTCTCCCGCCGTACACAGAACAACAAGTGCAATTATTTTAGTAAATATAAACTGATAAACACCTTTTCTCATCAGCAGTTAGAGCAGTCTTGTGACTTCAGCAGAGCACTGGTTAAAGCTCGAAGGAGGAGTTTCCTTTCTGCTCTAGGAGGATGCAAAACCCCTGACCTCTGTCTGGACAGTGTTGATTGGCCTTGTGCTGTTCACATGCACTCTCCCAAGAAAAAAAAACTCTCTAGCAATAAACACTAAACTGAGCATGTGCAGAAGGGCTGCAGGTTCAGTCTGTCTTATCAGCGTGGACATTTGAACAAGAGGAGAGGCATAGGAGTCAGAATCAAACAGCTTTTTTACATAATGCAGAGGATTAGCTATCTTTACTGCATATACAGACTGATTTTACTGTTGTGGGTTTAGTAACACTTTAAGCATCACAACTAGAGATGAGCGAATCGAACCTGGCGAAGTGGAATTCGTTTCGAATTTTAGGAAAAATTCGATTCGCACCGAATCCGAATATTAGCAAACTTCGGATGCGCGAATCGAATTTTTCCCGATCGGCCGATTTTCATCCCTTCTACAGCCGGCAAAAAGTGTCCCTGCAGAGAGCTCCGCTATTTCTGACAGTTCTCTGACAGTTCCTTCACATTTACAGCGGTTGAAACATTGTATCTATTTGTTTCCATTTAGGATACAGATGTTTTTATTCGGAAACAAATAGATACAATGTTTCAACCGCTGTAAATGTGAAGGAACTGTCAGAGAACTGTCAGAAATAGCGGAGCTCTCTGCAGATACACTTTTTGCTGGAATGGAATTCTTCTTCATCCTCATCCTATTTCTTCTTCTTCATCCTCATCCTACTTCTTCTTCTTCTTCTTCTTCATCCTCATCCTTCTTCTTCTTCTTCTTCTTCATCCTCATCCTACTTCTTCTTCTTCTTCTTCATCCTCATCCTTATCCTACTTCTTCTTCTTCTTCTTCTTCATCCTTATCCTACTTCTTCTTCTTCTTCATCCTCATTCTTCTTCTTCTTCTTCTTCATCCTCATCCTACTTCTTCTTCTTCTTCTTCATCCTCATCCTACTTCTTCTTCTTCTTCTTCTTCTTCATCCTCATCCTACTTCTTCTTCTTCTTTTCATTCTTCTTCTTCTTTTCATTCTTCTTCTTCTTCTTTTCATTCTTCTTCTTCTTTTCATTCTTCTTTTCATTCTTCTTCTGCTTCTTTTCATTCTTCTTCTTTTCATTCTTCTTCTTCTTTTCATTCTTCTTTTCATTCTTCTTCTTCTTTTTTTCATTCTTCTTCTTCCTCTTTTCATTCTTCTTTTCATTCTTCTTCTTCTTCTTTTCATTCTTCTTCTTCTTCTTTTCATTCTTCTTTTCATTCTTCTTCTTCTTCTTTTCATTCTTCTTCTTCTTCTTTTCATTCTTCTTTTCATTCTTCTTCTTCTTCTTTTCATTCTTCTTCTTCTTTTCATTCTTCTTCTTTTCATTCTTCTTCTTCTTCTTTTCATTCTTCTTTTCATTCTTCTTCTTCTTCTTTTCATTCTTCTTTTCATTCTTCTTCTTCTTCTTTTCATTCTTCTTTTCATTCTTCTTCTTCTTCTTTTCATTCTTCTTCTTCTTCTTTTCATTCTTCTTTTCATTCTTCTTCTTCTTTTCATTCTTCTTCTTCTTCTTTTCATTCTTCTTCTTCTTTTCATTCTTCTTCGTCTTCTTTTCATTCTTGTTTTCATTCTTCTTTTTCTTCTTTTCATTCTTCTTCTTTTCATTCTTCTTTTCATTCTTCTTCTTCTTCTTTTCATTCTTCTTCTTCTTTTCATTCTTCTTCTTCTTCTTTTCATTCTCCTTCTCCTTCTTTTCATTCTTCTTTTCATTCTTCTTCTTCTTCTTTTCATTCTTCTTCTTCTTCTTTTCATTCTCCTTCTTCTTTTCATTCTTCTTTTCATTCTTCTTCTTTTCATTCTTCTTTTCATTCTTCTTCTTCTTTTCATTCTTCTTCTTCTTCTTTTCATTCTTCTTTTTCTTCGTTTCATTCTTCTTTTCATTCTTCTTCTTCTTCTTTTCATTCTTCTTCTTCTTCTTCTTCTTCTTCTTCTTCTTCTTCGTCGTGCCCCGTGACTGCCCAAATGAGTGAAGTGTGCGGTGATTCTAAGATCGACGGCACTCATCTGCATGTCATACTGACTGACAGTATTATTTCTCTTCCCCAGCAGACTCCAAGGGCATTTAAATTAAAGGTACAGTGTTCTGCACTAATATAAAGGCTCTCTGAAGCCTAGAAACCCTTTTAATAAGTTAAATTCGCAGCGAATAAATTCGCATCGAATCGAATTTCTTCCGCAAATTCGGCGAATCAGCCGAATCGAATTTTTGAATAATTCGCTCATCTCTAATCACAACATTCCACAGGCAGTTCCCGGATAAAGCAAACTTTAACCATCACAGTGCTCCACAGGCAGTACCTGAATAAAAACAAATAAGAAGCCTAGTTTGTGCAGTAAGTGCAGTTTAATGCTCCATGTATACGGGACGTTTGGAAAACACTTCTGAAAGATGGAAACTGACTGCTGGAAAACATAGGTTAAAAACTGTTTTAAAAACTGTTTATCCGCGTTTATGCACGTTTATGTGCGTTTGTGTTTAGCAACAATTTTTAACCACTTCCAGGCCGGACACTTTTACCCCCTTCCTGTCCAGGCCAATTTTCAGCTTTCAGTGCTATCACACTTTGAATGACAATTGCGCGGTCATGCATCACTGTACCCATATGAATTTTTTAGCATTTTTTTGAGACAGATAAAGCTTCTTTTGGTGGTATTTATTCACCACTGGGATTTTTTTTTTTGCTATGTAAATTAAAATGTCCAAAAATTTTGAAAAAAAGTGTTTTTCTTATAAAATTTTGCAAATAAATATTATTTGATCATAAATATTGGCCAAAATTTATTCTGTTATATTTTTAGTAAAAAAAAACACAAATTAGTTTATAACCAAAAATTATAATTTAAATTTTTTTTTTATTTATTTATTTATTTATTTATTTTACATACTGTCACCCTAGCAGTACAATGTCACTATGTACTACTTGTGGGGGGTGATGAAGATTTTTTTTTTTTTTTTTACACTGATTGCTTTTACACCCATAAAGGATGTAAAAGCAATCATTTCTCCTCTCTAGCTGCATTCTTGCAGCCATTGAGAACTAGTGAGTGAGCTGTGATTGGTCACAGCTTGTCACATGGTACAAGGCTGTTGTGAATATTCATATTGTGATCATTCACAGATTTCACACGTAGCAAGCAATGATGTCACAAGTGACATCTTGCTTACTACTCTGCATGTGATCACTGATTGGCCAATCAGTGATCACATGATCTGGACCTCGTACAGAGGTCCCATCTGACGATCGGTTTTCCACTGTGTTCGGATCGCGGTGCTGAGCGCTCCCAGGCACGTTCTACCATTTTTTCCTTCACGCAAAACCTGGAACTGACTGCGCTGGTGTACTGGGTCCATTTGAATACATGGCAAATGCTTTGCATGCATTTCTGATGATGAAAAAAGGCTCTGGACAGCATTTGGATATGGAACAGTTAAAAAATGCATCTAAATGCAAACGCTTATAAACACGGTTAGCCGCGTTTACATGCGTTTAAAAGCATTTGGCATTTGAAACGCTGATAAAATCTACTCCTGAAAGCAAGTTTGGTGCGTTAAAAAAAAACGACTGTAAACTCAACTGCCTGTAAACGACTGTAAACGACATAGTGTACATGGACACATAGGAAAACATTAGGGAGAGTTCAGGGACTACTGAAAAAAAACTCAGAAAAGCTCCTGAACGTGAGTTTATCAGCTGCAGTGTACATAAACCCTAAAATACGATTTATTAAAAGGAGGATACACTCACAGTACAGTAGAAACAAGGTCATATCAATATACACACCACTGCAGGACTGGCTGGTGTGCTTGATGACATCACAGAGCAGCTCCACCCAATTTCCCCCAAACAGGCATCTTCAGGAAAGCAGGCTGGTCTGTAACATCGGATGCACCAAATAAATAGCAGCTGGGAACTGCAGAAAAAATGTATAAGCACCAACATAATTTCACAATAGATAAAAACTGTTATCACCATAGGACCAGACACACAAAAAATAGACTTTATAAAAATTGCAACATGTACTCAATTCCATAAAATAAATTACATGCTATCTGGTATATCTGGAAGCCACATATACAGCCAGAACAAGCACTGCTATCATCAAATAGAAACTCAAATTAAAGACAATATAAGATGCCAAAGCATACCTTTAGTTTCCATCTGCTCCTACTTCAACCCTAGCAGAGCACCTGCTGATAGGTTCCCCATGGGGGCATCAGGTACAACCTTGTAAGAGGAGTGATGGGTTTGTGACAATTTTCTCCATTCTCAAAAATTTTGATTTTGCAGTACGTTTTGGGGCATTACAGGGGGAAAACTACAGTCATGTTGTGGCACCCTGTTTATCTCCACCCTTGTGTTAACAAATACAGGTTTACTTGTTTATATCAATATGTCAACCTTTCGCAACCTTTTTAACAAGGAAGAACCCTTGAAATAATGTTTAGGTTTTAAGGAACCCCTGCTAATAAATTATTTTTTATAATATTAATGAAACTATGAATGACATAATAATGATGTTGATAACAATGAAAGTGAAATTTGTAGTGTTCCCTCACATTGGTAGTCGGTGGCGTTTTATAGGTGGTCAGTAGAGAAGAGCCCCCTAATATTGGTGGTCATTGGGAGAAGGGCCCCTTTACACTAATGCTCAGAGGGTAGAATTTCCCATACACATAGCTAAGAGATCATTGAAGGCAGTGATTACTTATCTGAGAGGCAGAAATTGTTATTTGCTGAAGGAACACCTAGCAACCACTGAAAGGCTGCTTTGTGCTGGCTGTTAACTCAAAATGTTGCACTTATTTTCTGTGCTAAGTGTTCTCACAAGTTCTCACAAATGCAGGTGTAATGGTTGTGTGCAGTAGGCACATGAAAGCTGTGTATGACATCCATTTTATTCGGGTCTCAGCAAAATTTTTTTCATGAGAAGAGGCATAACCCAGTAATTTTACCCCATCCCTCCTCCTTCCATTCATGGAATTCATAGCCTTAACGTTTAACACACTTCAGAAGAGCCTGTTATCTCAACTTAGGAACAGCAGACACCAGCACACAGGCCTTTGCTAGAGCTGTAAACAGCTAATTGGCAGGATGTATGCTAATTTATACTGGCCATAAAAAATCTACAGATTAATGCAGGCCACAGATGGGTCGAAAATCGGCTGATTTTTCTGGATTTTGTCAGATTTTTTTGATTGGTAAAGTTGGAAAAAAAATTGGCCGATTTTGCAGATCGGCCGATTTTCACAATGATGGGCAAATTGGCCGATCTTTTTACCGATAAAAAAATCTGCGCATGAGCCGTGACCTGCAAGAAAAAGAAGAGGAAAAAAAAAATAAAAAGAAGAAAAAGAAGAAGAAGAAGAAAAAAAAAGAAGAAGGAAAAGAAGAAGAGAAGGAAGAAGAGAAAGAAGAAGAAGAGAAAGAGAAAGAAGAAGGAGAAGAAGAGAAAGAAGAAGAAGATAAAGACGAAGAAGAAGAGAAAGAGGAAGAAGAAAACTAAGAGGAAGAAGAAGAGAAAGGAGAAGAAGAAGAAGAGAGAGAAGAGGAAGAAGAAGAGGAAGAAGAAGAAAAGAGAGAAGAGGAAGAAGAAGAGGAAGAAGAAGAGGAAGAAGAGAAAGAAGAAGAAGAGAAAGAAGAAGAAGAATAAAAGAAGAGGAAGAGAAAGAAGAAGAAGAGAAAGAAGAGGAAGAAGAAGAGAAAGAAGAAGAAGTAGAAGAGAAGAAGACGAAGAGAAAGAAGAAGAAGAGGAAGAAGAAGAAGAAGAGAGAGAAGAAGAGAAGAGAAAAAAGTAGAAGAGAAAGAAGAAGAATTGAAAGAAGTAGAAGAAGAGAAAGAAGACGAAGAGGAAGAGAAAAAAGAAGAAGAGAAAGAAGAAGGGAATGAAAAAGAAGAGAAAGCAGAAGAGAAAGAAGAAGAAGAAGACGAAGAGAAAGAAGTAGAAGAGAAAGAAGAAGAAGATGAGAAAGCAGAAGTAGAGAAAGAAGAAGAAGAGAAAGAAGAAGAGAAAGGAGAAGAAGAGGAAGAGAAAAAAGAAGAAGAGAAAGAAGAAGAAGAAGAGAAAGAAGAAGAAAAGAAAGAAGAAAAAGAAGAGGAAGAAGAAGAGAAAGAAGAAGAATTCCAGTCTGCTATTATATTTGACATTAAAATGTATTGTGGTTGTAACAATGTATCTATTTGTATCCGAAAAAAAACATCTGTATCCGAAATGGATACAAATAGATACAATGTTGCAACCACAATACTTTTTAATGTCAAATATAATAGCGGGGCTCTCTGCAGGGACAGAAGTAATTAAATGCCGGGAAGAATATCGGCCGATTTTTTTTACTGTTGTGGTAACGTAGGCCTATTGAATGACCAATTTTTCGTTTTTTTGTTAAAAAACTGGCCGGTTTTCTCCCCATCTATGGCCTGCATAACACTTTACTCTGACCTTGCGTAAAACTACAAAATCTTTCAGTTCTGTCACCCATAGTTTGTAGGGAAATTAAAGCACTAGGAACACATAGTGTGCCATAAAATGGGGATCAGGTTTGCATAGACCTTTTAGAGACCCCCTGTCCTGCCCTGCCCAGCCCAACTAAACATTTCAAAACTACACACAATACATAAAATCAGACAGGATAAAGACACACCAATATTAAGTATATATTTGAATGGGAAATATCATACCGAACAAATTGAGATCATACATGGCTAGGCTATAGTATACAGAAGGTTAGATAGCAGTCAGATAGCTCCTGGGTGACAGGCCCAACAGAGATACTCTGTGTTTGGTAGCACCGGACATGACATATAATGCTGAAAAATAATCTACCGGTTTCCAGAATGCAACCTGTATATAGTGGGAAATATTAATATTAATATAAAACTGTGAGAAAGGGAAGGCCATGATACAGACATAAACAAGGTGACACCCCCATGGCCACTCCTCAACTGCTTAATTGGTCAGGTGGTCTTTGACAACACCCCCTTATACCTGAGAAGAAGAGGCTGCTCCAAATATTGACAGCTCTCGTTGTAACATCAACCAAGGAACACCTAACCAGACTTGAGAGAGCCACTGTACCATTTTTGTTTGGTCAATTGGACTCTGCTAAAACCACAGGATTTTTAAGTATTATTAATTTTCAACTTCTTTTTATTTCTCTGTTGCTTTATTATCTCTTTGTTTCCTTGTAACACCATTTTTTTCTGTAAATATTCTATTTGCACCATTTTGACCTTTTTCATTATTAAACCATATTTGGAAAAGTGTTGCCTCTAATGCTTTTAATGCAATCTAAAAGAATCCCTGTCTCTTGAAGAAATGCTACTGTAGTATAAATCTCTGCACATACCTATCTGTGGTCACAGTACGTGTTGCAGACATTTATTCTAAAATCATAGTTGTTATTGCTAAGATTGAAAGTTTCCTCCTTTTCGGTAAAGACGTGGTGGTGTAATTTAAAGAGTTAATATCTTAATAAATATAACTCAGTGACAATCACTCTCAGGCTGCTGGCACCTATATTGTGGGTGCTGCAAGCTGGAAAGTTTTTGTGCAGGGTGCAGCTGAGAGTGGCATTGTTATGTAAGTGACAGCGCAGTGTGAGATTGGCCAGTCTTTTGTCACGAGTTGGTTAGAAGGGCAGGGGTCATGCACCACGTTCCTCACAGCAGAAAATAAATGATATACAGTCAGGTCCATAAATATTGGGACATGGACACAATTCTAACATTTTTGGCTCTATACACCACCACAATGGATTTGAAATGAAACAAACAAGATGTGCTTTAACTGCAGACTGTCAGCTTTAATTTGAGGGTTTTTACATCCAAATCAGGTGAACGGTGTAGGAATTACAACAGTTTGCATATGTGCCTCCCACTTGTTAAGGGACCAAAAGTAATGGGACAGAATAATAATCATAAATCAAACTTTCACTTTTTAATACTTGGTTGCAAATCCTTTGCAGTCAATTACAGCCTGAAGTCTGGAACGCATAGACATCAGCAGACACTGGGTTTCATCCCTGGTGATGCTCTGCCAGGCCTCTACTGCAACTGTCTTCAGTTCCTGCTTGTTCTTGGGGCATTTTCCCTTCAGTTTTGTCTTCAGCAAGTGAAATGCTCAATCGGATTCAGGTCAGGTGATTGACTTGGCCATTGTATAACATTCCACTTCTTTCCCTTAAAAAACTCTTTGGTTGCTTTTGCAGTCTGCTTTGGGTCATTGTCCATCTGCACTGTGAAGCGGCGTCCAATGAGTTGTGAAGCATTTGGCTGAATATGAGCAGATAATATTCCTGAAACACTTCAGAATTCATCCGGCTGCTTCTGTCAGCAGTCACATCATCAATAAATACAAGAGAAGCAGTTCCATTGGCAGCCATACATGCCCACGCCATGACACTACCACCACCATGCTTCACTGATGAGGTGGTATGCTTAGGATCATGAGCAGTTCCTTTCCTTCTCCATGCTCTTCTCTTCCCATCACTCTGGTACAAGTTGATCTCGGTCTCATCTGTCCATAGGATGTTGTTCCAGAACTGTGAAGGCTTTTTTACATGTCGTTTGGCAAACTCTAATCTGGCCTTCCTGTTTTTGAGGCTCACCAATGGTTTACATCTTGTGGTGAACCCTCTGTATTCACTCTGGTAAAGTCTTCTCTTGATTGTTGACTTTGACACACATATACCTACCTCCTGGAGAGTGTTCTTGATCTGGCCAACTGTTGTGAAGGGTGTTTTCTTCACCAGGGAAAGAATTCTTCGGTCATCCACCGCAGTTGTTTTCCGTGGTCTTCCGGGTATTTTGGTGTTGCTGAGCTCACCGGTGCGTTCCTTCTTTTTAAGAATGTTCCAAACAGTTGTTTTGGCCACGCCTAATGTTTTTTCTATCACTCTGATGGGTTTGTTTTATTTTTTTCAGCCTAATGATGGCTTGCTTCACTGATAGTGACAGCTCTTTGGATCTCATCTTGAGAATTGACAGCAACAGATTCCAAATGCAAATAGCACACTTGAAATGAACTCTGGACCTTTTATCTGCTCATTGTAATTGGGATAATGAGGGAATAACACACACCTGGCCATGGAACAGCTGAGAAGCCAATTGTCCCATTACTTTTGGTCCCTTAAGAAGTGGGAGACACATATGCAAACTGTTGTAATTCCTACACCGTTCACCTGATTTGGATGTAAATACCCTCAAATTAAAGCTGACAGTCTGCAGTTAAAGCACATCTTGTTCGTTTCATTTCAAATCCATTGTGGTGGTGTATAGAGCCAAAAATGTTAGAATTGTGTCGATGTCCCAATATTTATGGACCTGACTGTAGAAGAGCATTGAATCACTGATGTCTAAGACCCTATTTACATCAGTGCTATTTCTCCTGCTTCTGGCATCACGTTCCAATGCATGACAATGTAAATCACATTCATTTGTATGGTGCCTATTCACATCAATTCAACAAGGTGCAGTGTGATTTTTAAAAAGGTGAAGGTGCTTCTTTTGGTGCAGTATAGTGCATTTTTGGCCCTATAGATTTCAATGGGAGTGCATAAAAACAAATGTACATGCATTTCTTTTATGTTTTTGGCAGGGTTTTGTGCTTAACAACCAGTCTTCTCCTACATTAAGAAAAAATGCACAAAGCATAAAAAAAATTAAAAATGCATGTACAAATGCACAAGAATGCGCTACAAAAACGCACTGATAAACACATTATTATGAAGCAATCCTAGTGTGAATCTAGGCTAATATAAACTTTCATTTTTACTATGCTTGTTCCCCTAAATCTCACATTTTTTATTGACAGACATACAAGGTATACATCATAGGAACAAGATATAGAACTTTCCAAATTGAAATTCTCCATGGTATTTCTTTTCGGGTATCTATGTCAGCCTCAGTCTGTTAGGATTTACAGAGACACTTGCAATGAAGTGAAGAACACTGCATTTGCTTCCATTTGTGGCGATGAGAGAGAGCTTTAGGGTCATGAGATCATTGTAACAGTGATCACATAGTTCTGCAGAAGGATAATGACATCATTCTAGCAGGTACCATCTTTCTCTTCAGGGAGAAGTGTTACTTAGATACATTATTTAATTGCACTTGGGATATTATTTCTCTTGATTGGCTTTAACTCTTTCACACTTGCAGAATGACGAAAGGAGGAAAAAAACAACAGTTTTAAAATGAAAAATTAAAACTGATGTCTTGGGTTGAGACATGTAAAGCAGTTTGTGCAGAGTTGGACACTGAGTAGTAAGAAATAGCAATTTATTATATGGTATTTAGCAGTGGGAAAAAAGACCAACAGATGATTTAAGGAAAAAGAAACATATTGTAACTAAAATTAAATGGACGATTAAACAAAATAACTGTTACATCCTTATTAATTTTTAATTAATATATTTTGTGCTTTTCTATAGTGGGACTCAAAATGCTTTGTCTGCTGTTGGGGCAGCCATCCTTGGCCAAATTTAGACAGGAGCCAATTAGCCTACCAGCATGCTTTGGAGTGTGGGAAGAAGCCCTCACAAGCACAGGGAGAACATGGGAACTCCATGCAGGTAGTGTCCTGACGAGGACTCAAACAAGGTACCCTGGTGCTGCAGGGCAGGAGTGCTAAGCACTGAGCTACAGTGTGTAACATCCTTGCATTCAGTTCTAGTTGTAGACATCAAGCAATAGAGGTTTCCCACCTGAAACATATAGCTAACATTGCCTAGTAAGCTTCTATAAAGTATATTTACGTACATATTAAAAGTATTTCCATAGATATACAGTATATAATTAATGACTGCACTTTTTATTGCTATCTCTGTTGTGTAGGTCTAATTGTGTTGCTTTGTACTGTATGGGTTACATGCTGTTTATGGCCTTCTTTCTATCTCTGTATTATTTGTTTTATTTTGCATTGTACCCAAAAAAAGGGAAAATAAAAACATGGAGCTTTGTTATTTACAGTAAAAACAATAAAACTTCTAGTTGTAGAAAAAAGAAGACAATTCATTAACACCGGAGAAAAGAAAATCAGAATGAAAGTGTGGTTGTTGCCATAACAACCAATCAGTTTCCACTTTTATGAAGAGTTTAAATAAATCTGATTTGTTGCCATGAGCAACAATGCCACTTATATACGTATGTTATTTTATCCGGGTTTAAAGGATCAGTCTACCTAAAAGTGATAAGCATCAACTTTTATCTTTAACCTGTATTAGCAGTATAAAAGGGAGAATCCTTAGGCTGGAAAAAGAGTTTTCTTTTGTAGATAATTATTGAAGAGGTACATGTGCTCTTATTTACAGGGGCTATAAATTTAAATCAGCAAGAATAATGACAAATCAATGCATGTAAAATGTATAATTTTATTCAAAGTGACAAAGACTCCTTTTATATGGTTTACATGGCTTTCAGTGGATAAATTAAAAATAAAGGCATAAAGGTAGTTGTGTCAAATTACTAGTCACTATCAGTAATTTTGTTAAAGGATAAGTTCTCCTTTTGGAAAATGTTAGACCGGTACTTAGGGTGTAACATGTAACATGTTCCAGCACATATTCCCTTCACTCCCTTCCTCCTCCCTTTCCCGTGACATTGGGTGGAGGTTCCTCTCTCCCGCATTTGCTGTCACATGTACTTAAGGTGTAACATGTTCCAGCACATATTCCCTTCACTCCCTTCTCCCTTCCTTTCACGTGACAGCGGGTGGAGGTTCCTCTCCCCCACATTCACTGTCACATTTAAAATCAGCGCTGCTGTGCGGGGCTTCACCCACTCAGTTGTGTAATTCAATCACAGGGATCTGTGGTTGAATAAACTACAAATCCCATTTTCCACTGCAGAAGCCAATTTGTAGTTCTCAGAGAACTGCGAGCATGCTGATGTGCACCTTTGTAGTCAATTCACAAACCCTACAGAGATATGAGCAGAAAACTGGACACTGTCTGCAGAAGCCTGAGATAGCACCTGCGATCCACTGACCATGGGTGCAATGCTTTACAGGCTCCTGAGGGGGGGGATGCACATTTTGTTTACCTGCAAAAACTATTACTGTTATTTTTTTCCCTAAAGGTGAACTTAGTCTTTAAGGCAAACAGCTAAATACACCATTAAAATAAATATACAGTTTGTGTGCTGTTTTACCTGCCATAGGCTTTGCTATACTCTAAAGCCAATTTTAAACACATTTTCTACATTGTATGGCTGAAAGAATTGACACATGTAACTACTGATTAAGGGGTATGTAAATCCTAACAATGATCCCCTTTTATCTGCCACCTTTTGGTCTGTTAAAGCTGTAGTAAACATTGCTGGGACACTTGTACCTACAGGTAAACTTATGATAAAGCCTACCTGTAGATGCAAGGAATATCTCCTAAATGTGCACTGTTTAGGAGATATTCACTGTTTCTGCAGCCAGGCGTACAGTATGTGCTCTGAAGGGACTGCATGCTCATGCCATCCCTTCAGAGGTCTGTGCCATGGACGTGACTTCTATGCGCATACGCGGGAATGACATCATCACAGTTCAGCCATTGAAATGGCCAGAGCCTGTGAACTCGGAAGGAAGACTCGGTGAAAATGGAAGCTCTGTCAGCGGTGACAGCGCACCGCTCAAGGGCTTCATGGGAAGTATTTCATAATGTGCTAGTATGTGATACATGCCCTTATCTAGCAGGGGGAAAATATTTTTTTTAAATGCAAACTTTACTGTTGCTTTGTTTGTAATATCTGTGGGATAAAAAAATGACCTTTTAATCATGTCAGACATTCAGAACTGGTCTGGGTCCAGTGCTCCCCTCCTGTGGTATTTAAAGGACTCTATTTAGCTCTTCTAGTTCTTATCTTGGACTACAAAATAATAACTGTCTATGTTTTAGAGATAGTAGAGTGGCATGGTTTGAGTAGTTTAGTATAATACAACTGAGCAGCACCAACACTACTCAGTTCTCACAATTGCTGTGTGTTGTAAGCCCACAACAGGGCTTAGGAGCTGAGTGCATTGTTGGCAGATCATTAGATATATTTTTCTGTACTTTCTGGGTCTTTAGAGACACATCACTTCAGAAATGCTTGTATATCTATTTTGCCCTGACATGCACCAATTCATTTACCTAGTTCAAAAACTACTTCTTCACCTCCAGTTTTTTCATTGGACAATAAATCAGTATCAACAGCTCTCTCCAGTGAGTGGGGAGCTGATCCAGATGGAGGGTTTTTTATTTATTGATTTTTTTTTTAGATTATGTAGAAAATGTTTAAACCCCCTGGCACATTTTCTTTCTGTCAGTATCCATTTGGGGAGATTTTCCTTCACTTCCCATCTCAAAACATAACACGAAGAGAGAGGAAATCTCTCCAAAGTAAGGAAATTCTTCTCTATAGCTGGCCAAGCACTATACACGGGGGAGCAGTTGAAATTCTCTCTGTGGGTTGCTTTGTTGGCTCCCTCCTGCCTGACTTTCTTTGATTGAAAATCCACTATAAGAGTCGAGGGGTCCAGCTGCAGGTCCATTGGCTCTGAAGATGTGAGAGCCACACATATGGGGGTCTCCCCTGAAGATACCAGCCATTGGTGCCTACCACCCATGGACTGCTATAGACAAAGACCCCACCTTTGTAGGTATGCCGGGGCAGCACACAGCATGATTATGAGTAGGGACTTAGGAAAAAAGATTGTTCTTTTGTTGGACTTTGTACCGTTTTGCACTTTGATACTTGATGCTTTCCATGTGCTACTTTCTGCAGACCTACCAGATGTGACCCCTCCCTGCCAAAAGTTGGCACACACCTTGTTTAGTGCCATTCGTTGGGCTATTGCGTTGCATTGGCTCTCTACCACTGTCCCTTGGACCCAGGCACTAAAATGCATGGAGGCAATTAGACTCATTGAACGTATACATCATACTATTATGGATACCATGCAGGTATTTAATAGAAAATGGAAATTCCGGTCCTCTTACTAATGTATACAACAGTGAATTGGATGACTGCTACATACCTATTGTGCTATAGCTCTATATAGTCTATTTTGCTTATACCATTGGTATATATACTAACCAACTTGAATTCTTCAGACAGGCCCAACACTGGAACCTATTTTCCTCTACCACATCTAGCTATAGATGTTTGATATTGGATGGGTTGTGGCCTATATGTAAGCTTTTCTCCCACAATTGTATCTTTTGTTTTTCTTTTTATTCTTTATTATTGTTACTCTTCCCACTTATGTTCGATAGTACAGATGTGTACTTCAATGGTACTGAACAAAAAGAAAAATCCAATATACCAGATAAAGGTTGTACTGAGAAATGTTTTACAACCATTTGTAACTCCGAGGTTCAGATTGTTGCACTGCAGCAGGAAGTTTAGTTGTATCTCAGGACAACCTTTATGTTTTTGAGCTTCTTGTATGACAGAAATATAGAAGCTGCCATTACTGACTTAACCCCTACATGTTTTTAACACATGCATTTTACACCAAAGCAGTACGGGGCGCAGCATTTTAAAGCCCTGTTTATTATTCTGTCACATAATGCATAATCATGCATAATCTGCTTAAATTAATTTTGACTGTTCCATTCCTTCTTTATAAGGCCACTCCACTGAGTCAGAAAAATGACCCAGCTGTGAGGTCTAGGACCTTCAAACAACATGTTCAGAGGCATTTACCAATCAAAAGCTGTAAAAACCACCGATGAAGGATCATAATGCCTTTTTTTGTCTAAAGTGACTAAAATAAATTCTAGTTTATTAATAAAAAAGTACATACTGTAGCCCCTTTTCTGAAGTAAAAACAAACATAACCTAGGATATGTCAACATCTTAAAATATTCTGTTTCCAATTCTTGTAACATCTTTTAGATGAAGTCACTCTTCTGCTACAAGTTTCTTTGACAAGACCCTACCACCCAGATTAGCAGTGGCCTTCCCTTGGTCTGAGGGAAACCACATAGGTGTTTCCAGGAAGGTCAGGAAATTGGGCATGGCAGTGGGCGTGATGCTAAAATAAAACACTGGTCCTGTCAGGTTAAGACGTTACATGTGGTCTAAATCGTCACAAATCAGACTTTTGGTAGACCACATCCTCTTCTGTTGGCCTGCTGCCAAAATGTTAGTATTGCTATGTGAAGTAGTCATGAAATAAGCAGACTCAGAATAACAGTTCCTTGACAAAGCAAGTCAATTTTGTTAGTTGACAGATGCTCTCATCTGCATTATCCGAGAGCTGATGCAAAAATATTTTATTTAAAACTAGAGCACTATTTCAAAAAGGAATATATATATATATATATATATATATATATATATGTATGGATTTTGGATGCTTTTCCTGTGCCTGTGTGGGTTTCCTTTGGGTACTTGGGTCTTCTACACTCTATATGCAGGTAGGTTAATTAGTTCCTGTCTAAATTGACCCTAATGTGAATGCATGAAAAAGTGCTCAGTAAATTGGTAAATTGTTGGTGCTATTCCTGTAATAAATGAAAATTTATATCAATTTAATTGTAGTTTTCAGGTATTACTGGTCCAAGTCAACCCATATTTTCAAGTAAATATAAACCCCATGTTTAAAGTATGTGTAAACCCTAATTTAGTTTGCTCTATGCACTGTGCATCCCAAACAAATGCCATTTGAAAAAATCATATAATTCTATTTTCATGTTTCTTCACCCTGCTGCTGATCTTCTTCAGTGTTTTGTAGCCATTACATGTCTATATTCATTTGCTGAAAAGTTGGCTGAACATTATTGCTCAGGACTACATTCAGTGACAACAATGGTCCATGTCTACACGGTGTGGGTTGTCACAACCACCTATAGTCCCTCCAGTTGGTGCATGAGACAGCGAAACAATACAGGTGAACATATGGGAGACGGTTGTCACCCCATAACAGAAGGTGCTTGCACAAAATCCCTAATGGCTGGATCATCAGGGATATTTTTAATAAAAGCTGCAGACTGACAACAATGTTTGAAATTATAGTAACATGTTAAAGCTTATGTGAAATTTTAGTGATTGAGTTTACATTTACTGTACATCAATGAATTAGCATCTCATGATACATTATAAATGATGGCCGCTAATATCTTACAGTGAACCTATGGTAGTTCTATGGATATTCAAGTCTTTACATATTCTGAAAAATAATATGATGTAAAACCAAAACTTTTAGTTTTTGTCATAGAGAAAAGACATGTCAAACAAACCCTGTTGCTATAGTAAGATTTTAACCTACTTCACTGCTCTGGTCATGAGAAATAGTTTTCTGAAGTCTACTGGGAAACCAACACTTTTGGGAATATTGATCTCTTGGGTCCCCCAAAGCTCTCACTGGTTCCTCTTTGTGACCTCCAAAACACCACTGTCTACTGTAGTGACCTGGGGGTCAGCAGGAGGAACCAGAGAGAACTGAGGAAGACAGGAGTTCAGCACTCCCAAAAGTGTCTACATATTCCATGGAATAATCCACATATTATTATATACTCTGATGGCAACACCCTTGACCTTGTATTCTCCTACCTATGCAACCTCTCCAACAGTCCTTTCCCTCTCTTTGATCACCATTTTATCAGTTTCACTTTCTCCCAGTCTTCCACATCCTCTCCCTCCAACTGCTTAACAATTACCCATAGGAACCTTCGCCATCTCAACCCTTCTCTTCTCTACTCTGCTACTTACCACCTCTATGACAAAATCTCATCCCTGTCCGGCGCCAACCTAGCCACTTCTGTCTACAAAGTTCACTGTCATCCTCCTTAGACACACTTGCCCCCCCCCCCCCCCACTGCACACACCATCAGGCCCTGACCCCTACAAACTTGTCAAACGGATGACACCAGAAGTCTCAAAAAACTTAGCTGCGCTCTTGAGCGCCGGTGTTGTAAGACCAACCAATATATATCAGCCCAGCAACAATACAAACCCTGCCTCCTCACTGCCAAACAGACCTATTTTATTACTTTCATTAACAGTTTCTCATCCAGCCCATGTCAAATCTTATTTACCTTCAGCTCTCTACTTTGTCCTCCACTGCCTCCACTCACTAACTCAACACTGCCCAGAAGATTGCCAATCACTTAAAAAATAAGATTGATACTATTCATGAGACTATCTCTTCTGTGCAGATACCTCCCCCACTTAACACTCCATGTTCACAGGTACAATCATTATGTCCTTCATTCAACCCCGCTACCATAGACTAAGTTGCTAAACTTTTTTCTAACGCCCAAGAACCCAACCAGCCCCTTGGACCCTGATCCCTCGCAAATGCTACGGTCACCCTCTGGCTCTATCCTACACTCTCTAATTAACATATTCAATCTCTCTGGCATCTTCTCCAACTCTCTAAAACATGCACTTGTCACTCAAATATGTAAAAGGCTCTCACTGGACCCCACCAATTTTAACAACCTATGCTCCATCTCCTTGCTCCCCTTTTCCTCTAAACTCCTTGACCGTCTTGTCTACAACCTCACTGAGAACAACTTTCTTGATCCCCTCCAGTCTGGATTTCTCCCTCAACACTTCACAGAAACTGCTCTCCTAAAACTCACAAATTATCTACTAACAGCCAAAATCAATAGACACTATTCTGTTCCCCTACTCCTTGACCTCTCTGCTGCCTTTGGCATGGTGGACCACTCCCCGCTCCTCAAAAAAAACTCTACTCCTTTGGTCTTTGTGACTGTACTCGTCATACCTTCATTGTGACATACAGTATAATTCTAACTCCTCTTCTGCTCTTCCTTTATCTGTAGGGGTCCCCCAAGGTTCTGTTCTTGAACCTCTCCTATTCTCAATCTACACTTCCTCCCTGGGTCAGTTAATAACCTTTCATGGCTTCCAATACCATTTTTACACTGATGACACCCCTCAGCTCACTTCATTATTATTATTATACAGGATTTATATAGCACCAACAGTTTGCTCAGCGCTTTACATTATAGTGGGAGACAATACAGTAACAATACAGTTCAATACAAGAGGGATTTGAGGACCCTGCTCCTTGGAGCTTACAATCAACCTCCACACACATTACTAGGGGCATCACAGTGGCTAAATGGTTAGCACTTCCACCTGGCAGCACTAAAGCTTTCGGTTCGAATCCCAGTCACAGCACCACCTGCCTGGAGTTTGCATGTTCTTCCTGCGCCTGTATGGGTTTCCTCCCACACACCAAAGACATGCTGGTATGATAACCGGCTCCTGTCTAAATTGGCCCTAGTATGTGTATGTATGAATGTGAGTTAGGGACCTTAGATTGTACGCCCCTTGAGGGTTAGGGACTGATGTTAATGCACTATATATATATATATATATAGCGCTGCATACATTGACAGTGCTATAAAAGTACCCTTCCTGGATGACTTCTCCTCCTGGCTACCCTTCTTCCTCTCCTCTGAGCTACCCACCATCATCCTTGGGGATTTCAACATCCCTGTCAAGCTTGACAACCCGGACACAGCCTGTCTCCTCCACTTAACCTCCTCCTTTGCACTTGCACAGTGCATACAATCCACCACTTACTCTGACGGTAATATGCTTGATCTTGTGTTCTCCAACCGCTGCGCTCCACACAACCTCACTAACACCCCTTTCCCTCTCTCTGACCACAACCTGATTACCTTCTCTATCTCCTCGTCCTCCAATGCCTACCCCTCCAAATGTCACACTACTACCAGCCATAACCTCCGCAACCTTAACCCTGCCTCCCTCCACTCTGCAGCTGATCAACTCCACGACAGCATCCTCCTCCTGTCCTGCCCCGACTTGGCTATGACCGCCTACAACAACGCGCTCTCAACAGCCCTTGACTCACTAGTGCCTTTAACCACACGCAACATCAGACCCCGACCGCTCCAGCCCTGGCAGACTGATCACACCAAAAACCTCAAACAACACAGTCGTGCTCTGGAGCGACTATGGCGCAAAACCAAATCCCAACAAGCCTTCACCCGCTACAAATCTGCCTTCCACACCTACACCTCCTCCCTCCATGCTGCCAAACAAGCCTACTTCCTGACCCTCATCAAGGCCCTCTCCTCCAATCCTCGCCGACTCTTCTCCACCTTCAACTCTCTACTCTCGCCACCCCCACCTCCACCCAGCACCTCACTCACTGCCCTTGAGATTGCCAATCACTTCAAAAACAAGATTGACACAATTTGCAAGGACATTGCCGCAACTCACACGCCCTCTCAACTTGTCCCCTCTCACACAGCTACCCCCTCATCCCCCCTCCCCCTCGACATAACCCGCAGGGACTTCGTCGCTGCTCAAACTCCCTCCAACCCCCTTCCCCCTCACTCAGCTACCCCCTCATCACCCCTCTCCCACGGCCCCACCACTGCTCTGACCTCCTCTTCCACCCCACCCTACATTCCTTATACTGAAGCTCCCCCAACACTCCGCACCTTTAACCTTACTACCATTGTCAGAGCTCCAGGTATGACCAGAGGCATGTGAACTGACGCAGGGAAACGCAGACTTCAGATATGTTATAAACAATATAATTTATTAATACTAACAATACAAAACGCAGTGCAATACTAAAACATAAACACAGTGCAAACGAACCAAACCAAACCACCCACAGATAACAATACATACAATGCAAGCGTAGTCAGGCAGGCCGGGTCAATAACAATCGGGCAGGTAGGAACAGGAGGAGCAGGCAGAGAATGGTCGGAGTCACAAGCCAGGGATCAAACAGGAGAAGACAGCAGATGTCAGGATCAGGCAGGGTAGGCAACGAGTAAGTCAGGCAGAAACAGGAACAGGAACAGGAATGCAGGTAACAAGATACAGGGGCCCATGGAAAAACACACACCAAGGCCCAGACTGCAGGTCTGGCCATCCCTTAAATACACCTCCGTAATCAGCTTCAGGTGTTTGGCTGACTGCAGGGTTGAGTCTCTGATTGCTGAGAGCACCCGCTGGCCAGCCCTGGTACTGCAGCCCCCAAGGCAGGTGAGTCCCACCATTATTGGCAAGTCCATTCCTGACAACCATTGAGGAAGTCTCCAAGATCCTCTCTGATGCCCACCTCACCACCTGCCCCCTCGACCCTATCCCCTCACAACTCCTACGACCTCCCTCCCCCTCCATCCTACGCTCCCTCACCCACATCTTAAATCTCTCCCTCTCCTCCGGCACTTTCCCCTCCCCTCTGAAACATGCACACATCACCCCCATACTTAAAAAGCCCTCCCTGGACCCCAATGACCCGAACAACCTCAGACCCATCTCCCTGCTCCCATTTACATCTAAACTCCTCGAGCGCCTAGTCTCCACCCGCCTATGCTCTCACCTCAACGACAACAACCTCCTCGATCCCCTACAGTCTGGCTTCCGTCCCCTACCCTCCACCGAAACTGCCTTACTCAAACTCTCCAACAACCTGCTAACCGCCAAAGCTAATGGCCACTATTCAGTGCTCCTACTCCTTGACCTCTCTGCGGCCTTCGACACAGTCGACCACCCCCTCCTCCTCAAAAAACTACACTCCCTCGGCCTCAGAGATTCTGCTCTCTCCTGGCTCTCATCCTACCTGTCACAACGCTCTTTCAGCGTTACCTATAATGCTACCACCTCCCTCCCCCTCTCTGTTGGGGTCCCTCAAGGCTCTGTCCTCGGGCCCCTTCTCTTCTCCATCTACACCTCCTCCCTTGGCCAACTCATACACTCTCACGGCTTCAACTACCACCTCTATGCCGATGACACACAAATCTATCTCTCAACCCCCCACCTCACCCCCTCGGTCTCCGCCCGAATCACTCACCTGCTGAGCGACATATCAGACTGGATGTCGCTCCACTTCCCTAAACTGAACCTCTCCAAAACCGAGTTTCTTGTCTTCCCCCCAGCCCGGACATCACCCCCCATTGACCTCTCTATCACATCGAATAACGCTACCATCAAACCCGCCCCGCAGGCCAGAGTACTTGGTGTCATTCTGGACTCCAACCTATCCTTCCAGCCCCAAGTCCAATCTTTAACAAACTCGTGCAGACTCCACCTCCGCAACATCGCCAAATCCGCACGTTCCTAACTCCAGAAACCACTAAACAGCTCATCCACTCCCTCATCATATCACGACTCAACTACTGCAACTACCTCCTTACTGGCCTGCCTCACCGCTGGCTATCCCCGCTTCAGTCGATCCTGAATACGGCTGCCAGACTCATTCACCTTTCCAACCGCTCTGTCTCCGCCACCCCCCTCTGCCAATCCCTCCACTGGCTTCCGATTGCGCAACGGATCAAATTCAAAATCCTAACGCTGACGTACAAAGCTGTCCACCATACTGCCCCGAACTACATCACTGACCTAATATCCAAAACCACCCAGCACGCACACTCCGCTCCTCACAAGACCTCCTTCTCTCTAGTTCCCTGGTCTCCTCCTCCCATGCCCGCCTCCAGGACTTCTCCAGGGTGTCACCCATCCTCTGGAACTCCCTGCCCCAACCCATCAGATTATCACCTACTCTCCTCTCCTTTAGTCGCACCCTGAAAACCCATCTCTTCAGGGAAGCCTACCCCACCCCCTGCTAACTTGCCGACCTCCTCCACTCTCCCTACCACTCCATCCCCCACAGCTATCTCCTGCTGTGCCACCATCCCCTCCCTCCTAGATTGTAAGCTCGAAAGAGCAGGGCCCTCAATCCCCTCATGTTTTGCATTGTATTGGTATTGTTCTGTCACATGTTCTGTCCCCTTCTGTAATGTACAGCTCTGAGCGAACTATTGGCGCTTTATAAATACTGTATAATAATAATAATAATAAATAAATTACTAATTTACCAACAGATATATCAGACTGGATGTCACACCACTTCCTCAAACTCATCCTATCCAAAACCAAGCTCATAATATTTTCTCCCCCATGTGCCCCTTCCCTTGACTTCTCTGTTAAGATCGATGGCTCAACTATAAACCTATCCCCGCATGCCAAGGTGCTATGTGTAAGTGTGAACTATCCTTTCGGCCCCGCATCCAATCAATATCCAAAGCTTTCCTCCTCAACTTCTGCAACACTTCCATCTCCCCTTCCTAACTAATGACACCACACAGCTCCTACTTTACTCTCTGGTTCTCTCTTGCCTCGATTACTGCAGCTCCTGCCTCTTTGGCTTTCTTTTACACAGGCTATCCCCCTTCAGTCCATCATGAATGCTGCTGTTAGGCTCATTCACTTTACCAACCACTTAGTGTCTGCTACCCCTCTCTGCCAATCCCTCCACTGGCTTCCGCTCACCCAATAAATTAAACAACAAACCCATCAACAACTCAGACCCCAGCTATATCACTAATCTAGTCTCTAAATACCAACTTAACTGTTCTCTTCATTCCTCCTGCTCTCTAGCTCCCTTGTCACTTCCTCTCATGCTCAACTCCAGGACTTCTCCCAAGCCTCCCCATCCTCTGAAACTCCGAACCCCAATCTGTCTGACTATCTCATCTATCTAGTCCATCCACTTTAAGACGATCCCTGAAAACCCTTCTCTTTAGAGAGGTCTACCCTGTCCCCATCTAACAACTGTACTTTTATTCTCCCCATCAGCTCATCCCCTACAGTCATTACCTTTTGACTCTTTTGACCCTCCCCCTTAGATTGTTAGTTCTAATGAGCAGGGCCCTCTGATTCCTCCTTCGTTAAATTGCATTGTAAGTGCACTGTCTACCCTTATGTTGGAAAACTCTGAGTAAACTGTTGGTGCTTTATAAATCTTGTATAATAATAATAAAAAATATTCCAACAAAAGTTATTTTGAGTAAATTGAGGGTTTTTTTTTTATAATTTTTAGTTTTTATTTACTAAAAATAGTAACTACTTTCTTAGCTACTTTGCCTACTGCTCTTGCCATCTTCTAAACATGCCTACTAGTATTAAAGTGTTACTAAACCCACAACAGTAAAATCAGTCTCTAAATGCAGTAAAGAATGCTTGTTATACCCACTATGGAACCTAAGGGATTAATCTGTGGAACCTAAAGGGTTAATCCTCTGCATTGTGTAAAAGGGATGTTTGTTCCTGTCTTCTCTGATCCTCCCCTTCTTCCACAGTCCCCAATCAATCTGCTGATAGAACAGAACCTTGGGGGCAAGCTACACATGCTCAGTTCGGCGTTGCTAGAGAGTTTTTATTTTCTTGGGAGGGTGCATGTGATCAGCACAGAGCCAATTAGAGCTATCCAGAAAGACGGTCAGGGGTCTTTCAGCCTCATAGGACAATCAAGGGAGAATGAAAACTCCTCCTACAAGCTTTAACATGTGCTCTGCTGGGCACTGATACAAGTCACAAGACTGCTCTAACTGTTGGTGGGAAAAGGTATTTAGCGGTTTATATTTGCTAAAGTAATTGCATTTCCATGTTCTGTGTACTGTGGGAGACCAGATATAGTGAATGCAGTGTCCTGGGTTTAGTAACACTTTAAATAACAGGGCCCCATAGTTAGGAGCAAGGTAATGAATACAGGGCCTCTATTATGTGATATTAATTTGCACAGTCAGAAACTGGGAGATTATGTAAGAAGTTAACCAGTTGCTAAGGCATCAGTTGTGACTTCTGACCCCTGATGCTCTTTACGAAGTGTCCGATTTATGCAATTTAATTCTAGCATTAATTTAGACAAATATAAATCCTTCTAAGTAAGTGTGCTAGATTTATTAAGTTAAAACTGAATATTCAGATTTTTGTAGAAGCCCAGTGAAGACTGGATGTCCTTTAGGGCTGGAATTCATAGATATACAGCTTTGGGGAAACCATTTAGGATGAATGCATCAGGGGATTGTTTAAATCACACGGGAAAGTACTCTTTGAGAGAGGAAGGCCCTAAAGTGCTAGTAAGAAATATGCCCTAAGGGGTGGTTAATAAGTGAAGTAAGAAATTCATAAGGGAATTGTTTAGAAGTGAAACGTGAGGAAGCATCGTCTCGAGGGAAATACATTTTTTTGGCTACACTAGAGAATGGTATCAAACCTATAAAACAGACATCAAAGTAGGCATATTTGTAAAGTTCAACATGAGTTAAAAAACATTAGTAGCTTTTTAGAACAAAGAATGTATATAACAGCTCATATGTTTGTTTGTTTTTTATAATTTTCTGACTATGACCCTTCTCTTCACTATGGTTCCCTTAGAACACATTTTGAAGTTTATGTAAAAAAAAAAAGATTTAACTTACACATGGCTTCTTAGTGATATTTATTCATCTCAGCACATGGGAAAATCACAGTAACTTTTACATAACCATATGATGCAAAGCTTCCAGATTGGTAGATGAAATGTTCTAGTTCTTAGTGAGAACACATTGATAAGCCTTTAGGTGTCTTGCCACACATGCAAACATTTTGTTATATTGAGTTAACTAAAATATGAAAATGTAAAAAAAATGTATAGTTTCACTTTGAAAGATGAAACACTAATCAGATCACATAGACCTGTGATTGCTAAACTATGAGATATTCTTACACTGCTGGTGGTATTCAGTGGCTTTGAGATACTATAAGGCTCTTGCCTTACTCTATAGTGTTGATATGTGCAATTTTCCAAACTGGACTAAAGTCTTAAATAGTTTTGAAGGGCCAATCTGCACTTTTAAGATCTTCTTTCTGCTGTAGTTTGTTCAGGGCTATAGCAGCCATTTTTTTGGAGAGGCCGGAGGCCAGAGTTTGGATACCAGTACTGAAGGATGGTAGCAGGGGTGGACTGACAACTCATGGGGCCCCCGGGCAATAGGGGATCATGGGGCCCCTGTGTCCTTGCTCAAACTCAAAAAAGCCTATGAAAAAGGTACCAGGTCATCTCATGGGGCTCCCTACTGACCCCGGGTCCTCGGGCAGTGCCCGAGTTTCCAAATGGTCAGTCCACCCCTGGATGGTAGAATAACAAACCTTGTACTTGGTGAGTCAGTTGAAAAAATTTTTTTTCTTTTTTTTTTTAAATAGAAAAAGATGAAAAGATATTGTAAAAAAAATAAAGTGGATCATTTGATGTGAGCTTGGTGAAATGAATTGTGGGACACGGTAAAGAAAACATCAGTGGTCCTGAGTTTTACTAATCAATACTTTGGAAAATTCCTTGTGTTTAGTCAAATTGTAATTGTAACTAAAAAGAAAACACTAAAAAGAAGTAAGTGTGACAAGTTGGTGATAGACACTTACTATGATTACTTGTTCAATCTGGATATAAACAAATGGACAAATGTTTTTGGCTAATCATACATTTTTCATTGCTGTTTTATTTATTTGGGTTCTATCTCTCAAAATATGCCTGCCCATGTGTGGCCAAATTCTTCCAAAGGTAAAAATGACCGCAGCCTGATTCAATTCATGTAATTACTTAATTATATTTGTTTACATGTGTTGCTTTGTCTTGCAGCCAGATCTCGGTATGGCACATTGAATGTAGGACCACCCAGTTTATATCCCTAACATCTGGATGAAACTGACACTTTGCAAATGGGGGAGGAAAACTGGCAAAACTGGCAACAGTGAGTGCGCTTAAACTACTTTTGTTAAGTTACCTTTCTTTGGTCAGCTGCATATTTGTCATTAGTTCAACATATTAAAGCTTTTTAATAAATTTTAGGATAATATTAATGCAAATTGTGTCTGAATAAAAGTGTGATCACAGAATGCTTTATAGCTTATAAAAATAATATCTAGTTTATAGTGAACGGACATATTATTCCTCATGTTATATAAGTTTCAAGTTCCTCATTTATGAACTTAGACGTGTATTATCTTCACTGATAAATGTCAGTATGAATGCTGATTTTGCATTGTACCAATATGTTATATTTTACTGAGGTTACATTTAAGGATATATTTTCCTTTTCAAGTGTGACATTGCTGCTCAAGGCTAATTACCAAATATAAAGACAAGTTTACATGCTTTTACAGTGGCACCTCTATATTTCAGTATATATTGCAAAATATACCTTGGGAAATCTTCTTGTTTTGTACTTGGACCCTCATATATGAAATCATTAAAAGAAAAGCCATCTGTGTTTTTATCTTAATAGAAACCAATCAGTATTCTTTCCTATTCATGTTGTTAGGGCAAGCTGAAAAATGAAGCTTGTTGTCTACTGTTTGGCAGAACATGATTTGTTTATAAATGTTCATATGTAAGCAAGGGTATTATGGGCCAATGGCAAATAGGGAACAGATGTTTAGTGTGGCAAATAAGTGTATTTTTAACATTGGTGAATCAGTGTAAAACTTCTACCATATGATGGGGCCCATCTGTGGTTTTACAGTGATCACCAACTTGTGGTGGTTGTTGTGCCATTCAGACCCTAATTAGAGTTCTCAACCCAGCTGCATATGAATCAAGCACACATTCTTTGATACCCAGGGAGTGTGATTATTGTTGTAAATTTTGTTGCAAACTGTTTTGCATTTTATGTGTCAGTCAGAACCATAGGGATGCTACACAGGTATAGATGCGTATGGTATTTATTTTTAATCAAGCTAATGAAGATTTCATATGCAAAAACATATGAACGTTACCTTTTCCTAAACCATCCCACAGGATCAAAGTTACATTTACCTCTATGAGCTAAGCTGCCTTTGGGATCAGGCATTTTTTTACGCTCATTATCTTCTTGGCACCGGTCCTCTCTCCTCCCCATGAGTTCTCCTGTCTCTTGAGAGTATGAGAGAGGACCACTGGAAGTGTTGTCCTAAGGGGAGGACTATGGCTGTGTGCTGCACCAGTATGGCCAATGGAAACCAAGCAAAAAATTCTGCAGCTGACTTGGCTCTGTAGTGTCTCTGTGGTTTGGACGTTGCATTTTGAAGTGTCCGTTGCTAAAGTAAGCATCATTTTGTTTTTTTGGGGGATTATGTTAACCTGGCCAAGGAGCTTTTCAGTTTTCTGTTCTTGCTCAAGAAGCCTGTGTCCAATTGTTCCTGATGAAGCTGAGTGAGATACGCCCATCGGTGAAACGCGTTGACGTCATACGTCAGATACGTCACTTCCGGTCATGCGCACTGGCGATATGCACGCCGACCTACAAGGAGGCAGCCATTTTCACATGCCATGAGTCATGCAAAAGCTGTACAGGCGCCATGGAGAGGTCGGAACCCGCGAAATGTCGGCTGATGTAAGCGGTAGTTCCCTGGATCAACACGGCAGTACTTATGAAGGATATCTCTTTTTTCTACTACCCATTGCACAGGTGGTGAGTGGACTGTTACAGGACTAATGAAAAAGGCTCCTTGCGACTTATATTATATATACCATAGAGTGAGAGCTCTCAAAGTGACTATTCTTATATCGTTTGTCTTATTATAGGATGGGGACATTATGGTGCTTTATATAGAAACAAGGCATACTACATATATTGCAACAGGCGGAAGACCTACTGGGCCTTATCTTGTTTCAAATATCAAAGTGGTTTGCAGTCCACAAGTTGTGGTGAAGAAACCATTTAAAGCAGGCCTCTGCTATTTGCATCTATCTCTCCATCAAGACAACAACAGGGACTCTTTCATCTATAAGAATCCTTGCAACTATTCACGTATATTTCAGATAAATGGGCCCCAACCACTTGTGCCTTTATAGGGTTGTACTGCATGAATCCATTATTATATCATTGGGGTTGTTTCCCCCTTTTCATTCAATGTTTTACCCACATTGCCTTATATAGGCTTCTCTCCAGATGGTAAGTGTATCTGTCTTTTTTGCTTGCATGTGATATTATATACCCATGGTATAATTTTTGGTAAAATCTCCTTCAGGGAGTGTAAAATATATGGTAACAATATATGCTTATATATATAGCATGTGATATTACATACCTATGGTATAATTTTTTGAATATACCTCCTATAGGGAGTGTAACCAATGTGCAAGTGCTGCAAATGCTTTAGACTATGGTGGTCATAGCCTTTGCAGCACATATATCTAGACCGGTCTTGGTGTGATTTTAATGATTTTAGGTCTGTGTGTATTGTCTCATACTGGGGTGATGGTAAACCAGGGCGATTGCCCGTGTGTCAATCATTAATGTGTAATAAAGCATAATTTTTGGAAATTTTTCTGAGTATCGCATTCTGTTCATAATGTAGCCGCTTTTCTGTGAATCTCTTTTCACAAATCTCTTTTTGGTCTGCATGTTTTTTGGCTACTGGATGGAAGCCATATATGGGGTGATACAGCAATTTATATTTCAACCTCTAAAATTTATCTTTTACTAGTGTGGAGCAACGCCTTGCTAATGGAGAAATATGAAGGCTCAGCAAGGAAACACAAAGGCCCATATAAGTGAAGTGGTACAATTCCTCTTTCGAAGCTAGTCAGTCAGTAGTTGTTGCCCTTGGCAAAAAGGCAACTATGAATCAAACCATCTCTTATAAAAGCTGGCATTGAGAGATGATGTAAAGGAGTTTCTGTCAATGTTTGAGAGGAGAGTAGCACAAGAAGGGTGTCCTCGAGACAAATGGGAAGGCAATATTTTAAATTTTTGGTCAGGAGACCCACAAAAGGCATATAACAACATTGCTGAGGATTCTCTGGTCTATGACCACCTGAAACTCTAGATTCTAACCCTTCTGGGTGTCAAAATGACTGTAAGAACACAGCAGGTTCACTACTGGAGCTACAGCTCAGATCAGCCACCATAGTCACAAATGCATGATCTAATTTAGCTGGTCAAAAAGTGACTGCAACCCAAGGCTTTGATGGGCCCCTAAATGATGGAGAGGATTGTGATAGATCGCTATTTTAGTCCTCTGCCAGTTGCCCCACAATTATGAGTGTGTTATGGAGACCCAAAAACTGAAGATCAAGTTGTTAAATTGATTGAAAGATACACTTTGTTGGAGTAACTGTTCTCCACTGCCAAACGAAATGAGCTAGCTTTTACCTGCCAGGGAAAATTTTTTTGTTTGGGGAAAAACAGGTCGCAAATTCCTAGAATCATTCTAAGAGAATCTTGTAAATAGTCAGCCCCTGCTACTGTAAAGGAGTAACTGGAATCCTTCCAGCCCCAGAAGGTGACTTCAGTACCTGTAATAAACTCTTTACTTTAAAAGACCTGGAGAGGACACAAGGAGACAATTGTGGTTAGAAGAAAGGGCGTTTATTCTAAGATTGCAGACAGGGTTCTTTGAATTATCAGGGCTCACTACTGTTGTTGATCATGTTATCATTATTGATATCATGTATTAACTATTTCCGTTACTGGTAAAGGTGCACTGAGCCTTTCGTTAAGGTTTATGTTAGGCCTTACTGCATTCCAGAGGCTCATAGGAAGGCTTTCTTGGATGAGGTGAAGAACATCTTGGTGCTGGGAATAACTGAAGAATTGCAGACTCAGTGGTTAAGCCCAGGTTTGTTGGTCCCCAAGCCCAATGGCACTGTGTGCTTCTGAAATGATTACCAGATGCTGGATAAAGTGTCAAAAATTGATATATATGTATCCAGAAGCTATGGGCAATAATAGTAAACTAATAACATAGGAACACTTGCCTAACAGTCTCTGCTTCTAGTCTAGTTAAAGTACAGGAGCAGCTCCCGCATACAGTAGATGGTCAAGTAGTCCAAATCTGTGCTTAATCCCTGGAAACTCCACATTATATATTATTACAGTCCTTCAGTTGGGGTTTCTGACCCAGCTAGCAGGGACAGGAAAAACCTGTCTATAACCAACTAACTCTATGGTAACTAACAAGCAACATCTATTTACAGATACAGACAGTAGAGGGCAGCAAATCCGTACACACTTAAGGCGCTGCCACATCCTATAGGTTTAGGTATATTTTATTATCTACAATAATAAATGTAATAAATATGCAATTCTGATCAAGATTTAATTCATGTTTCCTCATATAAATACTTTTCTTTGAGTCATTTTGATTGTAATTGAAGGATTGAACATTTCTTTGGGAAAGGGGTTGTTCAGCTGATTGGAGAAAAGGTTATGGCTGGAGGTGTGGTTGCAGAATAAATTTTGTAGTCACTGAGCAACCAAGCAAAGATGACTTTTATCTTTGTTGTAACAAACATGCCATTATCTATACAATTTTCATGCATTTTTATGCAATTTTTAATAGGTTTTGCTAATGAATCTAGCTCTATTTTGGTAGATAGTCGCCCTATTCTGCCCTCAATTATGGCAGATTTGTTCACATTTCACAGTTCTGAGGCAAGTTAATGTTGTCGAAGAGATTTTATTATCTGTAAGAAAAAATGCTGCATAAAATTCTCTTTGATTTTGTACATTGTTGTCAATATCCCTCAAATAAGGCTTCAATTCTGTAAATGTGAAACATGCAATATTTTCAATATCACAAACCTTTGTGTTGATGTTAGTAGAACAAAATATGTACCATTCAATGTGGAAATAATTTAAATTTAACCTTTTATCCTGAATAACCATGCCAATTTTCATCTTTGTTTTCAATGTAAATTTGACATTTTCTAACCAGTATTTTTTTCTGAGTCTACGTATAGTAATTTGCCCTGAATCTCCAGACACCTCCCCGAATGTTGATAGTCCACAAATACTGTGGATTTTATAGCATATATTATCCATTTAAGACATTAGTTATATGAGTCTTTATTTGCCTGGTGCTTTTATTATTGTACATTTAAAAATGTTTAACAGCACTTGATAAAATAACACAAACCTTATACAAATAAGATAGTAATTAAATCTGTATTGGACAGTGTTTATTTAAAAAGGTCAATCTACTCAAAAGTCACACTTAAAATATAGCTACAGATTAGTAATCAGAGTCAGACCCTGGTTTCTTATGTTTTGTATACTCTCTTCATGACCACCTAAAGGTTTTGGGGTTCCCATCCACCTTTACATAACACAGCATCTCTTGTTGCATTCCCCATAATAAAAAATAATTAAAATATTAGACAGAGAGGGTGCCCCTCATACTGACCACAGAAGGTGTACAGACCAAGGAACTCAGAGGCCTGATGAACAATGTCCACAGTAGATGTAACAAACCATCAATCATTTTTTTTTTTGTGGGTAGGTAGTAAGGGAAATCCCTCTAACAATAGCACAGACAGTAGTAAAATGTTTTTAAGTTACATAGGGGAATGCTAGAGCCTCAGCAAGCTTTTTATCATTGTCTCCCTGTTGCAAATTTTCCCTCACTTCTTGTGTGGTAAAACATTGTCCCCCACACTGAATGGGGTTCTCTCTATTGAATCCTGAGATAGACGTAAAGCCTGAGAGGGTTTCTAACCTCTTCCCATTCTATCCACAACTTAACATTAAAGGTTTTAGATATAGATACACTTTCAAACCTCTAGCATTCGTAGGACTGATCCTTTAACAATTTTCTATATACAGTATGGTGACTATTCATCCTTTTATTAGTGATATGCATGACAAATTCAGGAACTGGGTGAGTCTGACCAAATTAAGAAAAGTGGCCTACAGCTCACCAATGCACCTGTTTAAAATCAGCCATTGCAGGCCTCCTATTTAAATGTATTCCTTCTCACACACATTACACAAAACTGTTTTCAGCAGGAGGGTAATCTCATTCCCACAGGTCATAATCAAACCATTATGCCTTTAGCACTATGATAGAATCATTCTGGATGCCCCATTTCCTTGCACATCATTCTTGTACATCATGAAGGCTACTTACACCCCCTGTTATGAGTGTTAGGGCATGTGCAAATTGCTCTGATTCCCAGGAAAGTACATCCCTGGATGTTTAATCTCTAGAAATATACATTGTTTAAGCAAACAAGTAATTCTACTATTTTATCCATAGTTCTCTGTTAGACTTATGCAGGCCATACATGGGTCGAATTACGAACGAAATCAGAAATTTTGTGCATTTTGTAATCCGATGGTGCCACCATTGATTTCGAAATTCAACCAACCAAGCTTTCAATTTCTCCTCATGTTGCTACAGAAAAGAATTTTTGTGGCCAAGAATTTTCTTTTCTTTCCAGGTCACAGCTTTATATTACTTTCACGATTCTCCCATCATTGATTAAAAATTTGTTAGTTTTTCAAAAAATTTCAAACATGCCCGATCACTCAAATTCGATGATCACACGAAAATCGTCCGTTTCCGTGACCCCACTAATGGTGCGAAATTCAAACGAAAATTCTAAGAAAGGATTTTCGGAAGAAAATTCTTTCGAAATTCGATCCACGTATGGGCGGCTTTAGTCTGTACCATATATAAATATTGTGTTGTCTGAATAGAAATATTTAAAACTGCAAAAAAACGAACTTTTTACATTGTATTACAGCAAACCCATTAAGATACAAATAGCACTGTCATTGTTGCTCTCTTCTAAGCTACCTATTTTTTGGCCATCATGGCCTTTCTTTGTCCTTACTACTTAAAAACTAGGATGCAGCCAGCGAAGTCAAGGGCACAGCCTGCATTTTTATTCTGGGTCAGAGAACTTACTGATAATTAAAGCTACTTTACCAACAAGGGGATTATTAAAGTTTAGGTCCTTTGCAGGTAAATTGTTCTGTTGTAATATGAAGAATGTTGATATCTCCTGTTGTGATTAAAGGTGTCAAACAACAAAATACAGTGGTCCTCAGATTTATCAAATTGCTGCCTCTAGGGTTGACATCCTTAGTCCCATTTAGACATGGTCTGCATGTGTATAAACCCCCCTTTTTACCACCACCATCAAGTATATTGTGTCTCTTAGTTCAAAACCACTAAAGTATTTACAGTATTAATGCTTATTTCTGCTATCACATACCTGGTAGCAGAGCCTGATATGATGAGGAAGGTCTCTCTTACACCTCTGACTCAGGGCTCCTGGTAGTATAGACAGGAGGCGCAGGAGTACAGAGTGGCATGAATACATGTAATTTTGCTTGCAACAGAGCAGGTGTCCACACTGGGCAGGTGAAGTCATCAGAAGGCTCCTTTAAGCAGGCAGGTGGCTGGTACGCAGCAGACTGAGGCGGGCTGGTTATGGAGACAGCGGGCAGCTGAGACGGTGGCTGGTAGCAGACTGTAGGTCAGCTGGAAGAGCAAGATGGTAGGCAGGTACTGGTGAAGACAGGCAGAGTAGTAGAGTCAGGCAGGCCGGATCATACACAGACAGGATGGATCAGGTACAGGGCACAGGCAGGAGTGTGGTTAGGAAACAAGCCGAGTCTGGAACCAATCAAAGAAGCAGAAACAAATGGAACAGACAGAAGCAGAGATCAGGGGACAAGCCGTGGTCAATGCAGGTGGAGTTTAAAGAGTAGTGAAGACAAGCTGGGCCAGCAATTGAAATCAGGATACAGAATCACAGGATTGCAGGATACATAGGAGGCTGAAGACAAAGCAGCACTGATTCTGAATACTGGCCCAATTTAAATATCCTGTTTGGTGACAACATCTGTTACAAGTGCACATGAGCCCTAGATATGCGCATGCATTAATATGTGCCCACTTACTGTGAGCTCAAGAAGGAACATATATTAGCCTATGCACAGAAGTCTGTCCAGAGGAGTCATCTTGTCTGTTGGCATGCCCTTCCTTATATTAGCTGTGTAAAAAAAAACTAAATGGTAAGATATTTCTTATCTGGGTTCCCAGGTTCCTGACCAAAGACAGCAACAGTCTTTCACAGATGTTTGAACAATATACTTACTACTGCCAGTACATTATTTTGCAATTTGATAGGGTCTGATAACTGTGTATGTTGCAGGTTGGTGCACTGTACTGCTCAGCCTCATGCTTTGATGATAGAGTGTTGTGGTTTTGTGTCATTGCTTTTAGGTAATGACAAGAAAACAACTGCCACTTCTGAACATTGCACTGTTAAAACAGACTGTGACATTAGTTTTAGTCAAATAACAATTATTTTAGAAGCATTTTAGAACTGTCATGTATTTTGTATCACTGTGGATAAGTTGAGTGCTAAACCACAACTCTCAAACTTTATTGAACTATAATGCATCTTTTATTGGTGAGAATAAATTGGTCTAGATATGAAACACACAGCACCACATATATTCTGTTTCCATTACGATCTATGGAGTCATATTTTAGAACTATAAGGTGCCTTTCACTAGTGTGATTTATTTGGTCTAGGTGTGAAACACACATTGCCCACAAACATTTTCTTCCTATCTTCAGCTGTGGTGTCACCATTATGTGATCTACAGTTTTACCGGTATTTTCCCAGGAGCCCAACACAAAAATTTTGGTGGACAAATATTTGTTTCTGCTACACTACCCTCTTGTGATTTCAAAGTCCTCCCTTGAGCACATTCACTACCAGCTCCATAAAAAAATAATTATGTTTCTGTTCAGTCAATAGTCAAATGATCGATTTCAATCAATTGGTTGGTCTCCACATTCCAGGTGAGATCAGGTTCCACATTCCACAATCACATTTTAGGTGCTGGCTCGCTTGTCTCCACAGAAACCATCAATTATACCAGTTCACTGAATGGGCCAGCTAAATGGCAAGATTTTCCCAGTTTAGCTGGCCACTCAAACCTTCATCTGCTTCAGCTGGGAGTCATTAATAAATGATAGCTTCTTGCAGTCCCCAGAGGAGAACCATTACGATTACAATCTGAAGTTCTTCGTTTTGTGTGGGGGTACATTAATCACATTGCCCAGCTACTGTATGTGGATCCACTGTCAATCATGATAAGCAAAACCCGCTGACCTCCCATCACACTCCTGCTACAAATGACAGTTTCCTGACTGGTTACTGAATGTCAACAAACCAAGGCTGCTCCTGTAGCACTTACCCCTGAAGATGATGCTGGGAATGTACCCAGGTCTCCCACACTAGTACAGAAGCTGCCAGTCAGACAAGCTCAGTCCCACACACACACCGACAATTCAGGCTCAGTTCAGGGGATGCCTTTTTAGTTATTTATTGCTGAAGAACTTCAACAGAAGAGAGAATTAGGGTCACAGGATACTCAAAACCAAACAGTAGCAAAAATAGGATGAGAAACTTTTCTCTAATCTGCAAATAACAGCTTTTCTGGAGGTAGAAGGGGATGGCCAGTATATCTAGGACCCTACAGAAACAGTCCACATATAGCGACCTCTGACACTTAGTTCCCGGCTGGCACTTGCACAACTAATAGTCCCCAGCTGGTCTTTATTCACAGTCTCCCAGGAGATGCCACCCAGCATCCACAGGTATATCCTCAGTGAAGGAGATAACGAGATCCTTCTCCAGAACACAACTTCAGTGTATGCAGTGCCCTCCATCGAACATCCTTTGGCAAACTTCTTCTAACCCTCAGCACAACAGCTGCTGAAGCCCAGACTGCAATTTCTTGTCTGAGCCAAGCTGCCTCCTGGGACATCAGCCCCAAAAGACCTGGAGCCCTCCCTGGAAGTTAAAGAATATTCTGGCTAGGCATCCTAAACATTGATCACCTCCTCAGCCACCTTCTGGACACTTCTTTCCAGGGATTGGCTAGGGCATGATAAATATTCATACTGATCATTTAAATCTCCCTGCCCTATACTCTGGAAACATCTTTCAGAAGCAGGTGAGATAAATCAAACTCTCAGCTCAGGAAACCCTGAACAGACCAAAACAATCAGTCAATGCTCTACTTACTACTGTGGAACCAAAAACTAAATTTACCATAGCAGCCTTAACAGAGTAGGGGGCTACGCTCAAGACTATAGGTGGTTAGTGAAGTCACCTTGGATCATCCAGCTGCTTCCTCTACAAACAAAAGCAGGCCATCGATGGGAACTTTCATTTACAGTAGTGTCAATATACTGTATACTAGGGCTTTTCTTCAGCCGGAACATAGTGAAATCACCACCTTTGGCAGCCCTGTATTCTCCAGCCTGTCACTAACTCACAAGGTGGTAGAGGAAATTTTTGCACTGACTGCTTCCTCTACCAGCTTCTGTGTGATATCGCCAAGCACTCTCGCATGTGCAGGGCAGGGTATATGCCAGTGGTTGCCCAAGGTACCGAAGCCATATGTACCCGTATTATTTTTTTTAATTACTCTGGTGCTTTGGGGGATGGTTTCTGACCCCCCCCCCATCAGTCAGCATAGTGTAGCAATGAGCTGAATGATATGTTTTGGAACTCCCTCTCGGCTCTGTGCTACATGGGTCTGATAGGTACAGACTACACTGCCCTGCACTGGTAAAAAAGAGAAGAGAACATCTGTGTACAGCAAACGGCAGTGCTGGGCCAGCTGCTTCACTGTGAAGATGTGAGAGTGCAGTGGAAGGAGGGGGGGCGATAGCTGAGAAGCACCTGTTGGGAAGCTGGGGGTGTAGCTCAGAGGTCTCAGCTGGGGGGTGGGAGGATAGGTGAAGAGGTGAAGCTGTAAAGGGAAAGAGGGGAAGCTGTATAGAGAGATAGCTATAGGAAGTTAGGGGTGCTGTGCAGAGGTGAAAGCTGTGTGTGTGTATGTGTGTGTGGGGGGTGGTTGTACAGAGGTGAGAAATTGGGGGGGGGATTTCCTGCAGAGGTGAGAGCTGTGTGGGAGGTTGTACATAGGTGAGGAATGGGGGGGGGGGATTTTATGCAGTGATGAGAGCAGTGGGGTGGGGGGGTGGGGTGAGGTTGTACAGAGGTGAGAGATAGGGGGTGGAGTCTGCAGAGGTGAGAGCTGTGGAAGGAAGGGGAGGTGCAGAGAGGCAGCTAAGGGGAGGTTGGGGTTGTGCGCAGGTGAGAGCTGAGGGGGTAGGGGGAGGTTGTATTGAGGTGGCAGCAGGTGTAGTGGGGAAAGATCGGAGATTAAAGAGGTGAGAGATGTGGATTAGAGTGAGCTGTATATGGGGGTGCAGGAGTAAAATGTGGAAGTGGGCCAGAGATAAACTGTAGTTGGGAGTGAAGTTATGGATGGAGGATGCAGAGGTGAGTTGTTGACAGGAGTTGTGCTAAAGTGAACTGTGGACAAGGGTACAGAGTTGAGTAGCTGAGAGTTTGGCAGGGGTATAGAGGTTAGCTGTGGACAGGGGGAACAGAAGAAAGCAAAGAGGTATGTGCTTACTTTTTTTCTGTGCCCTGTGTGATACGCACACCCCAGCACTGCACAGTATGCACTCCTGAGTGCGGTACTCTGCATGTTACGCAGAGGGTGCACACTGTAAGCTTTTTTTTGTTCAACCCAGCTGGCTGAACAAAAAAAACCTGGTGAATCGCCATACCAACATAAGCAATGTAGTGATTTCCCCCTTTGTGTTTTGACTGGGGGAGTGCCAGAACTCACTGATAAGCACTTGCAGCCTTTGGCTGCATGCACTGATCCGATGCTGGTCTTCCAGCATGCCCATTTACCAGAAGCCCGTTAAGAGACCAGCTTCTGTCAGACAGGCAGCTTTATGCAGGGGCCAAAAGTTAGCCGGTTTGTGACGTTTTTCAGCTGATGTGTACTCAACTTTAACCTTGCACCTTGTGCAATGCACAGATTACTTGGCACTGCTTTACTTCCCTGAGGAACAGTGTTGTCGGGGGGCAGGGAGTTGGCTAGGAAGGGTATTTTCCTCCACCTCCAGCACCTCCAAATCAGTGAGCCAATCACACAAGCAAGAAATGATGTTGCTTGGAGACGTTCTGTACACATTTTGTGTACAGTACACCTCCAGGTAGCCATATTGCATTGCATTTTACAGAAAAATTACAGCATTGCATATTGAAAATCAAAGGCAATATTTAATAACACTCAATTACAATAAGTACTGTATACTTGTGTCGCAATTGAATATGCTATGGTATTATTTTTTGTTTTTGCTATTTCCACGAAAGTGGAGCTACCCTTTAAAACAAATTATACTCTCCTGTTGATGGGCCTTAAAATGTAATGATGCCCATACAAAGGGTAAATAGTTTTAAATCTGATTGGCCAAAAATTTGTACTTATCCCACATATGGAACAATGAAACAAGATCACATCCCGCTCCAATCTGCTAATTGGCAAGATAGAAGTAGCAGCACACTTGTGAGGTCATCACTCTGCTCTAGTTCCCTGTGTTTTCAAGAGGAGAGAAATACAGCACTGGGCAATGCAACAGAGTCCTGAATAGCTCCTAGTGCTGGCCTTCCCTCTTCTGATGTGTCTGTTGCTGTGCAAGTGGTTACAGAAGCTGATTTTAAATATAAGACAAATTCAGGATATTTTGGTAGTTATAGGAAAAATACATTTAATTATTTTTAATGAATATATAACCAGATAAAACTGTGTTTTTATCTGCCTGGAACTTATTATTAGAAATACTTTCACTATACCTCATTAAGTGTCCTTAAATGATATGTAAAATTAAAGAAAAAAAAAATCAAAAACTTTATATCCCTAATTAGATGATTGCTGCCTATAATTTTTCATTTTCATGAAAGGATCTTTGTTTTTAACTTTTCTCTGTTGTTAACTCAGGTTCCTTTGGTATAAAAGTAAGCAAACTTTGTTCTTTGTAGTATCACACTTGTTATGGGAACTGGAGCAAATGACATCACTAACCGAGAAAAGACAAAAATAGATCATGTGTCATCTAAAATATTGCCAAGAACAGCATGAAGTGAAGATCCAGCAAACATAAAATTATTAAATTACCTTGTCACATTGGTCTATTACTCACCCATGAAAGAGTTTAAGGCATTTATGTTGGAAAATATTGATCTCAATTGATATAAATCTTAAATATATTTAACCATAAAATTAAATTAGCATTATATTAAGGCACTGAAATATCAAACATGTTTCACCACATATTTGTGTATTTGCCTGATAATAATAATAGCATTTTTCAAATTACGTGAGTGCTGTGAAATGATACACAATATTTATAGATCAGTGTTTCAAAATAGCTGCCGGCAGGTTGAGCTTATTATAATAAACTGCACTGCTGTTGCTTGATTGTGAAAAATGTGTGTTGCTGAAGAGAAATCACTGAGTCATATTTGGATTCTTCCTGTAGTATTCAAATATATATGGATAGTCTAACATGGTACCAATTATAGAACATTGTTCATGGTTCATTAGTACTTATGAGCTAAATGATCGGTATGCATAGATATGAGGTAATGCCAAGTCCAGATGAAAATGGATTGAATTCAGAGGAAACTGTGAATTGCTGAGCTGGATGTTTTTGTCCTATCACAGTTTTTTTCATAAGGAAAAGCCAGATCCAGTAGTGTCCAGTTTTCACTTTCCCTTTCAATAGCAAGAAACTTTCATGCTTTCACAATCTGTGTGTGTCTTTATGAAATGATCTTTTAGAACATGGATTCCTTACTTTTTACCATTACACACCCCTACTGGATTGGCCAAAATGTCCCTATTATACCCTCTCCAGATTGTCAAAATCATCATCACCCATCCTTATAGGTACATGTCAGATGTATTACCTACCTCTCCGACGCAATCTCACACCACCCGGCCTTCTGGCCGCCCGCAATTTAGCCTTTGCAACATGATAGTGACTCATATCCGGGCTGAACATATGTTGCTGGGCAAAAGGTGTACCTGGACAAGAAAGCCTTCTCCACATTAACTGCCCGCTGGTTCTCAACCCATCTGACCTTTCTGAACTGTTTCTGGTTGTCACGTACCTGGTGTGAGAGGCCAATGGAGAGAGGGCTTCCCTTGCGGCTAAGTTCCAGACTCCCCTGAGAGTGGGACAGCAGGAGTCAGGCCCAAAGTGGCACAGGTCACCTGTAGGAGTGCTTGTTGGTGGTCCACCCAGGAGCACAGCTGATGCACTGAGATGAGGTCTGCAGACAGGTGGCGCCTGTGCGAGGTATGCAAGCTCTTCCGGGGAGCAGAGGATTACTGGATAGCCGGTTAAAAGCCAAGATCAGGTACCAAGTGGAAATCAGAGCAGACATAGTCAGATGGGATAGCCGAGGTCATACACAGAGGAGCAAAGAGGAAATATCCGTTAGCCAAGCCGAGGCCAGATCAGGGGTTAAGCAGAGAAGACAGGTCCAAGAGCAAGCCAAGTCGGTATCAGGAAATCACAGATCACAATAGCACAGGAAACAGGAACAAGGTACTGGGAAGCCAGAGATCAACCAGCACCTGAGAGTAGGGCAGGGCTTCCTTATAAAGGCCTTTTGGAGCCAAATTTGAGCCAATGTGAACTTCTGCGGCCATGCAAGGTACTGGCAGGGGTGCCAGGTCTCCTAACACCTCTGCCGAGGACAGAGCCCTGATACTGGTTTTCCTATTGTCTGCAACTTGCCTTAACCTCTGCCTGTCCCTGGATTACACTACTAATCCTGAATAGCCCTGACCTTCACCTGCCTCTGGATTTTGCTACTGGCTACTCACCTGCTGATTAGTCCATACTTGACTCTTCCAAAATCGACAGGAACTCCTTTATTTAAACCTTCTCACTATAACATTGTGTTCTAAGTCCTGGGGGTCACCAACTACCAGTAAGCCTGCACAGCCCCAGAGCTGCTAAAATGTAGTTCTATTTGGAGTTTATCCAAAGGGCCCTTTTCAGGGATGAATTCCCAGGTTAGGTGGTACAGATCATGTGAGGGCTAGCTGTAGTCACCTTGTCTACCCCGACATTCTTTTGCAGGTCCTGTACATAAGGCCTTGGGGACCTTGAAGAGTCCTCTTATGTGAGTAGAAGCTGAAACCTGGGAATAGCTATCATCTAGGAGTATGGCTGGCTGGGCAGAGCTATTGAAAGGACATCTGAAATAGACTGGTATACTAATGGAAGCTTCTTGTTCCTCTGACCCTCAGCTGTGAATCCTGTGACTCTGGGATGGAAGCCTAGGGCTGTAGACTTGGGGAAGTGGTCCTAACTCTGTGGTGTTTCCAAAGAAACCAGTTTAGGAGAGGAAAGATGATCTGATAAAAAGATGTATAGTTGTCCTCTGCACTGAAATGACTGCTACAGAAAGTTTAACCTCACACATGGCTTTCTGTGCCAAAGATTCTGATAGAATGTCAGATGTGGAATGTCACAGGGAAGGAATGTAAAGATGTGAAGTTGCAGTAAAGTGCTGAAAGAGATGTTCTTTTATTCTAGCTATTAGGGCCTCTGACTGGGGATATTATGAGTGGGTCTCTGGACAGGAGGCATGTGTCTGATATGGTGGCTACAAAGGCAGGAGAGTAGGTGTTCTATCCAAGAAGAAGCAGGCCGGGAATAGTACATTCTGGTGTAAACTTCTGCCTAATCACGAGCCCCCTTACAAGTATGTGTGGGAGTGTGTTTAGTAGGCAACCATTTAGATTATTTCTTTCGTTTATTAGCTTTTACTTGAAAAACTCGGTTTTTGTGAATGGCAAATATACAGTAGTTTTCTCTCCTCTAGCCTGCATACATAGCTTCCTGAAACACCACAGTAATCTGGCTCAATATTCCTCTTAAGAGCTCTTAACCCTGATGCAAACAGTGGGTTCATGCTTGGAGTTTTGCAGGTATCACAATTCCTCAATGGATGAATGTCAGTCTGGAGACGTGGGCATTCCCAGGCAGGCTGCATTTACACACAGACTGCCCTAGGTAATACCCACATGTGACGCTGACCCTCCATGATTGAAAAGACTGAAATCCAATGAATGAAAGGGGTTGATTTGGGACAGTATAGCAGGGGAGGAAAGAGCTGGATGTCAGCCAGAAAATGAGACAGGCTTTCTATGACTTGTTGCAGTTTCTTATGCACAATGTGGGAAGCTCACATTGTGCAATGAAATCAGGTGAAGCATCTTCAGAACAGAAGAGGAAACTGTACAACTGTGCAAGACAGAAGGTAAGGCTGAGGTTCAGCTTTAGGCCCCATGTACACAGGACACTTCTGAATGATGGAAACTGACTGCTGGAAAACGTAGATTAAAAAACGTCTGTTTAGCTGCGTTTGCATACCACGTTTATGCGCGTTTATGAGCGTTTGCATTTAGAAGCGTTTTTTTAAGATAACCTCAGGAGACCTTCCAAAATGCCAAGAAAGCACTGAAAAACAGTAAAAAATTAACTATTTCAGACATTTTGAGAGAAATAGAGAGAGCAGAAGCAGAGAGAGAAGTATTTGTTGAGATTAGCTGTCTTTTTTTTTTATGGTGTTTGGATGTGTTCCAGCTCATTTCTGTGAAGAAATGATTGCAGCAGTGTCTAACATATTTTCTTTCATACAAAACCTCAAAGTATGGTGTACCGGGTCCATTTGAGTACCAGGAAAACACTTTGCATGCATTTTGCATGATGAGAAAGGCTCTGGACATCATCTAGAAATGGAAGAGTTGAAAACAATTTGCAAAAGCCTATAAACGCGGCTAGCCCTGTTTAGCTACGTTTACACATGTTTTGTGTTTGAAACACTGATAAAATCTACTGCTGAACGCAAATTTTCTGTGTTCAAAAGAACAACTGTAAAGTCAACTGCCTGTAAACATCTGTAAACGACTATGTGTGCATGGACACATAGGAAAAGATTAGCGTGAGTTCAGGGGCTGCTGAAAGAAATGCTGAACAGCTCCTGAACGTGAGTTTATCAGCTGCAGTGTACATGAGCCCTTAAAGAATAGAACTCATCTAGTTTAAGTGTAGTATGCAGGGGCGGACTGACAACTCGTGGGCCCCCTGGGCAATAGGGGATAATGGGGCCCCTGTGTCCTTACCCAAACTCAAAAAAGCCTATGAAAAAGGTACCAGGGGCATCTCATGGGGCCCCCTACTGACCCCGGGCCCTCGGGCAGTGCCCGAGTTTCCAAATGGTCAGTTCGCCCCTGGTAGTATGAGAACAGAATTCTACAATCTATAGAAAGTAATACCTTCTTGTGTTTGAGGCTGAAATATGTTCTTTTTTGAGCTTTTATCTTTATAGTTTTTACAGTCTGGCACTTGAATGAACTCTTGTCTTTTCCTCCTAAGGGAAAAAAATGACAGGTGAACTTTTTCTGCATCTGTGTGGTGACAGTACAGATTTTTTTGTACCGTTGTGACTTGGCAGAGTGATGGGACTTTAGTGGAAAGTATAGAGGCTTCTTGTAATTAGGCCCTTGGAACATTAATGAAATGTCACTCGACATTTAATTTGTGCTTAGTGCACTATGAGTAAAGCTGACATGAAATCTTGAATAAGTGTTTATTCATGTGTCTCTGCGTGCTAAAGCTCAATGTACTGAAAGACATGAGATCTGACACTCATATATGAGGCTATGCTCTCCATTCAGCTCACCGATAAACAGAGGTCATACGAAGAGTGACACAGAAGGGATTGAAGGGATTGGGGTCTTTTATAGCGATGGGTGCTGGGTGCTTACATACATTTGATGATTTTCTGTGATAAATAAGTAACATGGAGGTTTTTGGTGTCCTGCAGACTTTGAAAGAGACTCAGGGTAGGCTAAATAGATTTTTTCATCAGAAAGTCTATTGCTCCCCAAAGTAAAGAATTGCCTTTTCACTGACAAAATGTCTATTCAATAAAGAATACTATTTTCTTAAAGTGTTACTAAACCCACAACAGTAAGATCAGTCTGTATACGCAGTAAAGCATGCTTGTTATATTCACTGTGGAACCTAAGAAGTTAATCCTCTGCATTTTGCATAAACTCTGTTTGATCCTGACTTCTCAGATCTTCCCCTTCTTCCAGTGTCCCCCTCTTATCTCCCGATAAGACATATTGTGTGGAGTCACTCTGCACTTGCTCAGTTTGGTGTCTTGCTAGAGAGGTATTTTTCTTGGGAGAGTGCATGGGATCAGCACAGGGCCAATTAGCATTATCCAGACATAGGGTAGGGGTTCTGCATCCTCCAAGAGCAAAATAAAAACTCCTCCTACAAGCTTTAACCAGTGCTCGGCTGGACACTGATAGAAGTCACAAGACTTCTCTAACTGCTAATGAGAAAAGGTATTTAGCAATTTATATTTACTAAAATAATTGCACTTCCATTTTTTGTGTACTGTGAGAGACCAGATATAATGAATGCAGGGTCCTGGGTTTAGTAAGACTTTAAAGCAAATTAAATAATAATAAGCAAACTTGACTATAAATAAATAATAACAAAATAATAAATAAATAAAAATACAAAGTCCCATACACCTAGAGTCCAAATAAAGTCCAACTTAAAATCCAAATGCAAAAAAATCTTGCAGGTGATTTCCCAATAAATCTTTATCCCCGAATAAGATTGATGGTATACTCCAGAAGATCTTCATATACCTCAAAGAAAAAATCTCAACATAGTGTATTACCCCAGGTATTAAAATAAAGTGCCACACGTGTCACATGCAGACAAACTAAAGTGCCACAGCAATCGTGAAATATCAGGACTCCAATAACTCAATTAGTAACTCCACTGCACACAATATAAAGAGTGCATAATTACCCCAACATAGATAAAATCAGCATAGGATCCATAATAAAGATGAAATTGCCTCCAAACATTGTTCTACCATCTTCTCCAAACACATCCCATAGACCTCGTAAACAGACCAGGGATCAGTATATGTATTAGATGACAAACATATTTTATTGTAGCAACTTACATTAAAATTTGATGAAAACAGCTTCCATATAGTGAGATAGTCCAAGATAACCCCACTCCTCAGCGGTAACTCTATTTATATGGCCATACCACTCTGAAGGAGATCCAGGCAGAGAATGGAAGTCTCCAGGGTCGGAACAGCCGCGTGTTCCAAAACCCAAAATGGCACATGCCCCGGACGCGTTTCGTCACATCCGGACTTTTTCAACAGGGTTAGGAAGGGGGGTAAATATTCTGGAGGGCAAGTGGTTAAAAAGACGCTGACACCTTACCAATTTAAAGTGTCTTTGTAAATCCCTACCACTGGCCAATATATGACCTTTCCTGCAGTCCCCCACCGTCCCTTCTTCTGTCACAGTTGCAATCAAAATACCAGATTTCGGTTGGTATCCGAGATAAGAGGGATCGGCTTCATAGATCCCTACATATGATTGTGCTTGGGCCTAGCTTTTGGCGGCTATGTCCAAGCACTGCATCATGGGAGGTGTCCTGCAGTGGCAGTCAGTGATGAAGGAGCAGTGGGGGAGTGCTGGATGTGAGTATAAACAGTCTGGGGGGTGAGGAGGGGGGCTTTACGCCTAAATGGGCAAACTGACAATGGGGAAGATTTACTAAAACTGGTGCACACAGAATCTGATGCAGCTGTGCATAGTAACCAATCAGCTTCTAGGTTTTATTGTCAGCTTAATTGAACATGTTGAATTTAGAAGCTGATTGGTGCAGCTGTGCACAGTATCCAGACATAAATCCCCCCCGGTGTCACTTTAATACAGTCACATTATCTTTTTTGATCCCGTTCAGCATTATTGTTTTTTCAAACTGCAAGGCACCTAATTTTACCCTACAGCTATAGCACAACAGCCTCTGTAAGATTAAAGAAAGCTTCCTTTCCACCCACTTGCCTTGTTTTGATTTTAGTCTCAGATCCAGTTTGTTTATTTGCAAAACTGTCTTATTAAGCTTCCTAATTATAAAGACAATTGTGTAAAATATTAAAAGCTAATTGTCGCTTTGTGACAAGCAGGCACTGCTGAGATTTGTTTTCTTCATGCAGATCGTGTACTGTAATTTTCATTTTTTGGACTGCGTTTTGGTTCGTGCTGTTTGCATCCTCATCACCTCCTCTGCTTTGCTTGTGCCAAGTATATTACACTAATAATAGAAGCTACTTGTCTCCCTTTTGTCAGTAAGCTGTAATGTATAATGCATGCCAACATTTTATTTTTGGGCTTTGAGTCTACCGAAATGAGTAGTGTAGCAACTAATTTGACTACAGAGAAGTACAAATGTTTTCTCTTTTTTTTTCCAAAACTTGCTCTAATGTTTAAAGTGAATTAGAGTAGAAAAAAAAATATATGTGTGTGTGTGTATATATATATATATATATATATATAAAATCAACAGAAAGTAGCTACTGAATCACTTTGAAGGTTCTTTATGTTGATCATATTTATTTGTATAGAAGTGGCAGCATTTGTTATATTTTATTTGAATTAATATTTTTTGATTTAGATTTCATCATACATCTAGTGCAAAAGTTTTTGTTCTCTTAATATATATTACAAAGCCATCCACAACTCTGCCCCCAGCTACATCACCAACCTGGTCTCAAAATATCAACCAAACCGCTCTCTTCGATCCTCCCAAGATCTTCTGCTCTCTAGTTCCCGTGTCACCTCCTCCCATGCTCACTTCCAGGACTTCTCCTGAGCTTCTCCCATCCTATGGAACTCTCTACTCGAATTTGTCCGGCTGTCTCCTAATCTATCCACCTTTAGACAATCCCTGAAAACCTTTTTCTTTAAAGATGCCTATCCTGCTTCTACCTAGTAAACACCCATTTGTTTCCTCCATCAGCTCATCCCCCCCACAGCTATTACCTTTTGTATCACTCATCCCTTCCTCCTAGATTGTAAGCTCTAATGAGCAGGGCCCGCTGTTTCCTCTTGTACCAAATTGTATTGTAACTGTAATGTCTACCTTCATTTTGTAAAGCACTGCACAAACTGTTGGCACTATATAAATCCTGTATAATAATATTAATAATAAATAAGTTCAGAAATTAAGTTATGCGTAAAAAAATGGAATGACACGGAAAAAGTACAAATCACATGGAGAAAGGGAAGTGCAAAAAGTCATCGAAAAACACCAGTTGAAATCTCTCAGTAATTAGAAAGCAATACTGCTCCTTGTCAGTGCAAATTAATATCAGCGGGTTCAGTCTCAACTGATGGCCTATAAAAAGGTGTTTCATTGCAAAGGTGTCAAATCTCATGATGGGAAAAAGCAAAGAGCTTTCTCAAGTCCTTTGCAACCTTATTGTTGCAAAACACACTGATGGCAATGGTTACAGAAAGATTTCTAAACTTCTGAATGTTCCAGTGAGCACTATTGGGGCCATAATCCCGAAGTGAAAAGAAGATAATTTCACCATAAACTGGTCACGACCAGGTGCACCTCACAAGATTTCTAACAGGTCTGTAAAGAATTATTAAAAGAGTTGTTCAAGAGCCAAGAACCACTTTTGGAGAGCTTCAGAAATACCTGGAATTACACGTACAATTGTTTCAAAGAAAACAATAAGTAATGCACTCAACTGGCATGGCCTGTATGCCTGCTAACCACACAAGACTCCATTGCTGAAGAAAAAGCATGCTGAAGCTCGTTTAAGGTTTTCTGCACAAAATTTAGACAAACTTGTGAAATACTGGGAGAATATAGTACGTTCAGATAAGACCAAAATTGAACTATTTGGATGCCATAATGCACACCATGTTTAGAGGTCAAATGGCACTGCACATCACCCCAAAAACACCATACCAATAGTGAAGTTTGGAGGTGGGAACATCATGGTTTGGGGCTGTTTTTCAGCATACAGTACTGGCAAACATCATATCTTTGAAGGAAGGATAGATGGGAAATTTTTCCCCAGACATTCTGGATATAAATCTGCTGCCATCTACCAGGATCATGGAGATGAAATGAGGGTGGACATTTCAGCAAGACAATGATCCCAAACACAAAGCCAAGGAAACTCAATTGGTTTAAAAAGAAAATAAAGCTGCTAGAATGGCCCAGCCAATCACCTGACTTGAATCCAATAGAAAATCTATGGAAAGACCTAAAGATCACAGTTTATAGAAGAGGCCCACAGAACCTTCAAGATTTCAAAACTGTTTGTGTGGAAGAACAGGCCAAAATCACACCTGAGCAATGCATGCGACTAGTTTCTCCATACAGGAGGCGTCTTGAAGCTGTCATTACCAACAAAGGATTTTGTACGAAGTATTAAATACAATTCAGTTAGCATGTTCAATACGTTATGAACTTATTTGTGTTGGTTTGTTTGTATGTATGGATTACACGGGTTGTTACCGACATGTGGTGAACATTTCATGTCAATAGCACCTTTAGAAATATATTTACTGAGAAAAATGATGACGTGTTCAATACTTATTATACAATTAACAATCACAATTAACAATCACAGTTAACTTTAGAACACTAAGTTTGTTAAGAGTTTTTGCTCATGCTTTTTCCTGCACAGGATTTAACAGCAGTGGGTAATTTCAATAAGGCCAGGGGCGGACTGATAACTCATGGGGCCCCCGGGCAATAGGGGATCATGGGGCCCCTGTGTCCTTGCTCAAACTCAAATAAGCCTATGAAAAAGGTACCAGGAGCATCTCATGGGGCCCCCTACTGACCCCGGGCCCTCGGGCAGTGCCCAAGTTTCCAAATGGTCAGTCTGCCCCTGAATAAGGCACTTGCAACATTTTACTGGAGGTATTATTAGAAAGTCCAGCACCTGATTCATGAAAGTGTTGCAACAGTTACATTAACAGTTCCAGCATGTGCTACAAATTCAGGTGGTTCCTGTTGCGCCTCTTTCCCAAAGTAATGCTATTACAGCAACAAATTCCAACTTACTTACTGCAGTTCATAGATAAGGAAACTGGAGGTAACTCTAAGTTGCCATACAGAGACAGGCCAGAGTGCTCGGAGTGGGGCTGTATACTGTGTATTAAAGAGCAAGAGATTAGTAATGGATAGATTAGTGGTGGGTTAAAACTCAGATTTTGTTTTGCTGTCTTTTCCCCATATTAGGGGGATTAATTCTCTCTAAAGCTGGCCATAGAGGGATAGAAATACAGCCGGTTCAGCAGGGGCTGACTATAATTCAATCCATGTGTCCGTGCTTATTCAACAGAAGTCAATTGTAGATTGACTTTCAAGGAGCAGGATTGTTGAAAAATGTTTCTTGATCAGCTGGCTGCAGCCCATCGGCTTGCTTGTATGGATGGAGAAATCTGTTTTTTTGTGGTTTTTTTGTTCAGCCCGCTGGACCAAGTAATCTACGACTAAATTTATTGTCATGATCACCTATGTTACTGGGAATGAGAAGTGTGGATTTAGTGTTACATAGTCTGGCTGAAAAAAGACAAAAGTCCATCTAGTTCAACCATTAAAAAAAAAAGTTATAATCTTATACCCACAGTTGATCCAGAGGAATGCAAAAAACCCAGCAAAGCATGATCCAATTTGCTCCTGCTGGGGAAAAAATTCCTTCCTGATCCCCGAGAGGCAATCGGATATTCCCTGGATTAACTTTACCTATAAATGTTAGTATCCAGTTATATTCGGTGTATCTAAGAAAGAATCCAGGCCTTTTTTGAAGCAACCCACTGAGCTGGCCAGAACCAACTCTTGAGGGAGTCTATTCCACATTTTCACAGCTCTCACTGTGAAGAAACCTTTCCATGTTTGGAGATTACATTTCTTTTCCTGCAGACATAAAGAGTGCCCCCTTGTCCTCTCTGGTGAGCTTAGGATGAATAACTCTACACCGAGTTCACTATATGAACCCCTGATGTTGATCATATCACCCCCCTCCCCGATTAATCAAGAATTTTGAATTGTCTGCAGGACAACTCGATGGTCCGGACACCAGCTCTGGCTCCCATGTGTAAGGGAGTGCTGGACAACAGCTGTGAATTCCCGGAGCCCTGATGTCACCCACAGGTTCCCATGACCCAGCTGCTGTTGGTGCTCCCTCTTCTTCCCTGCAGCAGCTGCACACTGACACAAGGGAGCCAGAGCTTCTGAATCATGTGATCAGACCAGACAGGATTAAACATAGGTAAGAACACAGATTTTTTTTTTTTTTTTATACAGGTTGCTGGGTTTTCAGCCTCTGGATTTTCTGGTAGGGGAATGAAATCATCATATGCATGTACACAAGAGTATGTAATTCTGATACTGCTGGAGTGTGCCAAGAATTCATGCTGAGCTGCGCATGCACAGCTCAATGTGCATTCAGTAGATGACTGTGAGCAGGCAGGTAAGTGTTTGTTATTACAGAAGAGACAGAGCATGACTTTTCCACAATAAAGAGGTACCTTCTCACAGTTTTTATTATTTAAGTTTAGTTTTGATGTAAGCGCACCAAAGCAACCACATCGCAGTTCCTGCTATTGCTATAGCTGTTAATAAAGTCAGACAATCCCCTGTATTCATGTCAGGCAGGCCTAAAGAAGGAAGCAGAGGCAGGGCTGGTGCTACACAATTGCACCCTAAGCAAGACCACCTACTCCCCCCCCGAACCCCCCCCAAAACTTTAAATAAAACCTGTGCGCAATATCACTTCCTCCCAGCTCCCCAGTCGGTCTCCACACAGAGATAATGTTGGCAAGGATTAGCTCCATGTGTAAATTGAGGAGCAAAGTGATGTTGCATGCAGCACGGCTTGCACAGCACCTTGGCTGAATACCTTTTTTTCACGGATTGGCTGAAGTTTGCAGGAGACGGGTTCATCTCCAGTTAACATCATTCAATCCTGTCTGGGGTCAGTGACACCAGGACCCAGAAGTGACATTTTACGTGCTGCTTTTGTGTCATTAACAGGAAGAAGAGATCAGTGAACAGGTTCTAACCCTTCTACCGATGACACCCACCATGCAGCTCCCAGGTCCACTGATGGGAGTGCGGAGCTTGGGAAACATGGCACTGCACATGGAGGGTGTGGAAGCGATCTGGAGGCTGCACAGCTATTGAATATGTTCCACCTGACAGTCAGCCTGTCAGATTTACAAACAATCAATGAGATGCTTCCTGTTAGTTCTTATTTACACTTGTGTTTGAGGGATATTAAAAATGAGCCACACTGTCCTCCAACCATTCCCCATTATGCTGCAAAGGCATTGCCACTGTAGTTTGGCAGTGGGGGGTTTTATACAACATCTCACCACTATTGCCGGTGTCAGTGCCTTTGCAGTATAATGGGGAGTGGCTCGGGACAGTAAAAGTGTGGCTCAATCGCAGCCAACTGCCAACTGCCACTTGAAATTAAAAAAAGAGTCCCTCTCTGGTCTTTACCTCCTGGGCCCTTCTGGTGAACTGATGGGGCAGCCCTACCTGTGGCTGCACCCTAGGCAGTTGCCTTGTTTGCCTAGTGGTAGCGCTAGCCCTTGGCAGAGGTTCTGCATCTGCAGGACAAGGCAGTGGCTGGGCTGTGCCATTTAAAAGCTTTATATTTTAAGAGTAAACTTTCATATAGCTTTTAAATCTGTTGTGGCTACTATTTCCACCACTCAATTTAGGCCTATTACTGTTACAGCCACAACCACCTAATAAGACTTTTTAGGTTGTAATAAATCAGGTTGGGGTGCTGCTGCTGCCAGAATCTGGTTATTGCTGACCCTTAGAATCATACTGTTCTGCCACATCACAGTTTAAAGGCATCTCCCAAATATGTAATTTAGAAGACTTGTGTTTTCCCCATGTCACCCTCAAAGTCAAATAAAATGTAGAACTATATTCCCACTCTATGGTATTTTTTGAATACTTGTTTTGCATTGTTGCATGTCCTGTGTGGCTGTGGCCAACTCCTTGTGCCATTTGTTGACAATGCCATATCTATAGGTCTTACAAATGGTCAGATTCTTTGCTCTCATACACTTCAATGGAGGTCAGATTCAAGTTCACTCATACATTTTCACTTATCCCTAGAAACTGTTTATATGGAAAATTGTAAGAATAAAACATGTTAATCTATTAGGAGTATGGCCTAGTGTCAGTTGATAGCACATCATTTTAAACTCTAGAATGCTGATGTTCAACTATAATGGCATATATAAGATTAAAATTCCAAGTTGTGAAGGTCATTGAAGAATTACTGAAAATAGTTTGATCCTTGGAGTGCTGAGATCACAGATATGTAATATGATTTATCTAGCATTCCCTTGGAGAAATATAATATGTTCTCCTGTGGTACACGTTGAAGTCACTTTGTCATATGACCTAGTGTACAATGTATCAATTTGAACAATATGCCTGGTGACCTGATCCATAAGGCAGTTAGACAATTCAGCATTCAAAGATTTTTTCCTGATTAATTTAAACTTGTGCAATTGATTTATCTTTACTATAAAATTACATTAACCTAATCTTCAATTACAACATTTCATACATTTCCCCACCTCTGACTAGACGTATTGACCTTACATATGCTTGCTACGTGTAAACATACGGTTATATAACGCAAGCAAGCTACTTCTCCTTGGATACTTGTAAGAAAGTATAGTGCTGTTGTCAGCCAAAATAACATGAAACATTAGGGTTGTACTTACTTTTTTTTTTAACAAATTATTCTAGAGAGCCACAAGAAATACAACAGCTGATACTCAAATTATCAGCTAAAAGTTTAGCAATTAGGGCTCGTACACATGGTGTTATATTAGGTGTATGGCACTACAGAGTAAAATATGCTTGTTGTTTTAGCTTTCGGGAATGTACAGCGTGCATACATTGCAAAATATGCCATACATCGCTATGAGTGCCTAAACGCTGGCACTCACAGTTACACATGCACACATATGGGTGTATTTTTAAAAATGTAAAAATTTTGAAGAATATGACTGTACACATGTACAGTTGTGTTCAAAATAACAGCAGTCAGACATCACTAACCTGATCAATCACTGTTTTTGGTAGAAATTACATTTCTACATGGCAAATAATTTACTAGCAGGTGTAGTAGAGTAATAGAAATCCAACAGTCATGACATGCATGCTACTGATTCTATGTAATTGAATCACTAATTGAAAGGGGTATGTTCAAAATAATAGCAGTGTGGAGTTCTATTAGTGAGGTCATTCATTCTTTGAAAAACAGGTGGCACTTATTGCCCTTATTTAAGGAAGGAAGGCAGCAAATGTTGTACATGTTGGTTACAGTGCATTTCTCTCTGAAATTCTGAGGAAAATGGGTCCTTCCAGACATTGTTCAGAAGAACAGCGTACCTTGATTAAAAAGGTGATTGGAGAGGGGAAAACATACAAAGAAGTGCAGAAAATGATAGGCTGCTCAGCTAAAATGATCGCAAATGCTTTAAAATGGCAACCAAAACCTGAAAGACGTGGAAGAAAGCGAAAAACTACCATTCGAATGGATAGAAGAATAGCCAAAATGGCAAGGACTCAGCCAACAATCAGCTCCAGGAAGATCAAAGAAGGTCTAAAGTTACCTGTGAGTACTGTTACAATTAGAAGACACCTATGTGAAGCCAAGCTATCTGCAAGAAGCCCCCGCAAAGTCCCACTGTTGAAAAAAAAGACGTGCTGAAGAGGTTACAATTTGCCAAAGAGCACATTGACTGGCCTAAAGGGAAATGACACAACATTTTGTGGACTGATGAAAGTAAGATTGTTCTTTTTGGGTCTAGTGGCCGGAGACAGTTTGTTAGACGACCCCCAAACTCTGAATTCAAGCCACAGTACACTGTGAAGACAGTGAAGCATGGTTGCGCAAGCATCATGATATGGGGATGTTTCTCATACTACGTTGTTGGGCCTATTTATTGCATACCAGGGATCATGGATCAGTTTGAATACATCAGAATACTTGAAGAGGTCATGCTGCCTTATGCTGAAGAGGAAATGCCCTTGAAATGGGTGTTCCAACAAGACAACGACCCCAAACACACCAGTAAACGTGCAACATCTTGGTTCCAGACCAACAAGATTGACGTTATGGAGTGGCCAGCCCAATCCCCGGATCTTAATCCAATAGAAAACCTGTGGGGTGACATAAAAAATGCAGTTTCTGAGGCAAAACCAAGAAATAGAGAAGAACTGTGGAATGTAGTCCAATCATCCTGGGCTGGAATACCTGTTCACAGGTGCCAGAAGTTGGTTGACTCCATGCAACACAGATGTACAGCAGTTCTCAGAAACAGTGCTTATACAACTAAATATTCATTAAGTGATTCAAAGGAAAGCAAAATCTTCAAACATTTTTCAGATTATATAGTGAATGTTTGAGTTTGTAAAGAAGAATACAAACACTGCTATTTTTTTGAACAGTCTAATATTCACTTTTCTTCAATTTTTTTAGAGGAACAACACAAATTTTTATATTTTTTTTTTTCATGTTTGTATTTGGAATAGAATGTGTAGTGTTCCCAATGCATTTGTGTGTATGGAAATAAAAGCTATTAGAAGGATTTTGAGCTTTATTCACTTTTTTCAACACACTGCTATTATTTTGAACACAACTGTATATGTCAATGTGAGTGCTGTCATTTATATGCGTATAGCCACATATGCCATTTTTAGTAATGTATGTCTATGGGCAATAATATGCAGCAGCTTTGGCTCCCAGGAGCCACAACAATGAGCGGATTTTACTCTGTATGGCCATACGCCTAATATATGCCACGTGCAAGTGCCCCAAAACAGACACTTTGAAGACATTTTTTAGCTTTGGATAGGGTACCCAAGGGTTAAAAGCCCTGTCAATTTTTTTTCTGCTGTCTGTGTCCCATCAAGGAGATTTTCCTTCACCTGCTGAGACACAACCAGGAGTGAGATGAAATTTCTACAAAACATGGAGAATTCCCCTGTTAGACAGTTGTCACCAGAATGGGTGGCTCTATTGAAATTTTTTTATCACCTTCTGTTCTGCAGCAACTCAAAATTTTTGCCCACCTGACAAGGGTTCCAATCCTTCCCCGCTCTATCCAAAATGAAAGAAAATGTTTTTGGCTATACATACACTTTAAATAATTCTGGTCCCAGGGGGTTTTTGGCCATCACTAAAGAGGACCAAATTTCTTAAAAATGTATGACTTCCAAATGGAGATGCTGCAAATTTGAACAGACTCCATTCATACCCCAGCAATCTTCAAAAGTTACATAGTTGGTAATGTTGAATAAAGACACTAGTCCATCCAGTTCAACCTGTGAGGGTGTGTAAATCATTTCCCATATCCATGTATATTGTGTTCTCTAAGATACACATCCAAGAGTCTTTTAAAACTATTGGTACTTCCTGCTGACACCAATAACTGTGGAAGGGAGGTCCACATCCTTACCACCCTACAGTGAAAAAACCCATACGCAGCTTACAGTTAAACTGCTTTTCACTTGCTTTGAGTGGCTCCGTGTCTTTTTATACGCTCTGAGATTGAACAGTTTACATCCTACTCTGGGATCGCCATTTAGGTATTTGTATATTGCTATCATATCTCCTCTCAAGTGTCTCTTCTCCAGGGAGAAGGTCCTCCAGCCCTCTTATTAACTTTTTTGTCCTACTCTGGACTCTTGCAAGTTCCAGCTCATCATTCCTAAGTATTGGTGACCAGAACTGGACAGAATACTCCAGGTGTGGCTGAACCAGAGTTTTATAAATTGGCAGGATTATTGTTTTATCTCTGGAGTAAATTCCCTATATAATGCATGCTAATATTCTGCTAGCTTTGCTTGCTGATGCTTGGCATTGCATGCTTTTGCTCAGTTAATCTACTAGCGCCAACCCCCCCCCCCCCCCAGATCTTTCTCCAACTGGGAATCCCCCAGAGGATCTCCCCTTGGGATTAACTTACATTCATATATTTAGCCCCAAGTGCTAAGTATATGAATATATATTATACTTTATATTTTGCAACATTAAATCTCATTTGCCATGTAGTTGCCCATCTCATTAATTTATTCAGGTCTTCTTGTAAGGTTTCTATATCCTGCTGTGACGTTATTGGTGTAATTCAACTTTTCTGCTGCACATTTTTGATACAATGGTGTATGTTTCGTCTTCTTCAGTAATCCTAATAGACCAAAAGTGTTGATTTATTATGAACATAATGTAAAAATATCTCAAATAAAAGGGAGTAACAATTTTGTTTGGGCCCCACAGCAACAAGCACAGTCTGATCCCTTCATAGTTGGGTCCTGTCTTTTGGGCTTACAGTATATAAAAATGACAGTCAGGAAGCCAAACAGCAAAGATATTTGGATGTTTCTGATGAACACTTAAGATATATAGATAATCTGTTCTTTTGATATCATTGCATAAAGGCTAATTGTACTTCATTGCCCTTCCAGCCCTTCTGTTTTATTTTCACCTTAGAGCATAGCATAGCTGATGAATGATACTGCATACAGATATATCATATCTGTACTAATAGTGAATAAACACATATTTTAAACAATGTTTTTATAAATATACATTTTGATGTATAGTGATGGTGTAAATCGTCAATCACATCATGCACCGATGTAGATACACATCAATTACAATGAAAAAAGCCTACTGAACCACTGAAATAAAACACAACAACCGCTGAGACCACATCTCATCACAAATGACATTTCCTGGCCTGGCAGCTGAGTGTAAGCAAAGAAGCAGAGCTTCTTGTCTTTTTTGCATCTTCTTGAAATCTATACCAGACCCTCTTCTAGGTTAAGGGTCTGATATGGATATTGACAGGAATCCCTGCCATTTTGTTTACATACAGACAGGGGCGGACTGACAACTCATGGGGCTCCCGGGCAATAGGGGTTCATGGGACCCCAATGTCCTTGCTCAAACTCAAAAAAGCCTATGAAAAAGGTACCAGGGGCATCTCATGGGGCCCCCCACTGACCCCGGGCCCTAGGCAGTGCCCGAGTTTCCAAATGGTCAGTCCGCCCCTGGTGTGCACAGTAGGTTCAACTAAATCCAATAAATACAGTAGGTCTTAATCAAATTCTAATTCAAAACTTTGACAGCAGGCTCCTTGGAGATTGGAGTTGCAGCTACATACACAGAAATAGCTTGAATTTTGAATTTACTCTAGAAAGAGAATTGCATTGCAAGCATGGATCCCAAAATGCGGAAATAGAATGGAATTTAAAAAAATTCATAAGGGCATTTCTCAAAGAATATACAGTTGCAAGAAAAAGTATGTGAACCCCTTGGGATTACGTGGAGTTTTGCATGAATTGGGCATAAAATGTGCTCTGAACGTCATCTAAGTCACAACAATAGAAGAACACAGTCTGCTGAACATAATACTACACAAACATTAGATGTTGCCATCGTTTAATTGCACATAACATGTAAACATTCACAGTGCAGGGAGGAAAAAGTATGTGAGGCCCTAGCTTAATGACTTCTCCCAGAGCTAATTGGAGCCAAGAGTGAGCCAACTTTGACTCCAGTCAGTGTGAGGATATTGGATGTGTTGCTGACAGCTGTCCTGCCCTTAAAAAACACACACCTGTTTTGGGTTTGCTGGTTTCAAGAAACACTGTCTAAAGTGAACCATGCCTCGCAGAAAAGAGCTCTCAGAAGACCTACGATCAAGAATTGTTGACTTGCATGAAGCTGGAAAGGGTTACAAAAGTATCTGCAAAAGCCTTGATGTTCATGTGTCCACGGTAAGACAGACTTTCTACAAATGGAGAACGTTTAGCACTGTTGCTACTCTCCCTAGGCATGGTCGTCCTGTAAAAATGACTGCAAGAGCACAGCGCAGAATGCTGCATGAGGTAAAGAAGAATCCCAGAGTGTCAGCTAAAGACCTGCAGAAATCTCTGGCACATGCTAACATTTTTGTTGACACATCTACAATAAGGAAAACATTAAACAAGAATGGAGTACATGGGAGGACACCACGGAGGAAGCCATTGCTGTCCAAAAAGAATATTGCAGCACGTTTGAAGTTTGCAAAAGAGCACCTGGATGTTCCACAGCACTACTGGCAAAATATACTGTGGACAGATGAAACCAAGATTGAGTTGTTTGGGAAGAACACACAACACTATGTGTGGAGAAAAAAAGGCACAGCACACCGACATCAAAACCTCATCCCCACTGTAAAACGTGGCGGAGGGAGCATCATGGTTTAGGGCTGCTTTGCTGCCTCAGGGCCTGGATGGATTGTTGTCATTGATGGGAAAATGAATTCCAGAGTTTATCAAGACATTTTGCAGGAAAATGTACGACCAACTGAAGCTCCGCAGAGGATGGGTGATGCAACAGGACAATGACCCAAAGCATACAAGTAATTCAACAAAACAATGGCTGCAACAGCACAGAATACGCCTTCTGGAGTGGCCCAGTCAGAGTCCTGACCTCAACCCGATTGAAATGCTGTGGCATGACCTTAAGAGAGCGATTCACACCAGACATCCCAAGAATATTGCTACACTGAAACAGTTTTGTGAAGAGGAGTGGTCCAAAATTACTCCAGATCATTGTGCAGGTCTGATCTGCAACTACAGGAAACGTTTGGTTGAGGTTATTGCTGCAAAAGGAGAGTCAACCAGTTATTAAGTCCAAAGGTTCACATACTTTTTCCTCCCTGCACTGTAAATGTTTACATGTTATGTGCAATTAAACCATGGCAACATTTAATGTTTGTGTAGTATTATGTTCAGCAGACTGTGTTCTTCTATTGTTGTGACTTAGATGACGTTCAGAGCACATTTTATACCCAATTCATGCAAAACTCCACGTAATCCCAAGGGGTTCACATACTTTTTCTTGCAACTGTACTGGAATGCAATGGCTGTTTACATTGAAGAATTTTACACTGAAGAAGTGCTTTACCCTATTTTTCAAACCAGAAGGAAGAGATGGACTGTATGAATTGTATTCTCCAGTGTTGTTACAATGTACCTCCAATGCCCTTGACCTAAGGCATCTTATTTTGGGACACAGCATTGGCCCCTGGAAAATACCATTTGTTGGCACTTTAGAAATGTATGAGGATTTTCCCAATTTGTTGGGTCTTGGAAGTGGAGTACAAAATGACTTGCAGATTAGTGGATTAAAAACACACATGTAGGTAGCATGTACACCTTTCCTCATTCCTGGCTTACAAAGAAAAGGTGGCTGTCTATTTTGCATTGTCCATATGTAGTGGCTTATGATAACCATCAATGCTTCACAGTATCCACTAATGACTGCCTGGATTTCATCACGGGAACAGTGGTCTGCACAGGAAGTCACAAGTGTAAGCATTCAATGTGTGAATGTATTTGAGAACCACAGTTTTTCCAGTGACATAAATTGGGTAGCATCAGTGTGATCATCTATAGCTGAGGCCTAGAACTGCAAAAATATGTTAGATGTCACGTGAGTTTCCAAAACAAATGAAAATTAGTATTTTTTGGGAAACTTCCAGAAAACAATCAAAGAGTTAACATTTATTAAAATGGAGATTTTGCTGAATTTTAATTTTGTTAGGTCCCAACTAATGGTATTCTAAGCTTATTACATTCCCTGCTGAGGAGAATAGGGGAAAAACAACTGCTTTGCATAGAAAAAAAATGTTTCAAAATAAATTTAGCTCTGGATTTCAACAAACAGCCAGAAGCTTTATTTAATTTTAATGCTTAAAAGACACTATTATCTATCTAGACATAACCTTTTCTATTAGCAAATTATATAGCTTTGAAACAGATGTTAAACTTAGCCTCCAGTATGATACTGCAAAAGGATGTCGCTTAACCATTAATAAATTAGCCAATTTAGTTCAGTAGCTCTTTTAATATTCAAGACTGATTTGCGTAAAACAAATGGCAGACAGATCGTGATTTTTCTTTCATGAATACAGTAAGGTTTTGCTTTAGTGTGGATAAATTTATCGTTATAGAAGAGTACTTTAGAAAATTGGCCTTTCAGATATTTTCCAAAATATTCATATCCTTTTTTTTATCAGGCTTGGAATGTTCACCATTCATATGTAGGTTAATAAATTCAGAGGGCTGATTCAATATGGATATGTGCTGTGCCAAAGGAGATTGAAGCAAATGTGAGTTGCCCCCTGCTGTGCAGGACAGGCATGAAATGTACAGCAGTACAAACACAGAAAATGAGTTTTAGTGATGTGAACATCAATTTGTATTATAATTTTGTATTTGATTTTTATGACATTTGTTTTTTTTCTTAAAGTTATGAATATATTTAAATTGATGAAAATGAGCAGCCTCTTTGCTGAGAATCATAGTATTGACAAGCTGTGCATTTCAAAAACAGGTAGTGCATGAATAACTGCTAATGTAAAAATGATTGGTGTTGAGAAAAAGAATTCTAAAAAGGTTACTAAGGAGAGATGAATGGTTTAAATTCTGCGCCACTCTGATTCGCAAGAGTAAAAATACAGGTGATCCAAGTTGTGTCCTGATCTGTCCTTACTCAGTTACTTATCTATTTGCAATTTAATCTGTTGGGGAGATGACAAACCATCCTAAAATATCCTATTATTTAACCTTATGAGTCCAAAGAATTGAGGCAGCAACCCAATCTGGTTGATTTGAACTTACCTCTAAACAAACCAACCCTAGACTTTAGACTTTTTTGGCAGTGGTGGAGACATTTGAGGCCTGGGACTGATGTAAAGGATATTTACATACTCTGTAAACCCCTGCATAATTTGTTGGTACTGTAACATACAGATAGTGTGCTGCCACAGCGGCCTGCTTATTTGTTGTGCCTTTGGTATGTTCCCCTGCTTCCTTTCATGCTTAATGCTAGTTGGTGCAGTCTTTAGCTAAGCAATTTTTAAAGAAAATACAGTGCTTTGTAAACTCTGTGTTCTTACATTTTATAAGATAGGAAAACATCATCTGTGCTGCACTTATTTTAAAGCTGTAGTAAACCGCAAAAAAATATATCTAATAATTCTTGTCCCTTCTAGTTAAGAGCATACTAGCACATTATAAAAGACTTACCTGAAAATGAAGCCCTCTAGTGGAGAGCTGTCATGACTCCCCGAGGCTTCCATCTTTACCCAGTCTTCCTTCTGAGTTTGCAGGTAGCGGCCGTTTGACTGGCCAAGCGGCGATGACAATGCTCCCACGCATGTGTGTGGGAGTTTTGGCCACAGCACAGCTCTCTCCATGGATGGCACGCCATCCATGGAGAACGCAGTGCGCATGTTTCGGTGACATCTCCAGTACTGCTACAGTAAATATCTACTGAACAGTGTACGTTTAGGAGATATTTGCAGTACCTACAGGTAAGCCTTATTAAACAGAAAAAAATAGGGTTTACTTCCACTTTAAGTAAAATTGTGTTGGATTCAACTTCTTTGTCTTATTGAAGAGTTCAGCTGCCTTTGGATTCTGCAAGTGGCCATACTGTCTGCACAGCTCTGAGGAGTCATGTCATTGCACATATCAGCTTTTGAAACAGAACAGGGATGAATACTAGATGGCTCCACAACAGGTTTATGTGTAGAATGTTAAGTTGGGACTTGTTATAGATGTAGAAATGAGAGTTAAGTTCAATGGGGACACAGACAACAATAAAACCCCTTCATGTGCTATCAGATATTTTAACTACATTTAAAGATGTCTGTTATTGTCAATTTCATGGAGATTATGAAGTAAAATATGTAGTATTTTAATAACTAAATTTTTTAGCGCAACTATGTATTATTATCCCTGAGTCTCACTAGCAGCGAGCTTGTCAGGATGAAAGATTAGGTATGAATGTCAAAGCTGATGTATGATCCCTCAGAATGGGTAAATAGTTATTTTAAAAACAGTATACAGGTAAGCTAGGGATTTACCAGTGAGAGCCAGTGAGAACTTGAAAAAAAATCTTAGCAATGGGCATATACCTTAACATTTAAAGGAAAACTCAAACTTTCAGCTGGAAACTCTAGAAAATAAAGCATTTGACTAACTAAAGGGGTCAATGCTGGATAATTAGCATGATACGTCAAAAGAAGTGAGAATTTAAATTAATACCTCTGACCAATGACTTGATGTTGTATTAGGGCATTGATTGGTATCAGTCATTTATTCTTCTAAGTCATTGATGGAGACATATATGCTGAAATAAAAAGGAGGTACAGTAGAACCTCAACTTATGAGTTTAATTTGTTCCGTGGTCGAGCTCGTAACTTAATATGCTCACTCGTTAAATCAATTTTCCCCATAAGAAATAATGGAAACGGCCGTAATCTGTTCCAACCCTCAAAATGGCACCTTATATTTTTAATTTTTCTTGTTATTTCATAAGGAAAAAAGCTTTTTACATAACAAATATTATATAAAAACAAAATAGAAAGAAAATATGAAGATATAATAAGGTTGTATACAATTTACTTACCTTGGAGATGAGACGACTTGAGCTAACGGAGACGGCGGAGTGCGCGCAACGAATCTCTACCACGTGTAGACAGCGAGAGAAAGAGAAAGGCTCGGAGATGGGATGCTGTGACTCATACCCTCTGAGCTGCGCGCCTCGAAAATATACACTTAGAGCTGCGCGCGCCTCGAACTCGTATCTTAAAATTCTGCTCGCGTGCTGAAGCAAAAAATCGTCCGAGTGACTGCTCGTATCTCGGAAAACTCGCACGTTAGTTCGCTCGTAGGTTGAGGTTCCACTGTATATGCAACTCTATTTGTAACTAAAAATCTCAGTTTGCGCATAATTGGGCAACAAGTAATCATGTAGTTAAATTGCAAATACTCATAAATTACACGAAAGAGAATCATGTATGTGTAACAACTGAATGACTTCAGTGAGACCCTTGTTTATAGGTTACAGTCTGTGAGAATCAGGACACACTGTAAGACTGTGGCTATTTATTACCCTGGGAACTCGCTGAATTAGTACACTTGACCCTTGGATCAATAAGGAAGGTGAGACAGGCATCAAACCAGAAGCAACAAAAAATACTTTACTAAAACCTGATCAAAGGTATGTAGAAAATTATTTTTCTCTTTTGGATCAAGTGATAATGTATATTTCACATCTCTTTCTGTAGACCTCTTGCATTGCATCACATAGGCTGTGAACATCTCTTACCCTTGTTCTTCCTCTGTAAGCAGCCCAGTAACCTCATGAGTGCTCAGGGTATCATTGAGTTGTAGGCATTTCAAGTACCTGGTTTTCACTTTCAGTCCCAAGGATGGCCTTACCGGTAACAACCAGCAGCCAGATAGGCTAAGGGAACACTCTCTTTCTGTTTTAATACATTTTTATTAAACAAGTAATGTATATCTTCAGCTGTACAAGAGTACAGTTCCAGGCCTTTTTATATTTTTTTTTACTTTGTTGTGTAAGATAGCCGCCATCTTTTCATTGAACAAGTACCACAATATTTTTTGTTTCACCTGCACAATTGTTGGAGTTACATACCTCCATGCTCTTGCTAGGGTTTGTTTAGTGGCAGTAAAGATAAACTGGTTAGAGGGTAAATTATGGTTTTAGATTCAATAAAGCTTAGAAGGGTTTTTAAGGGAAGCTAGCTCCCAACACAGTGTAGACAAATTAGCACACCCTCATCCAAAATCTTTTGATTCTAGTACATTCCTCAAAATATTTACTATAGTACCAGCCAAATCCACAACTGCAAAAGCAGCAGTCCAAAGTGCCCTGAACAAATGTAGCTATTATAGTAGGTATCATGTACCACCTAAGCAATAGTTTTTAATTGGCCTGTATAAAAGATGAGATTACTGTTTCATCTGCAATTATACCCCAAATATGGACCCGTTTTGTGGCTTCGATACTCCACCTAAATCTTTTTCTCACTGGGAGATTTAAAGAGCAGGGCCCTCGAGCCCCTCGTGTATTGTTTTGTTACTGTATTGTCTCATGTACTGTCCCCCACTATAATGTACAGCGCTGAGCAAACCTTTTGGCGTTATATAAATACTGTATAATAATAATAAAGTGGGGAAAAGGACAGCTCACTCCCTAGAAGAGATTTATAGATCAAGACAATATTCTTTTAAAAAGAGGATTTCTTTGACATATGTTTCAAGGGGCTTAGAGTCAAAGCTGAGTCTGTATGTTCTAGAATCAAATGCACATAACTGGGAATCTGAAAAATACCAAAATGGTTCCACTGGTTGGGCGTGATGAGAAGATTGCAGTATATTAAAGCTATTGTTCATTGTTAACAAGTCAAAGATCTAAAGAAAGCCTGTTTTTTTGCCACCTCGGGAATCTTGGTGGCTCTTCATAGCCCAGGAGAAAAGAATGATAGTAAGGGTAGTGAGGGGCATGTGTGATGATAATAATCTCCCTGATCTGCAAATCTGGAGCAGTCCATAGGTCTGTCTCCATCACCAGAGACATTATCATATATGTCTCTATGCTGACCAACAGTGGGGTGTTAGAGGTTGAATGGTGAGAGGCCAGAGGGGTGATTTGTGCATCGCAATAGTAACTGATAATATGCAGTAATGTCAGTCCCCCCTCTTGGAGCTTTGGACAAAATAAACCCTTTTTGGAGACTCTTGGTCTTGAATCCTGCCAGACAAACCACATACAAGCCTACTGAATGGACCTTAAAATGTACAGAGGGACATTGACGGGAAGGATCCTGAATAGGTATAGAAATTTAAGGAGCAACGTCATCTTTAAAGCCATTATTCTGCCCAGCCAAAATACATATTTGATCATTCTTCCAGGATTGAAGAGCGGATATTGTTTGCCATAAGAGGGGTGCATAGTTGGCTGTGTATAAAGGTTCATAAGACGATGTGATATAGACCCCTAAATAGGAGAGATGAAAGTAAACCCAGCAATAAGGATATCTCTAAGTTATCTCTAAGAGACTGGATTAGATCTGCTGTGAGTATAACATTTTGGGCCACAGACTTTGAGTCATTAACTCACAGTCCATTAATAGGGGAGACATTTTTAAGTATTTGAACAAGGTTAGGGAGAGAGATTGTGGGATAAGAAGGAACAGCATGACATTGTTTACGAACAGAGATGCTATATGTTGGTAGCCAGTCACCTCTATACCCCAGACATCTAGGTTAGTCTTAATAGTGAGGGCCAGGGGTTCAACTCTGAGGGAGAGCAAAATGGGGGAAAGAGGGGCAAGACTCTCTTTAACCACTTGACCTCCAGAGGATTTACCCCCCTTAATGACCAGGCCTCTTTTTGCTACTTGGTGCTGCACTAATTCAACTAATAATTGCGTGGTCATGCAATGCTGCACCCAAACGAAATTTACGTCCTTTTTTTCACACAAATAGAGCTTTCTTTTGGTGGTATTTGATCACCTGTGCGCTTTTTATTTTTCACGCTATAAACAAAAAAAGGCCAAAAATAATAAATTTAGGCCAAAATGTATTCTGCTACATGTTTTTGGTGAAAAAAATCCCAATAAGTGTATATTGATTGCTTTCTGTGGAAGTTATAGCGTCTACAAACTATGGTATAAATACTGCAATTTACGCCATTTTTTTGCTATACAGCGCTGCGCTAGTTTAACGGACAATTGCGCGGTCATGCAAAACGGTACATAAATGAAATTTACATCCTTTTTTTTCCCACAAATTGAGCTTTCTTTAGGTGGTATTTGATCGCCTGTGCGGTTTTTATTTTTTGCGCTATGAAAAAAAAGGCTGACAATTTTGAGGAAAAAAAACAATATTTTGGACTTTTTGCTATAAAACATGTCCAGTAAAAAAAAATTTAAAAATCAAATTTAGTCATAAATTTCTGCCAAAATGCATTCTGCGTCAAGTCTGTGCTAAAAAAAAACAACCCAATACGTGTAAATTAATTGGTTTACGTGAAAGTTATAGCGTTTACAAATAGCGGGAAAGATACTGGGATTTTTAGTTTCTTTTTTATACTAATAATGGCGGCGATCAGTGACTTATGGCGGCGATCAGTGACTTATGGCGGCGATCAGCGACTTATGGCGGGACTGCGGCGGACATTCTGACATTGGGGGGTACTGACTTGGGGTCACTGACATCCCCTGTGACACCAATACAGTGATCAGTACAAAAAAAAAAAAACACTGACACTGTACTAATGGCAATGGGGAGGAAGGGGTTAAGTTTATTATTATGTGAGGGGAGTGTTTTACTAGGGGGCAGTGGTGTCTATTGCAGGGAACACCGCTGATTGGGAGAGAGAAACTCTTCTGTTCCGATCAGCGTGTCCTGGAGCTGTCAGGGAACTGACAGAAAGCACAGCTACTGCAGCTGTGCCCTCTGTCAGCGATTGCCGCGGATCGGCGGGACATAGCCGGTAACGATCGGGTGTGAGGCGGCGACTGACATCCGCGGCTGTGATCAGCGGGACAGGTAGGGCGGTGGCGTGCCTCACCTACCTGTTTTAAAAACTACAGTGGCTGGGCGGCATGTGGTTAATGAAAAACAGTAAGCATTTGCAGTTTATTAGATTGCTAGGTGACATGTTACATAATTACATTACTGATATATTGATTATATAAATTGGCATGCTATATAATTTACTCAGTAAGGTAAATCAGATAAAGGATATATCACTTTTATATAAATATGTCACACTCCACCTGTCAATTTATTAGTTTGAATATTACACTCTGCATATTATACAAGACAAACAGTGGTAAAATTGAAAGCCCAACTTCAGCCAAACATGTTTGCTCTACATATGATAGAGTAGAAAAGGGGTATTATTATATTATTATTCAGGATTTTATATAGAGCAAACAGTTTGCGCAGCACTTTACAAAATGAAGGTAGACGTTAAAGTTACAATACAATTTGGTACAAGAGGAAACAGAGGGCCCTGCTCGTTAGAGCTTACAATCTAGGAGAGTAGCATCTTTCTCTGTTTTCTATTGCTGTCTCTATCATTGTATTGGAGATTTCAACCAACTTCCTCTACTACTTATATCCATCACAAGGACAGCTGTTGAGGAATTTCCAACGTGGGAATACAACAATAAAGACTTGACAGAAGGTCTAATTTTTCCCGTTTCTACGAATAAAAAATTGTTGTTTTTGTGTCCTCTTTCAGGGAAGTCTAACATGTCCACACTTCATCCAAAACAAAATGATTAGGTTCAAGCTAGGGTTTAAGAGAGAAAAAAATTATTAGAGCTCTGACCAACTTAGTATTTTAACATACTTTGACATTTTTTTATGTCACTTTACGTTTAAAGTATATGTCCAGTTAAAACTGGAATAATTTACCCCCTCTTCCTGTCCCGTTGAAAGTGTTTAACTGGAATATTTTCCTGTTTAACATGAAGTGGGAGTAACTCAAAAAAACCCTCTGTGAGATTTTTTTTCTGCAGGTACTCCTTTTGCAGCCTTACCCTCACCTCTTGTTAGGTGAAACTTTTGTCAGCAGGATGAAAAGCAAAGGTTAATGTCTCTTATGGAGCTCTGAATAGCATACAAAAAACAGAATACAAATGCAATCCAAATCTAAAATCTTTTCCCATCCTCTTCAAAACTAGAAAAAAGTTTACTTTTTACATATTCAGGCATGGATAGGTCCCACGATGTGTAGCCACAACAGTGTTGTGAAGCTGTTTGGGCCTGCAAAGACTGAATAGATTGAACTATTCTATATGCATGCTGACAATATCCTTTCTCACTACAGCCATTAGTAAACAGTTATCTTCAAAGTACTGGTCCCAAAACTCCAACCCTGCTAGACTAGAGAACACATACTCCAGTACAAGACCTAGAGTGAGGAACAACAACCATCATTAGAGAAAGAATGGGAAAATGTCAAATTTGTCATCTCTAGCATTCTTGTATTAATGGGCAGCACAGTGGCTAAATGGTTAGCACTTCCACCTGGCTGGACTAGGGTCATTGGCTCAAATCCCAACCACGGCACCACCTGCTTGGAGTTTGCATGTTCTCCCTGTGCCTTCATGGGTTTCCTGTGGGTACTCTGGTTTCCTCCCACACTCCAAAGACATGCTCGTAGGTGAATTGGCTCCTGTCTAAATTGGCCCTAGTATGTGCATGTATGAATGGGAGTTAGGGACCTTAGATTATACACTCCTTGAGGGTTAAGGACTGATGTGAATGTACAATATATATGTAAAGTGCTGCGTAAATTGATGGCACTATAAAAGTCCTGAAATAAATAATAAATAAATAAATGTTTCTCATTCAGTACTGGTTGATGTCCCTGGGTTCTCAAGATATTCAGTGGTGCAGTTGCTGCCACATCTCTCTGGTTCTTTCTGATATTTATATGCACGTCCAGCAAGAAATCACACAGATTGGCAAGCAGCCCACTGGCACATTCACGGATGTTTATTTTAATTTCCCCAGAGCAAACTATAAAATACAGCAACCACATGAGTAAATACTTTGGATGTGCAAGGATTTGGGATCATTCTTATACACCTGAGGACTTACACACCGTAAGGAGAAGCAGCAGAAAAAAAAAATATAAAAAAAAAAAAAATAGATGGTGTATCATTATCAGCGTGCCAACAATGCCACTTAGACATTTCCCATTCAATGATACAAGGATGCATTTTACCAGAGGGCTTCTAATTGAACATTTTCACACAAAAATCAGGAACTTGTTTTGCCTAGTTGAAAAACTAGAGATGTTAGTCCCTTATTTAACAAAACACCTGTTTAAAGCTGCTCCATCCCATAGATTTCCTTTTAAAAAGTAACTTAACCTTTCTGGGCTTTCTGCATAGGGAGATCGATTTTCTCACAGACTATGCCTACTAATTGAGTTCTCAATACTCCCGGAAAACACAGAAATGTCAGTGTTAATTTGGCAAGAAGTGCTAAGACAGAAGGTAGACCCGCTATGATTTATTCAGTACTTGAGAAAGTGCTGTTCCTGGCAGCTTTTATTTTTTGCCTCAATTTGGCTTTATGTTTAGGTTGTCTCACTACCTTGTTTTAATCTTTTATCAACAAGGGGTATTTTGTGCCTTCAGACCCAGAGTTCTTTCGCTCGGAAAGTGTAACTTTTTTTTTCTTGAATGGATATAAAGTGTTTCGGCGCAGGGTAAAATTCAGTCCCTCTTTGTCCTTTTACAGTTAGAGAAGGACGGGACTGTTATGTCAAAACAATAATCATGTTAAATGACAGCAATCGCCAGCTGGGGTAGTCGGTGTGCTAGTGTTGTTAGTGACAGCCTGGCCACTGCAACTATACTGTACACTGCAGTTGAATGTGCATACTTTTGAAAATAAAATTCCTGAAAATGGGGGTGGAGTGGGGTGTGTGGTCAAATTGCACTTAAAAGTGAAGAGCCTTAAAGATAGTTCAGGAGTCTACAGTAAAATATAAAACAATATAAAAAAAGTGCAGCTTTATAGGCTAAAATAGACTTCCCCTACTAAGGAAAATATGTCTATAGGAGTCCAAAAACAGAAAAGAAAGCAATAAACTAGGACTATCTTCCTCTATAAATAAGTATTACCATGTGTATGTCAGGGGAATTAATACCTATAATAATATCAACAATTTGTATCCAAAATCTCTCACAAGAATTTGGCACACCCCAATAAAAAAACTAATGGAAAACGAATGTAATGCAAAACTAAGGTGAAGGCATAAATAATGATGTTGCTAAAATAACTCTCATGATAGCAATAACCCTTTCATTGCCAGATCTGTACATCATATGAACCTGACAGCAGAGGGGTTTATACACACAATCCTGGTTTATGTGCACTCCCCCCTCGCATGCGCCATTTGTCCATCTGTAGGCCTACGACCAGCATAGCGGGTGGGAAGGGAGCAGAGTGGACATGGGTCTGATCTCCTCCCCTTCTTGTTGGTAACCCAGAAGCGATGTGTCATGATCATGGGAAAGAATCTAATGAGTCTGCAATCTAATGCAGTGCGATCTTTACTGCATTAGATTCAGTGGAGCACAGAAAAGACATCCAGGGTCTTTTAGACCCTGGATCTCTCATTAAAGAGAACCTGTCAACATGAAATCATCACATAGGGAACTTTTTGTAAAAAACAAAGTTACACCCAGCACATAAAATCCCCCCCAAAAGAGTTTTTATGCCCCTAACCCCCACATAAGATTGTAAAAGCATGCATCAGTAGTGCCTCAAAAAGTCAATTGCAATGCATATCGCCAGAGTAGGAGCAATATTTCTAGCCTCTTCCATAACGTTAGACTGATGGGGGACTCTTAAAACATCAACTATGGAAAATATAGGGTATTGAATTTTGTCACCATTTCACGGGCGCATGCAAATTTAAGGTTTGACACGTTGGGTATCTATTTACTCAGTGCAGCCTCATACCTCATTTTTTATATTTTACCAAAAAAGCATGGTCATTTATTGCATTTGTGTGCCCCAAAATTAACTTTAGTGTATTTTTTACGGAAAATTTGCATTTCCTAGACCTTTGTGGTAATATCGTGTGATGTAAACAATTGGAACTTCCACTATTTTGTTCTCTAGGGTGTCTGCTTTCAGAAAATATAAAATCTCTTGAGGGTTTGTGCAATCTTTTGACCTAACATTTTTTTTTAAACGTGTGGAAAAAAACATAAAAATGGCCCAGCAAAATGGTTAGTTTAAAAAAACTGTTTTGGCTAAAACAAAATGTATATGCAGAACTTTTTTTGTGGTGGAACATGCCGGAACCGTGGCCATGGAGAGATTAAACAGCTGCAGCTTGATTAGGTGACGGTAGGTAGCCTGTCCTCCTCCTCAGCCTCCTGTTGACTGTTGTGTGCTGGCCTGTGGAGACAAATTTTTAGTTTTCTGGTGAGAATGCTACTGAATAGAGGTTGTGCTTTGCTTGCTGTGACTGTCTTTGATGCACTGGGCTGTCTATTTGTTGGACTGGTTTGTCTCTTTGCTGGACTGGGCTGTCTCTTTGCTGGACTGGGCTGTCTCTTTGCTGGATGGGGCTGTCTCTTTGCTGGACTGGTCTGCCTTTTTTGCTGGATAGGGCTGTCTCTTTGGTTGATGGGGCTTTCTCTTTTCTAGATGGGACTTTCTCTTTGCTGAATTGGTCTGTATCTTTGCTGGACTGGTCTGCCTCTTTACTGGACTGGGCTGTCTCTTTGTTGGAATGAACTGTCTCTTTGCTGGAATGAACTGTATCTTTGTTGTTATGAACTGTCTCTTTGTTGGAATGAACTGTCTCTTTGCTGGAATGAACTGTCACTTTGTTGGACTGGGCTGTCTCTTTGCTGGACTGAACTGTCTATTTGCTGATTTGGGCTGTCTCTTTGCTGGACTGAACTGTCTATTTGCTGATTTGGGCTGTCACTTTGCTGGACTGAACTGTCTATTTGCTGAATTGGGCTGTCTCTTTGCTGGACTGGCTTGTCTCTTTGCTGGACTAAACTGTCTATTTGCTGAAATGGGCTGTCTCCTTGTTGGACTGGTCTGTCTCTTTGATGGATGGGCTGTCTCTTTGCTGGACTGGGTTGTCTCTTTGCTGGATGGAGCTTTCTTTTTGATGGATGGAGCTGTCTCTTTGCTGGACTGAATTTTCTGTTTGCGCACTGGTCTGTCTCTTTTCTGGAATGAACTGTCTCTTTGCTGGATGGGGCTTTCTCTTTGCTGATTTGGGATGTCTCTTTTCTGGACTGGGCTGTCTCTTTGCTGGATTGGGCTGTCTCTTTGCTGGACTGAACTGTCTACTTACTGAATTGGGCTGTCTCTTTGCTGGACTGGGCTGTCTCTTTGCTGTAATGAGCTGTCTCTTTGCTGGATATTTTGAAATGTCTATTTGATTAATTTTTGGGGCTTTCTCTTTGCTGATTATATGGCGATATCTGTTTCCTGGATATTTGGGGATGACTCTGCTGTATATATAGAAATGTCTCTCTGCTGGATATTTGGGGATGTCTCTTTGCTAAATATATGGGGGCTGTCTATTGTTGCTGGGTATGGGGGGCTGTCTGTTGATGCTGGAGGGATTTATTCTTGCTGTAGTGGGTCTATTATTGCTTTTACTGCAGTAACAACTCACAGGGCTCATGCACATGGGCACTTAGATCTGTACAGTAGGGATGTTCTCGTGTGTTTGGTTACATGTCCAAACTTGCCTAATCTATCCTGCTGAGAAGTGTCAAAGCCAACAGCCAATCATAGGTGGCGGAGGCATTCCCTACAGCCACACGTTTACAAGGGCTGTCTATTTTTGCGGCTTTAGGGCAGGGAATTCTTCTGCCAACTCTATTTGTCAGTTTCAGTGACCTTACAGGATAGCTCAGGTGGGTTCAGACTCATGTCTTAACATACATGAGCTCATCCCTACTGTGCTTTGCAAAAACTGAGCATGTTTTGGTCCCTGTAAGTTACCAGCCATCTAGGTTATCATCTAGGTACAGGTTATGTGTATTTCAGTCAGGCATTGATTTCTACAGGATGTTGTCAGCTTACTGTGACTTGTGGGCACCCAAGTACACCCTTTTTTTTGCTGTATGGTTCAGAGCACTGGTGTAAATCAGCCGTTAACTCCCTTTTCAGCATGGTACAGTAGTTCACAACACAATAAAATTCCAGGATGCTTTGGGTCTGGTCTGAGGTCTGAAGGTGCATACATTGGGGCTAATCTGAGGTCAAAATGTGAAATTTTGCTATTTGTTTTCTCTCTCCTTTAGGATCCCTGTAATTAGAGACCCACAGCCTACAGTCTGCATACCTGCCTGACTCCTACATACCTGCAGCCCTCACGTGTGCACCCTTCCTTTTGTATAATTGTACATCCAATTAAACAGTTCCACAGGAATGGAAAGGACCCCAATAATGGTAAATATGTAACTAATATGTCAAGATGTTGAGCAACCAAGAAAACATACATGATACTATTATTTGCATAGAAATATTCTGATTAATACAAACTGCAAGTGTAATAAAATATAATGTTGTACACATTAAGAAACAGTTTGAAGCCAAAACCATTTATTGTTGGTGTGCACCCAGTAAAAGGACAGGTTTAACCAATATAGTCACCGTGTTGAGCAAGCAAGATAACATCCACAATACATCTAACTGCAGAAAACAACTCTGGTTAGTACAAAATGTACAGGTAATACAATATAATGATTTGCACACAAAAAGTAGAAACAGTTTTCAGTCAAAACCCTTTATCATTATTGGGGTGGACCCCAAGAGTTGTAAGGGTCTAAATAATATATTATTTGTGTTAAGCAAGCATGACAATTCATATAATACCATTAATTGTATAAAACTGCTCTAGCGAATACAAAATGTACATTTAATATAATATAATGCTGTGCAAACTTAGAAACAGTTTGTAGCCAACACCTTCCACAAAAATAAGATGCACCCTAATAATGGCAAAGGTATAACTAATAAAGTAACAGGAAACAAAATAAAAGAAAAAAAAAGTTATCAACACATTAAACAGCACAGCTTTCTATCTCAGGAGGCAAGTTTGTATTCTGAATATAAGCTGCTCAAAAATTGTATTTTTAAGAGACAGAAAAATGATAACACTTTCAGGGTGTGACTACTTGTTATAATGTATGTAAACAATACTATCTATATTATTATTGCTGCATGCTTGTGACTTGCTGGCAAAAATGTTTGAAATACTGAATTCTACAGATACCTTCAATGCTACTTTGAAATGTGTGACTTCTTGCCAACAGTAGATAGTGCATGTACCTACAAGTTTACAATAAAGATTAAGATCCCATGGACTCTTCTGAATGATGGAAACTGACTGCTGGAAAATGTAGGTTAAAAAACGTTTGTTTAGCAACGTTTGCATAATGTGTTTATGCGCATTTATGTGCGTTTGCGTTTAGAAGCGTTTTTTAAAGATATGCACAGGAGAACCTCCCAAATGCCCAGAATGCACTGGAAAGTGGTAAATTATTAACTATTTCAGACTGTTCCAGAGAAATACAGAGAGTAGAAGCAGAGACAACAGTATGTGTTGAAATTAGCTTAGGTGTCAGTTGCTCATTAACATTTCTTTTGTTTCCAAGGGTAGGAAAGGTGACTGGTGGAGTGAGTCATTAAGACCACTTGACAGGGGGTCTTCATGAAGAATTTGAGGTGTGAATGGTCATTAACATATCTTTTTTTTCCAAGGGTGGGAGAGGTCTGAGGTGTGAATTGGTCATTACAATGTGTGACAAGCTTCTTAGGAACATCCTGTTTTCAGTGTTTTGTCCAACCAAGTACCTTGAAAACGCTTTTCATGCATTTTTCATGATGAAAAAAGGCTCTGGACAGCATTGGGAACTGGAAGAGTTAAAAAAAAATTTCAGCTGCAAACGCTTATAAACGCGATTTGCCGCGTTTACAAGAGTTTTGCGTTTGAAACGCTGATAAAATCGACTGCTGAACGCAAGTTTTCTGCGCTCAAAAAATCACTGTAAACTCAAATGCCTGTAAACGACTGTAAGCGAAGATGTGTACATGGACACATAGGATGAGGTGAGTTCAGGGGCTGCTGAAAAAAATGCTGAACAGCTCCTAAACGTGAGTTTATCAGCTGCAGTGTACATGAGCCCTAAAACTACCAACACTCAGCACAACACTAGTTGCTTGTTACA